>NW_008355272.1:8870140-8899299 GCF_000622305.1 Nannospalax galili
AAAATGTATTTTGTAATCTAAATGAATTCTGCTGTATGAATCAATAAATGAAATGTAGACCATGGAGCATGATTCAGCCTTTAAAAGAAGGAACATTGTGAGACATGCTACCAAATAGTTAAACCTTGAAGACATTATCCTGAGTGAAGTAAGCTAGCCACAAAAGACCAGGTGTTACATGGTTCTGTTGGTATGATGTATATGGGGTTGCCAAAATCAAACACATGGAAATTAGAACACAGATCACCAGGAGTTTCTGGAAACAAATGGGAAGCTAGAGTTCTATAACTACATAATTTGAGCTGGGAAGGCAAAAGAATTTAGAGATGGGTAAATTCTGTAACGTGAACAAACTGGTACTAAGGTATATACTTAAAATGGGTAAAATGGTTGGTTTTGTGCTTTGTGCATTATACCACAATGGAAAAGAAAACAGTATTGGTAAAACTGCTGTGCTCTATATTCTTTGCTAGTTCCAGAGATGATAGGGCTGAATCCAAAGCCCATTTCTATAATTAAGAGAAACAAATCAGAACACTAAATAAAATGAAAGGTGCATTTTATCTATGGCTCTATTTTACTCATATTTAGATACACTGGTAGGACTTTCAGACCCTACAGCACTGAATAGAGAGCTTTCAATATCCTTAAATTTGTTCTAATTGTTACTTAGAATACTTGGGACTTCAACACTGCTCCAATTTTACTGAAAGCTGAAGTTGTTCTTATGTATGTGCTTAAAGAAATGTCACATTATGATAAGACAAGTAAATATCTTTTCTTCTAGAAATGAACTAGTTGCGTTCTATTTCTAAAAACAACATTCAAATTTCCTTTCCATTTATTAATTCCTTCCAAGGTCTTTTTGACATCACATAAAATTCTTCCTTTTGTTTAGTGCCAATTAAAATTTGAGCTTGCCTTCAGGCAGGCAGTCCCTTCCTTTACCTAGAGTGCCCTTTCTTCACACACACAGCCAGTGGATACCTGGCTGCCATCTTGCTTGAGAGGGGCAAGCAAGTGCCTCTCTCGAATCTGAAATGTTAATACCCTATGTCAGGTAGCATGTCAGCAAAGCGGTGCCAACCGTAAGATTTGATTATGCATTCTCATCCTGTTGTCTAAAAGGCTTTTTGACTGTTGGTGTTTTGCTCAAATATAAGTTTTGAAACCTGCCAGATAAATTAAAGAATTTACTTTTTTAAAATGCTAAGCAGGGAATATAAACCTTGTTATATCTGAGCCAAGATTTAAATTCTGTGTTCACACCCAGCAATTTTCTGCTTTTAATAAAATATTTTCTTCCTAAACCTGATAAAAATCCCAAATTTGAAGAGGGCAAAGTGAGTCATGTCGGTCCAATTGGAGAGGGAGGTGGAAAGAGGTGGAGGATAGTAGTGGTCTCAGCGGTCTGTCCACTGAAATAGTGAATGCTTGTGTAGGGATCCCTAAATCTAAACCTAGCTTAAAATGAGGATTGAATGGATTGCTCATGGATTTTCTCTTTTTGGGGTTATTCTTTTCCTCTCTGATGTACAGAAAGTGTCATTGTTTGTACTTACACCACGCCTTTCTGGCAACAGCACTTGTAAGCATTTTTCTATTTCCCATTGATTTTAACAGTTGCTCTTCTTTACAATTATTTTCATATTTTTCTCCTCCAGAGAAAAAAATATTTGCTGGTTTTGGTCTCGTTTATGTCTTTGGATTCCTTCCACTGACTTTCCAAACTCACTGCCTTTCCATCATGGTAACTGGTCATCATCATGCTTTTCCCACAAAGTCATTTTACCCTCGAAGCCCTCAAGCCAACTAAGTTCCTTCAAGTTTTGAAAACAAATGATGATGATTCCTTGAATCCACTTTAATTATTACTAATAGTATAGGATATATTTTACCCATGTCCATTTACCAATGAAATGTTACTTAGAGTCCATTTAGGCAGTTGGCATCAGTTCAATAAACATTCATTGAATTCCTTATCAGAAGTTATCAGAGATAAATCTGTTATATCCTTTCCTTCAAGTCACTTTCAGACAAAGGGTAAAATGTAGACTTTGTGTTTACAAATGAAGACGATAAGAAATTATATGAGCTGAGTACTTGTTAGGTGCCAGGCATTTTTAATTTACTTTTTAACTTGAGCCACCACTGAACGCTGAAAATATTTACTTTCACATTGTTTCTGTGTACAGATGTGCACTTTTTCATGTTCATGTGTGTGCAGGTGCACCTCTGTGAATGTATGTTTAAGTACATGGACATATTTTTGAGACAGGACCTCTCAGTGGCTTGAAGCTAGCTAACTAGGCTAGGCTGTCTGGGCTGCAAGCTTCAGGGACTGTGTGTGCCACTATGCCCAGCATTTTACCTGGGTACCGAGAGATAGAATTCTAGTGTTCATTTTTTTCAAGGCATGAACTTCACCAAATGACTTACCACCCAAGCCTTACTTTCTTTTTCTTAATCTTATGATCAAACTGAGTCTGACGGGGGTAAATTGAATCAGATGTGATTTCAGAGTTCATGTTTTCCCCAATCAGGTACATTGCCTATAAGTTACTTAATGAAAAGCCATTGAGACCCACCATGGATGTACCAGGTTTCATTCTAGATCACAACAAATCTAAGACCTCCTCTGTGTTGGTCTGCTCCTAATGTGCTCTTGTTTCTTATTGTTCTTAGGATCAAAGGAAACAGCACCTAACAGCTTTAAAAGATGCATACCGGACATCAACCACACAACCGGACTATGGCTTCAGCCAAATTTAAATGAAATCCACAACATGCTTTTTCCCCTATACCCCCAAACTGCACTGAGGTGGTCAGAGCAGAAATCATGCTTATCGAGTCCACATGTGTAGAAAAAAACCCTCCTCTTTGCTTCATAATTAGCTGACCTCTTATTCTGGAGAGTCACTTAAACATCTTCAGAACCCAGAATCATAGTGTGCAGAATGAATGTGAAAATAGGCAACAGAGTCTTAAACACTAATAATTAATTTTTAACCCCAAAGCACAGAAATAATCCATGAGGGTTGATCTGATGGCTTCCTGCAGATATTATAAGTTCTTCAGAAAGACTGTAGAGACTTTCTGTTGTGTCATAATTGTGCTAAACCTTTTGTGGGCAAAAATATTTTTTGTGCCTGGAACTCAGCAATCCATGGGAGGGATAGTGAGCATTGGTATAGAGAGAGTTAAGTAAATGTGCCCCCAGAGCCATCCAGAATTTTCAGCTAAGAGGGTGTTCAGTCTGCTGTGAACCCCAATTAAAAATAAAAACCCTAGCTGGGCAGGCCCACCCCATCCTAAGGATAAACAAGATTTGATTCACTACAATCACACTGTACTGTGTAGTAGAGTAATACAGTATATATGCCTCCTCTGGGGAGACACAAAAGAGGCAGCTTAATTATCATCTAGCCAGAAGGATGGGCCATAGTTAACACCTTTCTGGGTGGGCTGAAATTAATGACCCTTTCCCCCCACTATTGCCTACCTCCAAGCCCCTTTATAAATGACTATACAACACAGTAGTTGGTATTCAGATCACAAGAGAGGGCATTTAGCCAAAGCATTTGTCTACGGGGTTTGATCTCTTTTTAATTTTATTCAGATTTACAACTGTGTTATTCAGTGAGATAACTGGACCTGTCTGAAGTAAACCAGAGCCTTCCCTACTCAAATCTGAACATCTGAAGTTAACATTAATTTTCGAGATTGTATGTAATGTTTTTCCTCTAAGTGCTTTTGCAGGCTGCTTTCCCATAGCTACAGTGAATCCTGCATTCACAAGGCCATGCATGCAGCTTGCCTGCCCACTTCAGACAGGGAGAGTAGGCTTTTGGGACAAAAAAGGCTGGACTTGTAAATGTGTCACAGAAGGTTTAAAATTCACAGATGGTCAAATGCCTGGGGAATTCAACTCTCTTCTTTGGGTAAGGAGAGAAGTGTGCCATAGCTAATAAAGAAGCTAGAATTGAAAATTGAATTTTCCTTTTTAAACATGTGTATGCATATCTGAATATATGTACACATATTTAAATAAATACATAATATGTACACATCTATACTATTTGATAGAATTTTCTAGTAAGTTGACGGCTTTTGCCTTTTGCAAAATAGTAAAGGCCTGGTGATATCATATCACAGTCACTATGTGGTATGATTAGACCATGTGACAATCTTGAAATAAAGCACCCATAAGCCCTACTTTATGTTTATGTTTGAGGAAGGTGACCTTCCAAGCTTAAGTGATTAATTCAAAGCTAATGAAGATAAGCTTGAAAATACTCAAGCTCATTTTTTTTCTGACTAAATTTGGTGACATCTAAATACATTCCTCTGCCTTTTCTGGAACTAATGCTGTGCTTATAAGGCATTGGCCTCCTCTTTCTCTCTCTCTTCTTTCTCTTGAGCAGCATTGCAGGACAAGTAGGGTTCAAAGCACTGGGTTTCATTTCTACTTATGGACTCAGTATACTAGTTGCAGGAAGTTTGGAGTCTCTTTAAATCATGTTTTCTACCTGTAGAGATCCAAAAACTATGAGGATCTATTTAATACAAAATCTCTGAGGACAAAATAAACCAGGAAATGGGCTTAGAATACAGTATGATTTAAACAAATAATGCATTCTGAGCATTTGGAAATTGTTATGATTTCTCCACACGATAGATTATTTTGTTCTCTGTATGCCTGTAGGGTGTAGCCTCTCATTAGCACTGATTTATAGGATGTTCGTTGAGCACCTACTAGAAACAATATGAGGTCATTTTGTCATTGCTATTCTAAGTCTAGGACCATCCATTTTCTCAGGCAGCTATATAGGAGAGGCCTCTGCTGAAGTAACCTTTAAACATTATAAAACAGTACCATCTACCTTTTCATGCTTGAAGCCCACAGAAGTCATCTGGATGAAACCCAAATGCCAGAAATGTAGGCTTTAAGACCTAAGAGGTAGCAGCCAGAATGTGATGGGCAGATCTAAAAAGAAGGAGTGAGGCTGGGGGTTAGGCTAAGTGGATATTACAAAGGGACTCAGAAACTAGGGCTGCTGAGAACCTCACTGCTGTTTCCACACCTACAGATCTTGCAAAGCCTGTACCACCTCTTACACTGGAAGAACATGAGGCCACCATGGAAAATTCTTACAGCGTTAGCATTCCATTTAAAAAAATAATTTCCTCTATATTAACTAGATTATGGAATAGTCTAGAAATCCAGAAAACATTCATGTTCAAAAAAATGCTATTCTTCTTTTCTAAAAAAAAGTAAAAAAATGGTTGCCCCTGGATTCCTTGTCCATTCCACAGATGTGCATTTACTGTGTATTATGCATTGGAACAGGTGCTTTGGACTCAGTAGCCAGACAAAATCTAAGACATCTCTTTTCTAACAGAGCCTCTATCCCTGTAGTGCAGAGAAGGTGTCATCAAATATATAGTGAGAGTGAGAAGCATTTAAGGACCCGTAGAGACATAATATAGTGAGCACTGACTTAGGAAAATGGCTCAGTGGAATAATGAACCAAAGTACGTAATCAGGAGTGAGGGGATCCTAAGGAAGACTTTCCTGAAGTACATGTGGTTTGAGTTACTTAACTTCAAAATGAAATCAGGGAAAACTAGATGGTTTTGAAATGAGGATTGTAGACAAATGGACGAACATCTGAAAAGGCCCAGTGGTATGAAGAAGATTCGCTTATTAAAGGTCCAGAAAGAGTCACTGGAGCCAGAAGAGAAGGAATGAGGAGGAGGAACACATCTGCAGTTCCCAGGCCATGTGGCACTGCCTTGAAGATAGATGTTGTTGTTTCCTGTGCCATTGGAAACATTTCAATGGTGTTAAGCAGGAAGATGGCAGAATCAGACTCATCCTTTGAAATGATTATGAGAACGTCTTATGGTTATAAGGATCTGTGAGAAGAAAGCACCACAGAATGAAAAGGATAGATGCTTGAAAATGGTTGAGATGGAATATAAATGGATCTGACTACTACTTCACAGGTGAACTGCAAGTGGATTGAATGGTCCTGAAGAGGATGTTGGGAAGTTAGAGGGAAATTCCAGGCTGAGCAAATGGTTGTACGGTAATATCATTCACTCAACAGGTAGCCAACCTTGAAGACAAATTGAAGTTTTATGTTATGTTCGACTGATTATGGACACTTTGGCTGCAAATAATGACAAGAAATCTGGATCATGGATTTAGAGAGGAAGTCTTTAGATGCACATCAAAAATTGTGAGACATTGGCATTTAACTCCCCAATAACTGAGCCCTGCTGATATCATTGAAAGATACAGAACAGAAATGGAATGAAGCACAGGCTAAATCTCTAAATATTCAGGACTGGGCAGAGGCTGAAGGGCTTTGATTAAACAGAAATATTTCAAGAAGCAGAAGAACTAGAAGAATGTTCGGTCATGAAAAATCAAAAGGAAGGGAAAGACTAATTAAGAATACAAAATACTGAGACTCTACATTAGAAATGAAAATTTCTCAGTGCTTTAGTAAATTTTGTATCGGGGTAAAGATTTATTGGCCAAGTGAAAGGGCATTACTGTGACTTCATTCACATGGGTGGGATCAAAGAACAAGTAAAAGATTAGAAAATGGATAAAAGAGCATATACAATGTTTTGAAAGACAACAGCTATAAGGGAAAGGAGGGAAACAAAGTAGTGACTAGAGGTTGCAATCCACTACCATGGATTTGTTATCATCTCTAGGTCCTGGTCCCGAACTTGTTGTTTCTAGAGATTTAGCCCCATACCTACCTGATACTTGAACTTTGAGCTTGTCCTATTAACCCTTGACTGAAACCGCCTTCTGCATCTGGGATTTAAGGTGACTGAAGAGCTTTTTTTTTTTTTAACCAAAAAGAAAGCTGTGGGTAATGTATACTGCTCATTCACATTCCATTCAAATCACTGCAATAGATGCCACTCCTACACAGACCATGCCTCTCTCCACTCTCTGTCCACTCAAATCTTGAATATCCAAATAGGAACTGAATTCCTTTCTCTTATAGTTTTCTCTATCCTGTTCTACCAGAGTTGGTCTGGAAAAAGAAAATCCTAGTATTTTCTGGAGTTGTTTCTCTTCCTGTATACAAATGTTCAGTTAATCATTTTGGATCTTTGAGGGACCTATGTCTAGATACTGACTGCATCCCACTGCCACCTCTGATACATGGTCATGTCACCAAGATCTCTTGTTTAAATTATTGTCGTAACATCACTTGAAGTTGCCTGTAAACTGTGAAACCAGCCTACAGTTATTTCACTATCCACTCCTCTAAAATGGCTGTTTGCTACTGTCTCTTACTCTGCCAACTTTATTTCTTCTGTAGCAGAAACACAGATCATTGACTGACTCCCTCATATAAATATTTATTGCTATTTTACATCTCTTCTCATTAGAATCCAAGCTCCAAAACAAACAACATGTTCACTACTATATTTTCAATGCCTTATACAATGTCTGGGCTATACTGAGACTCATTAAATCAGTTTCAAATAGATAAATCCTGGAGCTATCATTGCAATAAGAAATAAGCTAGGACCAAGCCTACTGATGGTATCCATCAATAATTTTATCTGTAAAGAAAGTTAATGCATTTTGGGTAGCAAGCAAGAGTTGAGAATGAGCTATAGAAAATAATGTAAAGGGAACCATTTGATCACTTGGACTGAGTTGAAAAATATAAAATTTTGGTGTTATACAGCATGAATTCCAATAGTAACTTTCTTAGGAAACCGTTGAGTGAATGATATAAAATAACAGAGCAGGTTGCTGTTCTCCACTCTAATGTGAAGGTTGTTATAAGTCTCCATTTTTTTCCTAAGGTAGTGTTTGCTTATTAATGAATTCAGTTTCTCTCCATGCTTTTTCTGAACTGAACATTATTATCTGACCCGACAAAGCAAATTCATTCATTCCAAAACTATAAACATCATTGTTTAATAGATTTAGGTGGAAACAAAATCATTAGATGCCCTGCAGAAAGCAAAATTGTCCGCACCAGGAAAATAGTCATCCAAATAGGATGAAGAAGTTGATTAGGAAGGAGTTAGAGGAAAGCAGTCATTTGAGCTTCTCTGTGAACACATACACACCCACATGTGTGAGTGCGTGCATGCGTGTGTGTGTGTGTGTGTGTGTGTGTGTGTGTGTAATTTTCTTGGAAGACATGAAGTCAGGACAATGAATCAGTTGGAAACATCATTTTATAGGTGAAGAGAGGCCCAGGAAAGACAGACAAGGGAATCATATGGAAACTAAAATAAAAAAATAAATTTGAAACACAGACTTGGTGAAAGAAACTTCTGAAATCCATAATTTCCCAAGGAATATGTGGTGCATTACCCCACAACACTGCTGTAAAGAATTCATTCAGAGCTCTGTGTAATCAGCAAAGAAATGCCACCATTTTACTCCAGGTGAGTCCTCTCGCGTTTCTTCCTGGGAATGAGTGCTTCTCTCCTTTGCAAACACCTTCCAGTTACGCGTGAGGCCATAAGCAAATGTCTCTACCTGGATGACAAACAGTATGTATTTCTTTCTTTGAATTCAGAAGCTGTCATTTCTAGGTTTCCTTTGTGAGAAACAGTTCCCATAACAACATGAGAAGCTAGACCTCTCAGGGACCTGCTGCAGAGCTCTAGAATCTTCCTTGCCTGGGAGGTAGGGAGGAGACTACCATCAATCCTGCTCAGGCTCCCCTGTTGATATATACTTACCTGGAAGCAGGCCAATCCCGGAACACCATGTGCAAATCCACGTCTCCCAGGTTGCTGTAAATTATGCAGCATCTCAAAGAGCACAGCAGTATTTTTACATCTATCAACTAATGATTAAAAGAAGGAACTGTTGTAAAACATTCTCACAGTCTGAACAATAGATGCATATCTCAGGGCATTTAATTAATTACTTATATTGATAACTACTCTATATCCAAATATATTATATACATATGTGTACTTGAAAATATTGGCTTGCCTATTTGAATATATGTATGTTTCCTATGAAAGTTTATTTATGTAAATCTTCTAAAGCATGTTATTTCAGGAAAAATTAATAACAACATACCATACAAAAATAGCTTCATTTTATTTAATCTTAGATATATAACTCTCTTATCATGCAATCTCAAGTAAACATGTTTAAAAAGATGTAAGAAATTCAGATAGGATGACACTGAGTTGCATCATTGTAAAAAGGAATCTCCTATTTTAATACATCCAGTTTGTAGTTGCTGCTTAGTTTTAAAATCATTTTTTTCAGATTATTTATCCATTGTGATTAGTGAATACATTATTTCTAAATCATTATTAAAATTTAGCTAGACCAAACGTGATTGGTTGGTGCATAATACTATCTCTGTAAAGCAAGGTTTCAACAATGGGTCACTTTCTCTTCATATTATTTTATATTTCTAGACCTGCTGTAATAGCCCAAATGATTCCATTATACAGGTATTTTTCATAATAATATTAAATTACCTTTACTTTTTCCATAAATTGTACATAGCGATTTGTGCTATATCCATCTTCTTTTCTTCTGGTTGTTGAAATGAGAATTTGCCACGGGATTTTTAACCCCAGCTTTCCCAACTGCATCCATCCTATATTTGAAAAATAAACAAGCTAATAGGGGAAAATGCTATTGTTAAATCACGAACACGGGATGGGAGTAAAGGGATTCTGTTCAATAAGAAGATCTGAGATGATCTTTTTTTCTTTAATGGATTTTTATTGGTTTGACTTATTAATTTATAATATAACATGAAATCCTTGGGATAATAAAATATATGGAATTGAGAATTTACACATTTGCATTCTTTCTCCTAACACAAATAGTGAAGTAACTGAAATTCACCTTTATACTCACTATACTGGGAGACAAAGCCTGTACTTAAAAAAATTATGAGCATACTATCTTTTAAAGTATTATTCTTACTCTAATACAACTTGTGGGTTTAAAGGATATAATAATTTACATATAGACCCTTTAGGTTTCCTTATGATCAGATACAGGCTATTCATTTGAAATTAGGAGTCTGGAGAGATGGTTCAGAAGTTAAGAACTTGTACTGCTCTTGCAGAAGACCCAGATTCAGTTCCCAGCACCCACATCAGGCAGGTAACAACTTCTTGTCATCCAGCTCCAGGGAATTCAGCATTCTTTTCTGGTATTTGTCTTTATAATCCTCCTTCCTCAGCCACTTGAGTACTGAGCTCCATTTGGCGTTTAAGTGGTTAATCTGTTTGGAGCTGATTCTTATCTAGATGAATAATTTATTTTACTTATATTTATTTATGTTCATTTCCTTTAATGTGTATTCTTACAGATGTTATAAGGGAAATACATAATTTGAAACCATTCACATTCTAAGACAATTGGGTAATTTCACTCTTAGCATAGTGCACCAAAGGAGGTTCTTAGGATTCCCACCACTTGGCACTGATGAGGACAACTTGGCACATTTGGAGAGAACCAAAAAGACACTTGCTAAAATTACCTTTGACATCTTTGTGGCATTTCAGTTATACTTACCATAACACCATGACCTCTTGTCCCACCATTCAGTACAGATTCTTGTGGTAGATATTTAGAGGCATGATCTAGAATTATATCTCTACATGGACCTTTTTTCCATGTCCTTCTTTTCTTAGGCCCTTTCATTGCCTTCCCTGCTCTGGATTTTATTGCTGTCATTTGCTTCTTTTTTTTCTTTATCTTCAGTAGAATTTCAATAAGTCTGTTGCCTGTAGTTTAAAGGAGTCACAAACTGAAGTAACAAAGATGCTGGCTTGGTTGCACTGCTTTGTTGAAGGTATTCAATACTTCAGACTTGTAAGTCCCTCAGCAGTGTCAAAGCCACACTTAGGATAATTTAATTGATAGGTGTGTATGGTGCTTTCTTTCCTTTAAAAAGATCTTCTCAATTGTTTTTCTAGGTAAACTGTACCTCACTTTGTCTACAATTTATTGTCCTTCACATGACCGCACAACATCATGAATTACACATTCTGTTCCTTCCCTGGGTGAGTCCATTCCTTTCCAAGTCTTTAACTGTTCTCTGAAAGCTGATGATTCTCAAGATCATTCACCAGCCTTGAACTACTCTGGATTCCAGCCTAAATCCAAATGTCTATGTAACATTTTCATCCATCTGCAGGTGATGTAGTACATCCAATACTGACTTATGATCTTCTTTAGGCCGTGTGTTTCACCATCAGGAGCCTCCTTCTCAGTAGTCAGCATCAAGCTTTGTCTAGTAGTTTCAGACAGGACGTTATGGGGTCATCACTGGCTATTCTTGTTCTCTTAGCCCATGCTGTGTGCATGAGCAAATACACATCCGGAACCCTAGTAGAATCATGTCTACTACTGTACCCAAATCCATACTATCTTCTCTCTTGGGGATAACTGGTATCTTTGGAAGGTCAAGTCCAGCATGCTCTGAATTCTATACCGTGTTCTTCTGGACCAAACAAGGGTACATTTTCACTTTACAAGCTTCCTTTTCTGATTACTATAGGCTTGTTTCCTGGAACTGGTTCTTCAAGAATTTATCACATTTTAATTAATTTTTTGAGAATTTCATATATGTATACACTGTATTTTAACCACATCTTCCCTTATTTCCCCTTCCAACTCCTCCCAGATCCCTTTTCTTTTTTCTTTTTTTCTGTTTTTTATTTTTTGGTCTTTTTGAGACAGGGTCTCCCTGCAGCCCTAGCTGTCCTGGAACTCACTATGTAGACCAGGCTGACCTTGAACGCACAGAGATTCCCTGCCTCTGCCTCCTGAGTGCTGGGATTAAAGGTGTGTGCCACCACGCTCAGCGATCCCTTTTCTTTTTACAGTAGACAACAGTTAATACAGAGGCTCACAGGCAGTCAAAGTGCTGAGAATAAGTGACTGTAGAGTGGCCTTGTCTCAAAAGTGTCACTTGTATCAAACTCTCTCCCTCCAATGCTCAGGAAACCATGTGGAAAAGGGGCCGAAGAATTGCGAAAGTCAGAGGTTAAGGAAGAGTGTCATGACGCTCTTCTGGACATGACAGTGTCAGTCTTCATGAACTCATAGCAGCTGTGACTACCTGCACAAGATCTAAACAAGATCAAGTCAGTCAACATTCCAGTAAGGGTAGCTGAGGGACTATAGGCAGCTTATCACTACTTGACTTTTTACTTGTCATATATGTGGGTCTCTAATTCTATCCCTTCTTCACAACACAGACCAAAGAGTAAACACTACTTGTCATACAAATATGTTTTCCATGGTCAAGTTCTAAAGCAAGGTATCTCCTTGGAGACCTCATAGTTTATTTTTGTCGCTGACTTTCCTTTAAACTAGATATTAATATTTCTAAGTTAGGTAAATAAGACAACATGTTGTTGAATGTTAAGACAATGCAGAGGGGTATAAGTGAAAATACATATCGTTTTCCATTTCCTCTTCTCATTCCACAATTCCAGAAACTAAAGACTGTTAATTTCTCATACTGAATGTGTTATTCTAGTCTTGGCATATGTTTTTTAATTTTTCTGTTTATAATGGCATTAAATGCTTAAAATGTGCCATGTTGGTCATTCACTCTCTTCTATCTCTTGTGGAATGTATGTTTATAAAATAATCACAATATCTCACAATTGAAGGTATGTATTTCCTCTATGAAAATGACAATAATGAGAGGAGCTGTAAAAAGCTTCTTGTTGAACAATATTTTTGCTCTAATGCAATCATATACCATAATATCCAGGAAGAATTCAAACATGAATTTCAGTAAATTTATTTGTGTGCCCTTAACAGCACCCCCACATCATGCCAATATGCTATTCAACTGATTTATAGCAACCATACCCATCTGCCTTTTTAAGAAACCATTTAATTTAAAAAATTACATGTATAGAGTTTTTGTCCTTGACCTTGCTATAGATATTACTGAAAAATCAAGCTAAAAACTCTCCCAAATCTCATAAATTATGCCAGTCCTACAGCTTACATCACCCAGCCTCTTTCTTGACAGCAGAATTAATTTTGCAAAGTCCCATGGAGTCATCCTCAGCCATTCATTATCTCATGAGCATCACAGAGCACCATACAGACATTTGCCAACTTGTCCTTTTAATTGTCTCCTAATGATGAATTGGCCTTGAGTGGTTCTGTGTTCTTTCTGTGTCCCTTTGCTGACTCCCTTTTCTCGTGGTGGTCATTGCTCTCTCCTCTAGGGACCCCATGGAGGGACAGAAACAAAGACATGCCCAGTAATTACCCCAACCATCCAAATCCAGACATTCCTTCTGCATAATTTCCAATTTTACCACCTGGATCAATAGCTCATTTTGATATTTTCTGTCTTTTTTGGGGGGGTTGCAATTGTACTTCTGGAACAGAAAATAGTTGATTTCCCCCATCTCAAACTCTAAATGAAACTCATTAGTGTCACCATTTCCTGTGACACTAAATCCCAGACTTTATTTCTCTACCCCATTCTAGTGCCATCTAAGATTTCCCTACTTTCATCCTTTGCCTCTTCCCCACGATGTATTAGATTTTTCAGATGATTTTCTATAGACCATGCCTTCACTGTGTCCAGGCAGGAAAGGAGATACTACATTTGGTGATTCTACAGCATTTAATATTAGGTATATAGGTGTTGGGAGACAGACAGAAACATTAAATAATACACAGATACCAATGGCAAGGAAGCCTATCACCAGGAAGCTCTGAAGAAGCATGGGGTAGGATGGCTTGCTTTGACCTAGACATGGATACTATGCACAGAATTGGGATGGAATCCTATGAGAAGGTGCTATTCCTCTTTTGTGGCTCATGACTCTGAAGAATTACTTTTTGTGATGCAAGAAAGTAGTGGCTACTTTTTTCAGATGGTGCTTCCTTAATAAGAAACCATTATTGGCATAATCTTAAGCTAAAATAGCAGCTACCATAAAGGAGGTAGGTAGTGCTTCTCTTTCTCATGACTGTTTGTCCCAATGTGTATAGGAATTATCAAAATCTAACAGGAAATCTCTAGAAAGAAAATCATCTTTCCACCATAACAGAGAAGAATAGAAGATAACCTAGAAACTAATAAATAATGACCTAAGTAATTAGCATCCCTCAACGTTCTCTTAGTGTGGCTCATCTCAAACTACTTTCATTATTTTACTTTTCATTATTTTATGTACCCATTTTTCTGTCTGGAAAGATCTTTTGTTCCATTTCTACCTTCTGAGTACTTTTTGTTCTGATGTCCTCTTTATTTTCTTTAATTTTATTCACTTCTCTAATTCTGCCTGAGAAAAGAAACATGAGTTCATTCTTTCTTAGGTCCTATAGCATGACCAGGATCAATTATTCTGTGTATAAAGTCCATCTGTCTGGTTGAAACATGGAGTCTGCAAGGATGGAAACTGGCAAGTACAGATGTTTTTAAAATTTAGTTATTTTTATTTTATGTGTATGAGTGGATTGCCTGTACCCATGTCATGCAATGTTGTGGAAGTCAGAAAAGGGCATCAGATTCCCCTGGAGCTGAGGCAAGGACAGTTCTTAGCAGTCAGTGCTCTTAACCACTAAACTACTTCTCCAGCCACAGAAAAGTGGCAAGCTCAGATATTATTCATGGTCTGGCTCAAAAATAATGGCTCTTTCTGTGGTGACTGGAATGAACAAGTGATATACAATTATCGTTCCTATTTGACTGGTCAGAACTGTCTCCTGGTACAACTCACCTGCAAAGGAAGCTAGAAAAAAATGTGTTTCCTGGGAAAATGGACAAGGATCAAAGAGCAATGAGAACCAAAGTGGACTCCTTTTCTTTTCTACCTACACTTATTTCACCCAGAAAATAAGCACTTGGAGCAATAATACACACAGAGAAGCAACATATGCATATGTATATTGTATTCAGTCCTGTTTCTGGAAAAGCTTTTATAGATGACAATACAGACACATTCCTATATAAATCATGACACATTCATCATGACACACTCCTATATAAATGATTGAGTTAAAATGTACCAGCAAGTAAACTACATATCTTCAGAATAAGACTTAACTCTGCAACTACTGATTTTGAAAAGCGAACATCCTGCCATTTGTATTTTCCCTCTATAGTTAGACAGGAAGAAGACTGTCACAATAGAAAAGTGTTATAATCTACTTGGAATGTGTCATATTGGAGGTGTTTTATTCAATAGTTCCTTTCTCAAGTATTTGTAATTCTTTTCATGAATTCTCACCTCTCTAATCTGCCATTATTCATCTATGTAAGGCATTATTCCTACATTCTTACACTCACAAGTGAATAATAAAGAAATAAACACATCGATGTTGGTGTACTCAACACTAATGGCTATTTCTTATTGGGAATATGGCTATGTCTAATAGGGACAATGCTGTTTCAGATTTGGATAAAAGAGAATCAATGAGATGGTGGAAAAATAGGCTTAAAGACAGGTAACGAAGTAGGAGTCAAAATTATTCGAGGGAGCATATAACAGGAGCAATGTAAAAAGGACTGGTCTCCTGAGCTTTCTTCCTAAGCCATTTTCCATAGCCTTCCCACTGAAGTGGGTGGAAATTCCATTGGCACAGCTTATAGATGAAAATTTTTGCAGTTATCTCTGAGTGTTCTCTTTGTCTTACATCCCATACCAATACCTCTATAATTCTTGTTGTTAGTACCTCAGTACACATCCCCCCATCAGCAATGCTCCCACTATCAACTCTGCCTAGACTATTATAACGGCCTCCAAAGTGGTCTTAGAATAGACACATAATGCTATAGTCTTTCTCAACATGATAGCCTGTTTTTCTTTTCCAGAACATCCTAACTTCCTCAAAGAGTATAGGGTTAGAAACAAAGAAGACTCTCTAATTTGGGTCTTCTTTCGATCTCCAAATCTGGCCTCTGTTCCTTGGTATGTTCTTTTTAAATATGGTTAAAATAGCTTCGTGTAACTTTTATGACAACCTGGGATATTTCAGGCTCACCTCATGATACTCATGTGTCATAGAACAAACATCCAAAACTTTCAGAGAATCAAGAAAGCTTCACCAACTTTATTGTTACAAGATGCTTTGTTTAGGAATCTGATCTTTCTCAATAGACAAAATGCAGAGTGCAGCTCTAAAGGAAAAATAGATTGTGTTAAGACCAAGAATATTTGTTGTTCGGAGACTACCGTTAAGTGAATAAAATGAATGCCAAAGAGTGGGACAAGGTATACACTTATTATATATATAGTATTCATATGTTGCAATATTTATATGCATTCACACATTCATCAAAATATTAACTTCGAAAATATATACAGAATTCTTATGACTCACTAAAGCAGCAACCAAGTTTGAAACATGGGCAAATTAATTAAGTATACATTTTACAAAAGAAGATTCCCAAATGGCTAGCAAGTATATAAAATGTTACTCAATGTTTTGGTACACAGGGAAATGGAGTCAACCTATTATGGAGATATATACACACCAAGCATAATAACAAAAAGTATAAAGCCAGAAACTGCTAAATATTGGTGATGGTATAGTCTCTAGCCTACAAGGCTTCTGGGAGAAAAAACTGTGCATCTATCTTCACAGGATAACTGTTCAGCACTAGTTACTGAAACCAGGCATGTGCCTGCCCGGAGAAAGAGCAATCACACTTCTAAGAAGATTCCCAACAGAAATGCTTACATATGTTTACCCAAGGAATCACTATTTGTATCAGCCAGAAACTGGATACTCTCCAAATGCCTCAGACATTTAGCATGGATAAGTCAATGCACATTCTGGTATATCTACACAATGGACTGTGTAAGAACAGAGTGAACAATTCACAATGATATTGTGCATGGATCTCATAAATGTGGTGTATGCAGGAAGCCAGGCACATACTGAATGATTTCACCGATGCTCCAAAAAAGAACAAAACCAATCTTTTCTGTGTATGTCAAGACAGACTGTCTTTGATGATGCAGACATGCTTGTGGAGTTTTCTAGACCTTGGGTTGCTTACTGTAAGACATGCTTTTTTGCAGGTGAATCATATTGTGAAGTTAAACAAAGTCAAAAGCCACAAAACTTTTTTTCCACTGTGCTCTATCACCCTTTCAAATAACATTCTATGCATGTGTTTTTACATATTGCAAGGAAAATGAAATCTAACCTCAAGTGGATAATGCATTTTATTATGATAGTATTCTCAAACAGAGAAATACCATGTGGGCATCTTTCAAAAGTAGAATTCTGGTTAAAGACAATATATTGATTAATGTTCATTATTTTAATGATAGTGATGTCATTATAATGCAAAGGATAAATAGGTATAGCTATTATAATATGGAAGATGAACCACTTTGTTGTATTTATGTACTTTCTGTATCTTGGAGTGTACAGTGCTGTTCCACTATACTAGGGATGTCTGATCTGCTCCATCACGTTTTCTACGTGTAAGGCACTCTGTATTCATGCTGGATTCAGGATTCGGGAACTACAGACAAAGAAGCCACACAGACATTTCAGCAGAGACTGCCTGCTGCTGTATCTGGAGTGCTTGGAAAGTTTTTCACATTTTCTTCTCTTTTGTGAAACACCATACAACAGTTGTTCTAAATTAAACCCAGGCTTCTTTGCAGCTTCTGTGACTACCACAGGTAGGGCCTGTCATCTCCTGCTTTCTTAGAAAAGACCAGGTAGGCAGCAGTGCTTGTGAGCCCTGTAGTCTCAGAGTTAATAGAGAAGTGGTAAGGCCTGCCAAGAGCCGTAGGGGAAGGGCAAAAGTCTTGGGAGGGCATATGTTCCTTGTTCAGCTACAATGAGTAGCCACCATGCTTTCTGTCCCTTACCAGCTCTGGTAAGGGAAGAGCTTCTAACTCCTGGCAAAGCACCACAGTGACTCGAGGTAGATGCTTCAGTGGTGGCTGCACCAGGTTGTGCTGCAGATTTCAATCTGTGCTAAACTTTTTATCTATCTCTCTCTCCCTCTGCCAGTTTTCCCAATGTTTCTCGACATCACATTAACTCCCCTCCCAGTACAATAATCGACTCCAATCTGCTATTATCACGGAAATAGAAGAGGTAAAGTGCCTGTAATAGGATCCAAATCAAATCACTTTCACTTCAGCCGGCTTTTGCTGTGAAGCCAAGGATTCCCCGGGGAGATTCAATACAGAGAAACACCTGCAGACACAGACTGAGGCCCAGAGAGGAGATGGAACAAGACAGGCCCCGCTTGCCTGTAGCATCTCCTTAGCTATAAGACAGTCACCTCAGGAGTAATGACCTCAGGCAGGCTCTGATAAACTTGTGACTCAAAGCCAAAACCAAAGCCAGCATCTGCCTCTCCCTCCAATCTAACCATCCTAAAGCCATGTCTGATTGGTTCACTTCACAGCACAAGGGTGATAGTTCTATGTTCTTCCCTAAAGTGTCTGCTAGAGGTTGCTTTGGTGAGTTTCTGCTTGTTCTTGGAGTAGTCTACCCTCAAGGAAAACTTTACATGTAGGTATTACTCACTCTTAAGGAATTAAAAACATAAGTCAAAGCAAATTGAATTGTGAATAATTCATGCCTGACCAGAAATGAGGTAGGAAAAGTCCAGCAAATTTTTCCTTTCGATGTTTCAGAGATCGCACACTTTCTTCCTTTGCGTTTCCCAGGTGACTGTAAGGAGAGTTCTTTCTACATAATACCTGTCAGCTCACACTTCATTTGTAGACTATCTCCATGCCTACTCTACTCAAACAGTAGTGCTATGTACATTTGGAATTGCACTGTAACTTCTCATTCAGGCTAAGAATCTGACATAGACTTGGCGAGAATGTCTTACAATTTTTTTTTTTTTTTTTTTTTTGCCAGTGTCTAAGCGTTTTCGCTGCCCACATTAATTGTTAGTTTCAGTAAGGGTTTTTTTCTGATAAGTAAAAAGAGCAATTGTGATCCTCATTTCACAGACCCTACTAAAACATCATGGCAGAATTTCCAAAATAAATGATTCACTGTGAGGAACTTCCAACAGAAGTCTCTATCAGTAAACTTTCATAGATTTGCCCTTGAGCTCCATCTATAAAGCAAACCAAAGGATTCAATAATAAGGCTATCTGAATCGGCATAAAAGACACTACATTTGCATTAAAGGCTCTCCTTTTAGCAGCTACATCACTTATGACAGCTATCTTAAGCTTTTTCAAATGCTGTTTTTTCCTTGTCAGTGAAATTATTTTCATAGTGGTCAAGAGCACTGCACGCAGTTGAAAGCATTTTGTTATTGAAAATTATTATGCTTATATAAGAAATTATAAATACCCTGAAATGCTATAAGATCCAAATGACAAAGGAAGCATAGTTTAAGAGAGGCTGGAGCAAGGAGAGGGGAAGAGAGAGGAGGAGAAGTTGGCCAACATGCATAAACACACATTTGGATGAAAGAAATAAGATCTAGCCTTCCCTTGCCCAGCAGGGTAGCAACAGTTAACATTAAAATAATGTATATTTCTCATTTTCTGGTGTGTGAATATGTGTGTGGTTGTGTGTATGCATATTCCTATGTGTAAGTGCACACATGTGCACAGGTACACATGCATTTGTGTGTGTGTATATGTGTGTGTATATGTTTGTGTGTAGGTCTAAGAATAATACTGAGGGTCTTCCATGATTGCTCTTCAACTTACATATTGAGGAATGGTCTCTCCCTTGAACACAGACTTTACCTGGTCAGCTAACCTATCTAGTAGCTCACCCTGGGGTCTTTGTCTTTGCCGGGGTTACAGGTAAGCTACCACTTCACCTAGCACTTATGTGGGTGGTAGGAGTTTGCATGGTGGTCCTCACACTTGTACAGCAAGTACTTTGTCAGCTGAGCTAGTTCCCCAGTTCCAATAGTGCATATTCCAAAGTGACTAGAAGATAGTAGACTGTTCCTCTTCAAAGAAAAGACAAATATTTAAGGTGATAAATCTGATAAGAACCCTGATTTAGTCATTACACAGTATTTCCATGTAAAGAAGCATCATCATGCACCCTCCACTGTGTCCAAATATTATATGTACATTAAAAATAAAGTAAATCCAAAAATAAGCATTAAAACTGTTATAAAAATTAAAAGTTAAAACAGATAAAACAATCATATAAGTTGACATCAGATACCTTCCTCAATCATACTCCACTTTAATTTTTAAAATTTTATTTTTATTTTATGTGTATAAGTGTATTGCCTACATGTATGTTAGTGCACCTGTATCGTGCAGTACTCATGGAGGCCAGAAGACGGTTGGATCACTTAGAACTAAAGTTACAGATAGTTGTTAGCTGCCATGTGGATGCTGAGAATTGAATCCAGGTCCTCTACAAGAGAAGCCAGTGCTCTTAACTGCTGAGCCATCTCTCCAGTCCTCTCTTTACTTTTTGATACAAGGTCTCTCAATTTGAATAGCTTGACTGTCCAGCAAGTTTTAAAGATCTTCCTCTCTCTCTTTGCCCAATGCAACAGGTTTGTGTTACTACACCAGGCTTTTTACCTGAGTGCTGTGAATTTAAAATCAAGTCCTTATGCTTCCATGGCAAACACTTTATCAACTGAGTCATCTCCCCAGTCCCAGGGACCAACTCTCTCTTCATAGAGCAACCAAAGCTGTGAAGGCAAGAGGAGGCACCTTCTAGAAAGTGCAAAGGCCAAGCAACCCTCAAAGTTACAGCTACATAGGAAAAGCCAAAAAGCATTGCCAAGGAAAGTACTGGAGCAGCTCTCCAGGACTGAAGCCGTTAATACGATTTATTCCTAGACTTCTGCATGATCTCAGACCTCTTAAATTACAAGATCTATCTAAGTAAAATGGTTTCAAAATGAATGTGGATATCAGGGAAATAGTTGACTGCTGTTCACCTTCCAAGCCTATTTCCTTAAGGGCCCTGATGCATTCAATTTTATTTCAGAAGTACCTCACCATGTCCTTCTAGATAAGAGAACACTGTATGGACAGGGAAAAGTCACAGCCAGGTTGGAGAGTACTGTGGTCATATATTATCCAAATGGTGACTCAAGGAAAGTCTCATGCTTTACAACTAATTCATTTCACCAGATTTTTACTAACCATATAAATATCTCTGGTTTAATATGCACAGTATTAGAATACATTTCATACAGATACTTGAGCATATACAATTACATGTTTTAGTTTATGGTTTAAAAATATATTCATTCTGTTCTTCAATAATACCCATAGATTTCTTTCTTTAAGGTTTTAATTTTTATCCATTCTTGAGAATTTCATACACGCATACAGTGAAATACAATCCTGTTTCCCTACTCCAACTTCCTTCCAGGTCCCCCAAAGATGTCCAGCTCTCAATTTCTCCAACTTCTTGTCTTTGGTTCTTTTTTTAAGAACCTACTAAGTCCAGTTAGTACTGTGCATATATGCATGATTGTAAGGTCAGTCCACTGGAATGTGAGAAACCCACCAGCAGGAATATGCTCAAAAGACTACACAAGTTCTATATGAGCTCAAATCAGACAGAATTCCAGCATGGATTCTGGGAAGTGGGTAAGAAATCCCAACCCAACCTAGGGAACTTTTGGTGACTGATGGCTACTGGGAAGGGGAAACACAGTATTTTGTAGGATTGGGACTCTTGGTGGGCTGAGTAGATGGATCCATATTGAAGGACACTGGGGGACTCAGGTAATACTATATATTCCATATTATTTATGCAAAAGAGTACATTGACTTGGGTGAGGGGGGGATATCAGAAGGGGAGGTACAGAGAAGGGAGTGGATGTAAATGCCATCAAACTATATTGCATGAAAATCACAGAAATTCAATTAAAAATGCAAGAAAAGACTACCAACTGTCAACAGTTCCTCATTAAATGTCAAGGCCTGAAGAACACCTCCTTTATTTATGCCAAAATGTTGGCAGGCATGGTATTGTTCAGGTCTTGTGTTAGTAATTACAGATGCTGTGAGCTTATAAATGTTATAGCCATGTCATGTCCAGAAGACAGAGTTTCATAGCACTCCTCTCCATCCTCCAGGTCTTACATTCTTTCTGCCGCCTCTTCCATGACATATTCTGAGCCTTGGTGGAGTGGGAGTGAAGGTGTGAGGTTGATGAAAAGGTCCCATTTAGGGCTAAGTACTCAGTCTCTTTTTTCTCAGCACTTTAATCACCTGTGAATTGATGGCAGTCCGCTGTAAGAAGCTTCTCTGACTAAGGTAGACAGCAGCCCAGATCTATGGTATTAAACATAAATATTTAGAAGACAATTTGACAGCATGGTCATTGAACAAACTAACAATGGCAGGTTCTACTCGAGTGCCTATGACCTCCCCAGCCATGTGATTTTAGCCAGGATTACACTATGAGGCATGAACTTTCCTCCTATGGAACAGGCCTCAAATTCAATCAGAAAGCAGTTAGTTAATCCATAAGGGATGCACCAATATTGCACCAATGGGCACATCTTGCCTTGCAGATCAGTAATGTTGCAAGCAGTACTCTGAGAGATTAATGATATCTTCTCATTCAAAGCAGTGTGCCTAAGACCCTCTTGCACTATGAAAGCTAGCCAGTGGGGTGGAAGTTTCTTGGTCATTTTGAGATTGATTTCTCTAGTCTCTGTCTGAATTCAATGTGCTCAGTGCCTTCAGCGATAGACTCTTATCATGTATTTATGGTGGGTAACCAAGGGTAACGACAATTGCCTGCGTTGTTTTGAGGGATTCTGGTGCCTCCTGACCAATAACTTATAGAGAGGTACACAATGTTTGGCTTCAATTTTCATTTAAAAACTCGTTGATCAGTTTTCATGTAAAAATCACATATATGATTAACATAGTGTGCGGCGGTGGCATTGGCGGTGTTGGCGACGGCTGCAGCAAAGCATTTGGCGCGATGTCTCACATCATTTTGCTGGTACAGCCTACCAAGAGGCCGGAAGGCAGAACTTATGCAGACTATGAGTCTGTGAATGAATGCATGGAAGGCGTTTGTAAAATGTATGAAGAACATCTGAAGAGAATGAATCCCAACAGTCCCTCCATCACGTATGATATCAGTCAGTTGTTTGATTTTATCGATGATCTGGCAGATCTCAGCTGTCTTGTTTACCTAGCTGATACCCAGACATACCAGCCTTACAACAAAGACTGGATCAAAGAGAAGATCTACTTGCTCCTGCGTCGGCAAGCCCAACAGGCTGGGAAATAATTGTGCTGGAAGCATTAGGGGCTGGGGGTGGGCTTGGAACAGGTGTGTACAGTGTGCTGTAGTGAAAGTTTTGTATTATAATAATCCTGTTTCCATTTTGTTAGACTCTAGCCAAGATTGAATGTGTCACAGGAAACATGGGGGGGCTTTTCAATCTCAAACCTCCATTGCCCCTTTTTTCTTTTTCTATCTCTTTCTCTCTTTTTTTACTTACACATTTTTATGATGATTCAGATAGAAATTGTTCTTTGTCAGTTAAAGTTGGTTCTGGTCCTTAAAACTGTTCATATCTGCTTTGTTACATCAACAGTACTAACCCTTCAAGGTGGGGTGGGGGGTGGTGACTCAGTTTTGTTATATCCTCTAGGTAAAGTCTAGTGAAGAATAAATAAATGTTCTTTAGTTATATTTTCAAAAAAAAAAAACTCGATCAGTTTACATGTAAAAATCACATATATGATTAACATAGTCAAAAAGCTTAAAAAGCAAACTTTGAAAACAATGTAATTACAAATCAAAATCGAAATAAAACAAACGCCCAAATTTACATGCAATGCTCAGAAATTCTGTGCAGAATCAAGAGGACTTGCACATGAGGCACATCTGGGTTTCCAAACTGAGGCATCCCAAGCTGGAGAGGCAGAGGGAAATTAGTGAGATGACTGTTTTCATAGAAGGAACTTAGTGAGGCAGAGAACAAGAAGATCAAGGGTGAGCTTACTTGAACGAGTGGCAGAATACCTCAAAGACAAGGTGGGTCTTATATTAAGATGTCAAAGCAGAGTAAAACGTGCTCAAATAGCAAGAGCAGAATAGTTCTAGTCAGAGAATATGGCAAGTGGAAGCCTACAGCGGCCTGAAAAGGTATAAAATAAATGACTTCTACGTGTTCTCACAGGTCAACTCTACACTTGGGCTGAGTTTGTTTGTATATGCCTAGAATCCTACTACTTGATAGGTAGAGAATAAGAAGATTGTGAGACTATGATTTTAGGCCAGGCTGGGCTTCACAGGGAGAACTTTCTTAAAAAAAAAAAAAAAAAACCACCCCCCTCACCCCAAATGCTTATATCAACGGGAATACGTGAATTCTTTTACAAGAACTATCTTAAACTCTGGACTCATCCTGGGTGTGGTGACACATGCCTTTAATTCCAACCCCCTGAAGACAGAGGCAGGGAGATGTGAGGTCAAGGTCAGCCTGGCCTATACAGTGAGTTCCAGGCTAGCCTGGTGTACATAGTGAGAACCTGTCACAAACAAAAAGAAATTTTGATTCATAAATGCACACATCCTAGCAGCTCATGACTTTTAGCTAGTAGGATGTGCTGATGGAATCACCACTACATAGATGCACCAAGGAGGGCTTCTATGGTCTCTCATGGGCCTGTTTTCCCTTATTGTCCATCTCCTTATGCTCAGTGATATCCTGCACTTCTAAAACATTTGATATGGCCAGGATATTGCTGCCTCCATTTTATAGGTTTTCGCATGTGCTCTATTACAGTGAATTAAATGTTACACAGAAAAATGTAAAGAGGTAAGCCACAGATGGCATCTGATTCCAAAGCCAAGATCCTGGTGTCTTCTTTCCACTTTGTAGTAGTTATTTCTGTCACCACTATGACAAAATTCCCAATAAAAATCAACTTATGGGAGGAATAGTTGTTTTGACTCATGGTTTGAGTCCATCATGCAGGAAAACACGGTGGTAAGAGAGGACGGCAGCTCTTCATACTGTATCTACAGTTAGAAATCCCAGAAAGATGGATGCCACTGTTCATCAGCCTTTCTCCTCTTCCCCCTTTAATTCAGTCTGGGTCCTCAGCCTATGGGACAGTGCCACCAGATTTAGGGTAGGTCTTCATTACTCAAGTAAACCTGTCTGGATGCACTCACAAGTGTGTTTCCTAAATCCTGTCAAAGATTAACTATCATATACTCCCTTCCTGCATAAGCACTTTGAATCTTGGTCACATTTTGGTGTCCTTTGTCTCTTTTCTTAAAGATACTCCCCAGGTCACACTTTTCCCGGGTGATGAAAAGGGCACAGGTGAGAAAATCAAAGGGACAGTCCTTAGATAAACCTACCCATTGTTGCCTTGTGCTCAAATCTTCCTTTCATATCCAGACACCAAGGTTGCCAAACTGTGTTAGAAGAGAAAATATTTAAGAAACTTTATGATATTACTGTTAGAGACTCCAGTGTATGACAGCATATTTTAAATTACCATAAAAAGTTGGTGAATATGTGTGACAGTGCTCTAGTTTGCTTTCAATTGCTGTGACAAAACCCTCTGAACAATACTAACTTGGGGAGGAAAGAGTTTATTTGGCTTACAATTCATTTAGGTCACAATTTATCACTGAGGGAGCCCAAGGTAGGAACTCAGGGCAGGAACCTGGAGGCAGGAGCTGAAGCACAGGCTATGCAGGAACTGGAGGAATGCAGCTTTCTGGCTTGCTTCCTGGCCTGACCTCAGCCTACTTTCTCATACAATACAGAATATCCTGTCCAGGGGTGCACTGTCCACAGTGGGTTGGATACTCTCACATCACACAACAATCAGGAAAATGCCTGACAGACATGGCCACAGGCCAGTCCAATGGAGGAAATTCCCCAACTGAGACTCCTCCCACCCAGGTGTGCCCAGTTGGCAACTAAAGCTATCTAGCACACACAGTGTATCTCAGATTTCACTGATGCTCAGTTTACTGTGTTGGGGAAAGGATGTCTGAGACACGTATGGTTTCTTACAGTTTTGGAGACTGAAGTTCAAGATCAAGAGAGCAGCAGATTCCTTTTCCAGAGGCCCCACTCCTTCTTTGCAGATGGCCAGCTTCCCATGTGCCCTCATCTTTGCCTCTCTCTTATAAAGACACCAGCCATGTTGGGTTAGAGTCCATTCTAATAACTTTATTTAACCTTAATCATGCCTTTAAATGTCCAAATATACTTTTACTAGAGGATTAAGGCTTTTAATTTATAAAGAATGGGGGAGGAATGTAGAGCTCAGTCCATAAGGCCACTACTCATTTCATTGCTACAGCAAAATGTCCTGGCTATCATAGCCAGTTTTTTTTTAAGAAATACACACAATGTTTACTTCCATTACACCAGCATTTCAGGTCCTTGTAGGCCCATCATGGCCATAACTTAAAAAAAAAAAGAAATGGAGGGAAAGTGTATAGAGACTTTCTTTTACTCTATCTGCTGTAAATCCCAAATGATAGCATTTCATAACTCATCCAGTAAGACAAAAAAGAGAGGCTGCCTTGAAGCAACAACACTGGGGAAGCGGTTCAACAAGTGGGGCTCCGTGTGTGTGCTCACTGCCAGGAGGCTCCGAAGAGTACCTACAGATTTTGTAGTCTTCTTTATTTGAGTTCTTCAAGTAAGTATTTTCTTCCCTTCTAAGTTGATATATTTCAAGTTAATACATAATTACCTGTGTGTTTTTAAATGATAGTTATTATAAGATGGGTTACGGCATTATGGTTTTCACGTTTCACATTTAGCAGGAAATCAAGTGAGCCAATTCTCATGGAGCTAGAGAGAAAACCATTAGGAAACTAGAGCCTTTGTCTCATGTGCGTGTGTATCAAGCTTTGGAGAGATAGAAGTCCCGCAGTCCTCCAGTTCAATAGGCAAATTTAAGCATCATAGCAATGTGGAATCAAATCTGTTCTAAACCACTGGAGCTTTCTACAGGTCTGTCTGGAGATCTGCTATTGGATTTGTACTTGATCAATGCAATTGCCTTAATATTGCTTCAGCTGAAACAAATGGAATCAAGGCATTACTAACTTATTTTAAAAGACATCCCAAATATAAACCACACAACACTAGCACTTTTTCATCTCCAATGTGGGTCAAGATCATTTGAACGACTTTCATAAAATGGCTGAGGTCCTCACTTCGAAGGAGCAAAAGTTTATGTTAGATTACTTTTGAGGATTTCATGTATGGTCAGTTAATTGATTGCTTTTGACCCTGCTGTGGGGTAGTGAACCATGAGGGGAATTATGGGAAATTCGGCTCTTCACTTCCTGGCACACTGGAAGCTAAGATAGGAGAATGGAGGAAGTCCCAATATCCCCCTCAAGAACACAAGCCAGGAACTGGGTTTCCTCTTAGGAAGTCCCATCTCTCAAAGGTTCTGCTCTTTCCCAGTAATGCTAAGCTGGGGACCAAGGCTTCAATAGATGAGTCTTCAGAGGACATTTACGTATTTCACAGCATTTGAGTTAAATACCATCATATGCCCCAAACCAGAAGCATATGGGCAGACACCAGCCAGACAGCTGTTGTGGCCCTAAGACAGGGTTTGTCCTCGTTCTCCCCAACCTCTGGCTCTTACAGTCTTTCATGCCCTTCTTCTACAAGGATCTCTGAATCTTTGGAGGATGGGTGATTTAGATTTCCTATCTGTAAATGAGCACTCCACAGAGACTTATTCTCTCCTCTTTGATCTGTAGTGAGTTGCTGCAGTAACCTATATCCACTGCACAAAGAAACTTATCTAATAATGTCTGAAAAGTGCACTAATCGATGGATAGATACAAATTTATAGGGGAGTTTGATATTATGTTCGTTTAGCAAAATAATAGTAGTAGGTTCACTCCAGGGCCTGTGAGCTCTCAACTTCTTATCAGATTTACGGTGCCATTCATGTGTTTCCTCTTGTGGAGGAGGCCTAAAATCCAATCAGAAAGTGTTTGGTTACATTATCCTGTTTATGTTTCTATTGCACCCCTATGCATATCTTACCATGTTTCTCATTATTGTAGTTCACAGAGTTCACAGGTGGTTAATGCTGGTGACTTTTTTCTCCCAGAAGATTGCATGGCACCTTCTGATACTATGAAAGCTAGCCACCAGTTACAAAGCTTCCTGGTGAGGACTGGTTTGATTTTTCCAAGTCTTTTGACCAAAGTGTATGAGGTCTTCAGCAACAGAGCAAGAGAGTTTTATCATCAAGTTCTGGTGGAAAACCAAGGGCAATGGTAATAGCTTGTATTGATTTGGGAGTCTTCAGGATACTCCTGAGCAGTAATTGGAGGGAAAGTATCTCATATTTGACTTTTTATTTGGTGACCTATGGCTTCTGAGAGGATCATTATCTATCTCTCTGTTTATTGTCTATCTATCTATCTATCTATCTATCTATCTATCTATCTATCTATCTATCTATCTATGTATGTATCTATCTATCTATCTATCTATCTATCTATCTATCTATCTATCTATCTATCTATCTATCTATCTATCTATCTATCTATCTATCTATCTATCTATCTATCTATCTATCTATCTATCTATCTATCTATCTATCTATCTATCTATCTATCTATCTATCTATCTATCTATCTATCTATCTATCTATCTATCTATCTATCTATCTATCTATCTATCTATCTTCTATCTTCTAGCTAGCTAGCTATCATCTATCATCTATTTATCTATCTATCTATCATCTATCTATCATCTGTCTGTCTTCTAGCTAGCTATCATCTATTTATCTCCCTATCTATCTCCCTATCTATCTATCTATCTATCTATCTATCAATCATCTATCTATCTATTATCTATCATCTATCTATCTATCTATCTATCTATCTATCTATCTATCTATCTATCTATCTATCTATCTATCTATCTATCTATCTATCTGTCATCTATCTATTTATCATCTATCTCTTGTCATCTATCATCTATCTCCTGTCATCTATCATCTGTCTTTCATCTATCTATGTATCTATGTATCTATCTATCTTCTATCTATCATCTATCATCTATCTATCATCTATCATCTATCATCTATCTATCATCTATTATCTATCTATGTATCTATGTATTTATCTATCTATCATCTATCTATGTATCTATCTATGTATCTATGTATCTATGCATTTGCCTATCTATTTA
>NW_008355272.1:8899514-8902799 GCF_000622305.1 Nannospalax galili
GAAAATGTTTGACAGTAGGTACACTGAATTGTTTTTAAAATATCTTTATTATTTTTATTTTATGTGTCTGAGTGTATTGCCTGCATGTATATGAATGCACCCGTGTTGTGCAATGCTGCAGAGGTAGGAAGAGGGCTTCAGATTCCCCTGGAACTGGCATTAAGTATGGCTCTTAGCTGCCATGTGGGTGCTGGGAATTGAACCTAGATCCTATGCAAGAGCTGTCAGTGCTCTAACTGCTGAGCAATCTCTCCAGGCCCCAGATGGCTTTTTCAAACATCCTTAATGTTAGTCATTCCTCCCCCAACACTTCCTATGCCCTACCCTCCTTCCCTCTTCCCACTTGAACTACCTTCATACTTACCTTAAGACAAATATCACATATTCTCGCTTATATGTAGATCATATCATTAAATCTATATTTGTGTATTTAATTTGGAGAATGTGTAGAATCCAGAAAACTAGAAATGGACCATTGTTGGATTAAAAATATATACATATAAATATATAATTTTTAAAAATCCTGAGGAAAATTTTATTAACTTTTAAAGAGCAAATTACAAGGGGGAATTGCCCTCAGATAAATTTTGAGTGTCAAAACTGTCCATAAGACTTGTGGGTTCTTTCCTTCTTTTAATGTCAAGTACAAATTTTCTTACTTTGTAGACCCTGAGTTAACAATTTAATCTGCAGTAGAAAATAAAGTAAGATTCAATGACTCTGTGAGGTGGTAGATTTAAGGTCACACTTGGAAAAATCAAACTCCAGAAAGAATGTCACAGTTTCCTTTAATGCCTATTAGGAAATTCATATTGTGTACTGTTTGTTATGTGTCCAAATCTATGCATATGTATTCCACTAGACAGAGATGGAATTATTGAACATACATATGATTCTAAAACAACTAACATTTATTGAGCACACTTGTAACAAGGATTGTAAGTTCCTGACATAAATCATTTCAACTAGCATTAAATAAATTTTGTAATTTACAGTTTTGAATCTGTGTATCACCCAACTTTCTCTCTAATAATTTATAATTAATAATTTATCATTTAAAAATATTTTTCTTTTGTGTGTATGATGTATTGCCAGCATGGTGTAAGTGCACCCGTGTTGTACAATGTCTATGGAGGTCAGAAGAGGGCATCAGGTCCCCCAGAACAGTTGTTAGCAGCCATGTGGGTGCTGGGACTCAAACCCATGTCCTCTGCGAGATCAGACAGTGCTCTTAACACTGAGCCATTTCTCTAGCCTCCTAATTTGACTTTTAAAGAGAATTATACCTATAACTGTTTGTACGGTATCAATTGATAATGATCAATTCATTGTAATACATCTGTACATAATATGTGGATCTACTATCAACATCCATACTCTCTGCAGAAATGTTGGTATTGTTTTTATGTTATAGGTTTAGAAAAGAAAGCTATTTATTGGGTTTGAACTTGATCTTGGACATTCCATTTGAGGAAAAAAAATGATATTTCCTTTTTCAGGCATCTGTTCAGCCTCACAGACAGCCCATCAGTTTATAAGAACTTGAAACATGAACCTGAAATAACGAGAAACATCTCTAAAGCACAATAGAATTATAATTGTTATTTTTCTTGGAGTTTTACCATCTTTGGTAGAAGGTGTAATATTTGACTTTAAAATGCTGTTATCTAAGAAAAGATTTTATATTTTGTTCAATAATAGCAAGGTGGGTCACTTAAAATGAAACATTATTATATCTGCAAAAAACAAGTTGCACCTGTTCTCTATGGTATTTCCAAGGAGACAATGACACATTATAGATGCTGTATGTATATAAACAGAAGCATTCTGCCACATTGCAATACTGACTACAGCATTTATATCATTAGAGCATTATACTGGTGACGGAGAATTTTTGACTAATTAGGTTTCTTGGCTAATCAGAGCGTTTTAATAAGGTACATATCATTTACAATATTGCTAATGAAATGTGAAAGCGATTCAGTACCCGGTAAGATAACGGCTAACTTGTTTTAATTGTTAACATTTTTTTCTTGCCTACAATGACACAGTCATTATTTCACAGTCCCCACTTATCATGAAATCCAAGAGGATTAATGGTTTCACTTATACTGGCGAAAATGTTTAAGCTGTCCCGATTATCAGTGCCGTTGGAAAGAATAATGGTTATTTGTCATCGTATTTAGCAAGAGAATGAATTGTCCCCAGAACAGTACTACCATTAACCCTTTGCAGAGGTGGTGCTAGAGTTTTATAGCTCAGACACAGAAGGCCAAGATTTGGGACTGAGTATTTGTAGGTAGTGAATTCTCACCATGAACACCCAACAGAATTACATACTCCACCTGTAACATCAAAAACACAGCTCAGCTTTAGGTATAATTTTGGTTACTGGACTTAAAACTAGGCAGCTATGGCTCTCTTATTGTGATGAATTAGCAAGCTGTGATGTTGAAAGTAGACAAACATGCATTCGAGAAAAAGAAAATCGTTGTAAAGTCTTTTTTCCTTGTTTCCTTAAATAGAAAAAAATGCATTTTGTTGAAACAGTCCATCATGGCTTCTCACCCCAATTCTTCTCTATTTATTCAAATACTACATTTTAATAAAAGTGATTCTACTTTTAAAATTCTTACCATAACTACCTGATTTAATCATACATTAACAATATTAAAAGAAAGTTTTTAAATTAAAAAAAATATAAAGTACATTGTGTGTGCACGTATGTGTGTGTGTGTGTATATGTGTGTGTGTGTGTGTATACCTATCTCACAATCAGCATGTGGATATCAGAAGGAAACTTGTAGGAATCAGTTTTCTCCTTCCATCTTGGGGCTTGGGATCAGATTCAGTTCCCAGCCTTAGAGGCAAGTGCTTTTATCTTCTGAGTCATCTCACTGGTCCCTAAAGAACAAAACAAACAAACAAACAAAACCCAAAAGCAACAAATAGAAAAAAACTATGGTTTTGCTAATTAAGAATAAAAACTGATAAAGTTCTGTCCTTAGGAATCACCTTTTTAAAAAAGTTTAAGTATAGGAATGCATGCCTGCTGCCTTAGGTTTATTATTACAGCTTAGGCTAAGGATTTCAGTTAGGTTACAGCTTTGTAAAACAAAATTACCATAACCAAGAAATGCAATGCTATGTTAAGAAAATCAATAATTGTCTTTAGTACAATTATTACATTGGCTTCCTTTCTGAATGCTAGCTGGGCTAGAGAGTAATAAAATTCTCTCATCTCTCCCAGCCCCTGCTTCGCATGACCAGTTCAGGCAGTGCACT
>NW_008355272.1:8903004-8990883 GCF_000622305.1 Nannospalax galili
TAGGAATGCATGCCTGCTGCCTTAGGTTTATTATTACAGCTTAGGCTAAGGATTTCAGTTAGGTTACAGCTTTGTAAAACAAAATTACCATAACCAAGAAATGCAATGCTATGTTAAGAAAATCAATAATTGTCTTTAGTACAATTATTACATTGGCTTCCTTTCTGAATGCTAGCTGGGCTAGAGAGTAATAAAATTCTTCTCTCATCTCTCCCAGCCCCTGCTTCGCATGACCAGTTCAGGCAGTGCACTGGCCTGCCTCAGATTCCCAGTTTCCTTTTCTGTGGCTGAGCATGCAAGGCAATCAGGAAGCTGTGGAGTACTTGGAGGGCAGGTGTTCTGAGGGGTATGGAAGGGAGAGATCAACAGCCACAAAAATAAAGACTGTATCAGGAGATGCATCTTGGCCCTTTTATCTTGTCCCTGATGGAGAAGCAGTCACTGCTTGGTGCTGTCAGGGAGCCTGAATGTCACTCTGCTGGGCATCTGGACAGCAAGAAATCTACTTAGAGACAAGTTCTCAGTCCTGGGTGATTACACTGTGTTCAGACACCTCCATTTTCATTCCTTTGAACAGGGCCCATAAACACAAAGAGATTCATTTGCAAATGTTGTCTCCATTCCCAAGAGATCTATGAATCAAGTTTCAAAACAGAGCAGGATGCTTCTGGAAGTAAAGTGCAGGAAGTGAGATGTGAAGAGAAATATTATTCAACAACAAAGAGAAATATTTGTTTCCCTGGGTGGCTTCTATCCTCAGAATCAATGTGGTCTTACACAGTAGCTTCTGGCATAACACTGCCCATATACATCATGTATTGACAGACAGGTGTCTCTGTCTCTCTGAGATGGTAAACAAGATGAGTTCTGCTGGAGCCCGATGAAGTATCTTAAAACTGCATTTTCGGTGTAAGAGGACGGGAAAAGCAGCTGTCCGTAGATGAAAAGGCATAATACACAAGTGTGAAATAAATGCAATAGAGAAAGGAAGGCCGGACAAGAAACGCAAGGCACAAAGGAAGAACAGGATAGAACATGAGTGATCAAAGTACCTCACACAGGGAGCTGCAGGTGTAGATGAAAAAACTGCAGAGAGAAAGCTGGGGTGGGTGATCCACACCTATATTCCTAGCACATAAGAGACCAAGGCAGGAAGATCATGAGTTCAAGGCTTTCCTGGCCTACTTAGTAATTCTCTGCCTCAAAAACAAAAGGGGTTGGGGGGAGATGAGAGGGCAAATAGAGTAAACAGATCTGATTAAGAGTATATATGACAAAATAAGATTACGTCTCTGTCCATTCACAAATAGGCATCCCCCTGACTTCATTTGTTAAAAAAGGCTTCTGATGAGAATTGAGGCAAAGTGTAAGGATGATGATTTCTGAGGATGAGAAGGGAGACACAATGCCAGTGAGAAATTTATTTCTTTCCTAAAAGATCTCTGTGCTTTGTAAGTTTTAAACCAAATGGTCTTGTAGCTGCTTTCAGCCAGCCGGATGCTCGATTCAAAATCACACAAGGTATGGTAAAATTTCTCTTCTATTCTTGTTTGTCAAATAAATGCAACTGCATTAAGTAGACAAGTAAAGAAATTAGGATTCTAAGGAGACTATGTTTTAAAATCCTGCTAAAAGATTGAAAAGTGAAAGAGAAAACATTTCGTCAAAGACTGAGGTATCTCAGAAGTGAGCATCAGACTTAAAAATAAGAATGATGTTTATGTTTGAAAAGTTTTCCTTCATTATTACTTTGTCCAAGCCCTGTCTACTCCAATGGTTGTAAAACTAAGGAATGTGCTCATCTTAGTAAACACTGAGCACCAATGCACTTAGACCAGTTATTGTTTCCTAACTCCAGGTAAGAGACACATACAGCTTTCAAACCCTGGACTTTTAAAAAAGTGGTGTACCTGTAGCTAAGGGAGACAACCAGCTATTGCTGTAAAATGATGGCTAACTTTGTTTTCTCCCCTATCTAGAAGTCTTTGAGAGGGAACTGACACTGATTCTAACCACTCTAACAGCTATCAAAATACCTGAAAGCAAATCCTGAATTCATCACTTTCGAGCCTAGCCTTGGAAGACAAAAGAAAAACGAGGAGGAACCCAAAAGAGGGATGCTTTTGGAAGCCCTTCTCAAGAAATTCCAATGGACTCTCATGAACATTTGAAAATTGCCGTTCTGACTTTTTTCTAGTTCCATGTCTAGGACTTGTAATGCTAATTACTCTTGCCTTCACTTCTCCTTCACATCTATTCACCAGTCAAGGAATTTCTTTTCCCCCTAGAGATAAGAGTTAAGCAATTTGGGAGTCTTTAGATAGACCCACCGAAGGGGTACTCCAGTTGCCTCCCACTGCGTCCCTGTTTAGCATGGAAGAAGCCAAAGCCATCTGCATCCTGATCCCCTCTTCTCAAGTTGGGTAACCTCTTCAGAGGATAGTGTGATAAGAATAGATGTTGGGAATTGGCTAGGCAGTTAAGGTAAAAAGACTCCAAAGAAATGTAGCCAGTTTCTTGGATAAAACTCACAATGCCTTTGGGCCTCTTAGCAACATACTCCATTCCAAAGGCCAAAAACGTCAACAACATTTGGGAGCTTTTATCTAATCCTTAAAAGATTTTAGGGTTACCTCTTCAGAGGGGGTAATGTTAGAATAGCCAAATGCCTCATAAAAAAATAACTAAATCAAAGAAGAAGAAAGAGTACATGAAATTATCAGAAAAAAGTGATAGGGAAATATGGGAGGAGTTGGAGGGGAGGGAGTGGGCAGGGATTTGTTCAAAACACCTTATATGCATATATGAAATTCTCAATAAATTATTTATTTAAAAAAACTTGGAAAGAGCAAGAAATAGTAATTTTAAAAAGGCATATTAATGATTACATATAAGTACTTTGAATCATATCTCAAGATATGCAAGTAAATCTGCATCTAGGCAGTGTTCACAGGTGATTCCATGAGATGCTGTTACCTTACAAGGAAATCTGAATTTTAAATTGTATTTTTAAAATGATTTTATTTTATTTTTCAGATATTTTGTTGTTTTTATTTTCTGTGTATGAGTGTATTGGTTGCATGTATGTAAAGTGCACCCTTGTCATGCAATGCCAGTAGAAGTCAGAAGAGGGTGTTGAATCCCCTGGAGCTGGTGTTACGGATGGTTGTTAGCTGGTATGTATGTAGGTTCTGTGTGAGAGCACCCAGTGCTCTTAACCACTGAGCCATCTCTCCAGCCCCTGTTTTTTTTTTTTTTTTTAATTCTTGAACAATTCTGTACACTATAGTTTTTTGTAAATAATAATAAACTTTAATTAAAATTTAAATTAAAAATTTTTTAAAATTTAAAAAGATGGTGCTAATTTAAACAGGAAAGTAACTTTTTCATAAAGAAAATATGGAACCGGAGGTCTTTCACAGCAATGCAGGGACATGATTGTTAAAAAGTGACCAAGAGTGGTATTTTGAAGCATGCTGGTCTAGTGGTAGAAAAGGATCAGTTTGCCTTTACTGAATGGCTGCCTAATGCCAGTTTTTATTTTTCTCAATTATAGCCATCTCTGTTATGCCAGCTGGAAGCCAATATTCTGACCCCCTCCCAGTATTTATAATCTTGGAGTCTATGTTTCCTCCCTCTCTTCCAAAGGGCATAATTTTAATTGACATGTTCCTGGAAATACATCAGGTCAAATGGGCTGAGAATGTGCCAAATACATGAAATTCTAGTTCTTTCATAAAATGATTTCTAAAGTGATGGTATGTTTCAATTTTCATTATTGCTTTACTTAAATTACTAGTTGCCTATACCAAAAAGTGTCTCTTATCATCAAATAATTTAACTTCACAGATTCCTATCATGTCTCACTCCCTTAGCAACTGAGCAGGACCATCATCCATAATTAGGTGTCTTTAATGTACCTGTGTTGTGCAGCAGGGTCACCATCACACTAAAATAACACATGCTCTGCTTTGCGAAGCAGAGCTAATAGGAGATCAGGTGAGAGAAATTCCCTCAAATCATCGGCTCGCCTGGCAATGGTAGTGATGGTTTTGGGGCCCTGGTGTGCCATCAAGTGTCTCGGCTACGATCATATGTCAGACAATGACTTGTGTCTTCCAAGGGCAATTGGCACTCACATAGCTGCTAACAACAACAATTCTGAAAAACTGTTTCTACCCATTTGGAAAAATCACCAGGACGATGCTTCAGGATAGGAAAACTCTAAAGGAGACAAAAACACTGAGGTGGGAATCTTCCTTTCTGAGGTATCTAACCCTTAGTCAGTTGTGTGATTATTCATTTTGATCTTCCACTTGACTGGGTTGAAAATCAAGCAAGAGATGAGTAACACACCTTCTCAGTGTACCTGTGTTGGTTTTTGGAAATGACTGGGTAATGAGATCTGACCCAATCAATAAATTAATCCCTTGATGGATTCAGGACATACTGACATTATTGGGAGGTGCTGAAAAGTAGTATATGGAGTCTTGGTGAAAAAATTGGGTCACTGAGTAGCTTGTCCTAGAGGTATACTCCTTGTCCTAGCCTTTCCTACCCAGTCTCCTTCATGGCTACCATTGTGTGAACCCCTCTGCTCCATCATACCCTCCTCTCTGTGATGAGCTAACATCTTCAAAGTGTAAGCCAAAATAAATATGTCCTGCTTTCAATTCTCCCACACATGTCACATATAGCAGTAAGAATGATAACTAATATAAGTTTATATCTCTAACAATTTTAATTGCATGTATTATTTACCATATGTGAGGCAGTTCACCTTATGCAAATCACACAGAAACATAATAAACAACTGTCTGCAGACTTTGCAGCTCAAACACAGAGAGTTTAAAAAACTTATCCACTGTGGGACTACAGAAATGGCTTAGCAGTTAAGAGCACCTCCTCTTGCAGAGGACCCAGGTTCAGTGCCCAGCACCCACATGGTGGCTAACAACCATTGTAACTGCAATTCTATGGATACAACACCCTCTTCTGACCTCCATGGGCATTGCACCACATTGGTGCACTTACATACGTGCAGGTAATACACTCATACACATAAAAGTAATAAAATGTTTTTGAAGAAAATTATCCACTGTGCTATAGCTAATGAATGATAGAGCCTACACTGAGTTTGAGGCAGTCTGAACCCAGAACCTAGAGTCCTAAGTATTATTCCTTATAATCTCCTCAATATGCTTACAAAACCCAAGGTGTTCTGGGATCTCACTCTGGACCTGATGAGATGTCAGTAAGTTCACCCAAAGGCAATGTCTATATTGTATATTTTATTTATTTGTTTTCTTTCTAAAGAAAACTAATTATTTTGTTGGTTTTTAGCTAGAAAGCATGTACATTTCTTCGAGGACATGACTAATGCAAAGATATCAGGGGCTGTAGAATAGAAAGGATAAACTCTTTCACTTGAACTCATTAGTCTAATGACCTTGTGGATGGTGCATTGACTTTCTAAACCCAGTTTTTGTTTTTTTTTTTAATGTGTAAAACGAGGATGAACTACTTACCTTGCAAGGTTGCTGAGGCGCAATGGTGAGATCCAAGCACATGTTTGAGATCTATGTGATATGGCTGTAAATGTGAGATACTTGAAAGTATGGATGCTGATATGGTAACGCTAACATCACTGGCCTTATTACTGCCGAAGAACGTCGCTTCTAGATACTCAGAATAATTTTTCAGCTTTGCTCAGATCTCATGTAATTCTACATGCTTTTGCTTGTGAACTCAGAAGAAGGTATAGTTGAACTCATTATTTTTCTTAACTGTCACAATACCTTTAAAGAAGCATTTAAAAAATTTTTTCCAATTTGTTTTTATCCCTAAGATGACTAAGGAATATCAACACTTGAGCATTAAGCACAATATAGTTGAAGCATTGCTTTATTATTTAAACTTTTTACTAAGGCTTTCTAGAATTTTCTTTACTTGCTATGAATCTTCAAAGACTGTGTCGAGTGTGAGACAAAAAAAGGCAGTTAAAGCTGCAAACATAAAGTCACTCACCAACTGACTTGTAGAAGATTAAAATTAATTTCTTTTATTTTGTCCACTATTCAACTTGATCAGACATAGGAGAAGATAGTTTTTGAAATCTACATGCTAATCACAGTAGCATGTGCTTGTGGGAACTGGATGGTGGTAAATCTCATTTATAGTGTACTGTCCCATCACATTCATTAGTGGTGCAGACACTCTAGATCTCTAAGTAAAGTTCCTCTTTCTATTGGCATCATCACTATGATGGTTAATTTTTGAGACTTAGACTCAGCATGAAAATAAATCTCCAGATGTGTCTGTGAGGGATCATCTAGATTAGGTTAATTGAGGTGAGAAGACCCAGGCTAACTATAGGCAGTATCATTTCATGGGCTAAGAGGTCTCACACTGAATAAAATATTGAAGGTAAAGTGAGCACAGGCATGTGTTGTCTTGTTTTAGAGAAATAGTAGCTTTCTTTATTTCTGTTTATTGTTATTAAAATAATGGGGTAACTTCCCCTTGAGAACGTGTTATTTACTGGGACTCTTCCTTGAGAAGCCCACGCTCATTCAGTCAAGTGTGTTTGTTTTTCCTGCTGAGCCTTTTCTTTCTCTTAAACCTTGTGCTTAAACCTATATTATAATATCGTTATGAAACAAAATTAATTTCATAAAGTTGTAAATTATACTCTGATTAAATCATGAAAGCACAGAATTACAATTCCTGTCATTTGTCCATTTATTCTGATGATGTTGTTACTTAAGTTTATAAACATCTGCAAAATGTCCAAATGTTTTCTTCCAGGTGGTGTTACTAGTTCAAACTGGTCATTGTCATTTAGTCCATAACCAGATGTTTCTTACTGAAGCTAAATTATCTCATTCTCATTCTTTTTAAAGCATGTCAATATTTTGGATACATAGTGCCATATTTTAGCTAATTATCTTCAGATACTCTTTAGTAGAAGTGCATCAATTTTCATGAATATAGCAAGTATTTCTTTTAAAACAGTAGTGTAGGTTTTATGAGTATGATGCACCTAAAACTAACCAAAATTAAACATGGATACGCTTGTGAAATGGTCATAGAATATCATGGGTTTCATGTACACAGACCTTGTTTCAATTTCTGAAGCTGTGTGCTCTAAGGCTCACCTATGAATACTCAGAGTCTCCTCTCCTTATAAGTGTTATGGTGGATATTGCTGCTACCTTAGTGAATGCTTCTGGGAATTTGATTACATAATATGTATACTGTGTACCGGGGGCGATTATAATTGCAATGTCATGATATATGAGCATGTGGCAGCAACCTCCTAATATAGTCCTGCTTGCATTCTACATCTTCCCACAGTGCGGCATACATTGGTATCCTCAAGATCTCTGCACACTGGGAGGCTTATTACCAGAACTGAGTGCTTAGGTGTGGGTCAGCAGAAAACACTCTGGTGTTTAAGAGTGTGTGGGGATCCCGTACAGCATCTTCCTGTATGTTACCAGAGCCCAGATAGTCCTGATACAGTAAATAACATGAGCACTTGAGGTCACAGATTTCTCCCTACTTTCTGTCTTCATTAACCCTAATTTCTCTTTTTATAAAATTGAGAATCAGAACACTAATAAACTCACAAAGCATAAACATATACATGAGTCTGATAAGATTCTTCCCATGGAGGAGAGCCATTTTTAGACATCTAATATAACAAGCCAAGCTGTTGGTTGACTATTGCTCACTGTGTAGCTCAGGCCACATGTGCTTGTGCACAGTCACCACCCTGCATCTAGCATATTATCATTTATTTCATTGTGCTATAAAGTGTGCAGAGATGCAGAGGACAGAAAGCACCAAGGCACTCTGGTGTAATTCAATTTAGTCAAATATCAGACATCTACACTGTGTAAATGGAACATGAGTAAAGAATCTGATCCAAATGCCTACTGGTGTAATTGACTCAACAGAGCCAGCCTGTGTCATTAGTCCTATAAACAGTTGCATTTACAACAATAAAACTGAAAAGCATGGAAATTAAAAGCTGTTAGGATTTTCTCTGGTGTGTATTTATCTTTGAAGAAGTGTGTACACTCTCTAAACAATTTTTTTAATCTCTTTGGTAAACTGGCATCAGAGCAGCCTGTGTCCGCAATGCCTTATAGATCAAATGGTGATCAGATTTGAGAAAGGTGAAATGAGTGGAGGATACAGTGGCGTGATGTGTTAACTTAATTGTCCGGTGCATGTATTCAGTGTTAATAGAATGGCCTGGCATCCAGTTCCCGAGCAGTAATCTAGGGTTGTATCTGGCAAATGGAGGTTATTTGGAAGAAAACTATAAACAGGATATTCACTGCCACACAGAACTGTGCAGTTTCAAAGTTCAGTCTGTGATTTCTCTCTGTTTCCCTGTTCTTTTAGAAATCGAGAATTTCCTAGACGCATAGTTTAAACAAATTCACTCTGCATTCCCTCCCCTTCAGTTCCCTATCACCTCACCACATTCCCCTCTCAACTTCATGTGTTTGCTCTCTTTTCCTGTTTCTAAACCACTGAGTCCAGTTAGTGCTGCCTGTATGTTCATGGGTTTAGGACCATCTCCTGGAGTATGGGTAGTCTTTCAGAGGTGGCATCCCTAAAGAAAACTGACTGTCCCGCCCCTAGGAGCCAGCAATTGCCAATAGCTTCCCAGATAAGGGTGGAAATTCAAAAGCCTGGTCCATGTTGGGATTATACTGGCTTGATCTTGAAGGTTTTGTGCCTATAGTTACCGCCATTTTGAGTTCACGTGTGCAATGGTACTGTCACATCCAACAAGCAATGTTTTACTGGAGATGTTCACTATCTCTGGAACTTACTTTCTACTATCTCTCATGATGATCCCGAGACTTTACGGAAGTGGGTATGATATTGATGTCTTATTTAGTGCTGAGTACTCTACATTCTCTTGTTCTCTGCACATTGAACAATTGTGGTTCTCTGTATTAATTGGGATCTACTACATAAAGAAGCTTCTCTGATGAGGCATGAGAGGTGCATTGATCTATGGACATAATGATAAGAACTTAGGGGACACTTAATAACTATGTCCATTTAGCAGAATAATAGTATTAAGTTCTCCACTAGGACCTATGACCTTGTCCATCATGGATCTTAAAATCAGTTAAAAGTACCAGGCATGAGTTCTGTCTTATGGAGTGGTCTTAATAAGATTTATCCTCAGTGGCTGTACTGTATGATGGATAAATGCTGCCAGTAACATTTGTCTGATTAGTGGAACCCTGCCCCATGAAGAATATCATTCTGTAAAGGTTCTCTTTTTACTCACCACTCCTTCTCACTCCCAATAGAGTGAAGCTCAAGCACATCTGTGCATTTTTGGATTGATAGTGAGAAACTAGACATTGTTCCCTTGTGGTGATATGTCCCTAGACCACAGATACATAAATCAAAGAAAATGTTAATGGGTTACAGAAGGGATTTTGTTATAATTCTCATTAAGAGATAGTTATGCATGCTAATGACGAACAAATATGTCAGAATTTCTGTTCAATGATCAGTTTTGACAGATGCTGCAATTGGAGATTTATTGTTCATGGAGAAGTTGGATCTACAAGTTTGAATGGAAGCAGACCATGAATATTGTGCCATTTTCAGAGTGACATGTGATAGGACAATTGTAGTCACATAAGAATATGCCATGCTATGCCTCTCTGGAGAGAATATGGGATTGGTCAGGAAAGCTCAAGGAGGCTTGTAGCTGGACATTTATGTAGGCAATGAGGCAGTTCTATACAATTTTAGAGTACTCCAGTGGCACTAAACTAACCAGTTTTCATGCTGCCACAGGAGCCTTCTTCTTACCATTTGAGCTACTGAATTTCAAGAAAAAAAGAAAGCAAAGGTTTATATAATAATAAGCTATTATTATATAAAGAGTGACATTAAAGTTTCTAACATACTTTGCTTTTCCAGGAACTTGATTGGTAGCAGAGAGTAGGATATTGCTGTGACAGACTGACCTTGGTGTTTTGGGGAGGACTGTGGAAGTATTTGGAACTTTGGGCTGGAAAAGCCATTGCGTTCTCAGAGTTTGTTGCAGTGGAGCTTGGAAAAGTTATGCTGAAAAGAGTTGTAGATGATGGATGCCTGGCTTGTGAAGCTTCAAAGGGAAGCAGAGACTATCAGGGCTGTTCATGTGAGATTTTGGGTACAGAATCTATGGGTTCTGTTCAGCTGGGGCTGAAGAATCGGCTGTGATTAAGAAGAGACCAGAACTTGAAGCAAAACCTTTGCTTTACTGGGACAATTGATGCTGGTTAGCTGGGGCTGAAAAATGAGCTGTAAGTAACAAGAGACCAGCATCACTGTGGTGGAGTCTTCTGGGAGGTATCTCCTCAGGGTCAACACACAGAAGGGACCCGCGCCTCTATTTCAAGCTGGAAGCAGGACTAGGTAATGTGTAAGAGTCTCCTGCATGGTTCTGATGTTGAAAGCGTGAAGGGGTCATAGAGAGCAGCTGAGGCTTGGCACGCTGAGAGGCCAGGAGAGGACATAGGTGAAAGTGCAGCTTCAGTTGCAGCAAAGACCCCAGGATTGAAGGGGTCATGGAGAGAATCTGAGGCTTTGCACCCCAAGAGGCAAGAAGAGGCCATTGGTGAAGGTATAGCCTCAGTTTCAGTGAAGACCCCAGCTTTTTGGAGATGCCGGGACCATGGGACGACCACCAAGGACAACAGTATGTGTGGAATGGAGCTGGCCTAGGTCTGCGAGACGAGCTGTGTGCTGTGGACTGCAGAGTCAGAGCAGTGGAGCTGCCAGTACCCTTTGGAGCCCAGGAGATTGTGAGTGAATCACAGATGTCCAGCCTCGAGCAACTTTGCTGGACTTTGGTTTTGCTTAGGTGTGCCCGATTCTTCCCTTTGAAATAAGACAGTACTTGTTTTGGATTTTACAGAAGCCCACCCACAGTTGAGACTTTTAAAAGAGACTATGGACTTTAAAGTGTTTGGATTTTTTTTAAGGACTGTGGGGTTTTTAAGTTTGTACTGTCTTAGGTTGTGATATTAACATCATATCTTGGGGACAGAAATTGGAAAGTTATGGTTTAATAGTGATTGTGTGTCAAGTTGACAAGGGGTCAATTGTGCTGGAGAGCTTAAGTGTCAACTTGACACACCCGGGTTGAGGGAGCCTCAATTGGGGAATTGCCTCTATTGGACTGGCCTGTGGCCATGTCTGAGGGGCATCTTCTTGGTGAGTGATGTGGGAGGGCCTAGCCCACTGTGGGTGGTGCCTCCCCTAGGCAGGTGGGCCTGTGTTGCATAAGAAAGCAGGCTGAGCAGGGGCCAGAGGAGCAAGCCAGTAAGCAGTGTTCCTCCATGGCCTGTGCCCCAGCTACTGCCTCCAGGTTCCTGCCCTGAGTTCCTACCTTGGGCTCCCTGATGAACTGCAACCTGGGAGTTGTAAGCTGAATAAATCCATTCCTCCCCAAGTTGGTAGTAGTCAGAGTACCTTAAATAAAATTTATATGAATATAAATAAAATATATACTTAAAGGGGTAATATAATTTTATCCCATATTTCTAATTGCATAACTTTATATAGATTAAAAACAAATATAATTATTAAATAACCAGAAAGAGATACACTGAAAAAAATCTAAATGACTTTTGAATCCTCTGCCTTATATTCTCATTGATTTTCAAATCCTAATTTTGTAAACATAAAGGAGATTATGAACACCTCAGTCTAATCAAACTTCAATATGGGATGAGCTTGATGGTCAATGAATAAGCTACATATTTGGGCAGTATTAAAATTATTATTTTTTTCAGTTTTAAAAAAATTTATTGAGAATTTCATACATGCATATAAGGTGTTTTGATCAAATCCATGCCCACTCCTTCCCCTCCAATTCCTCCTGTATCTCCCCATCACTTTTTTTCTAACTTTATGTACTCTTTTTCATCTTTTTTTAATGGGAGTTTTTGCTACTCTAACATCCACCACCCTCCAAAGAGGTAACCCTAAAATCTTTTAAGAATTAGCTAAAAGCTCCCAAATACTTTAGACAGTTTTGGCCTTTGGAATGGAGTATTTTGCTAAGAGGCCCAAGGACATTGTGACTTTTAGCCAAGAAGCTGGTTACTTTTCTTTGGGGTCTTTTTACCTTAACTGCCTAGCCAATTCCTACCTCCTGTTCTTATCACACCATCCTCTGAAGAGGTTACCCAACTTGCAGATAGGGGATCTGGATGCAGACAGCTCTGGCTTATTCCATGCTGAACAGAGACACAGGGTGAGGCAACTGGGGTATCCCTTCAGTGGGTCTATCTAAAAGACTCCCAAATTACATACTCTTTTTTGTGTGTGTGAAGGTAAAGGCAAGAGTAATTAGCACTACAAATTCTAAACATGGAACTAGAAAAAAGTCAGAACAAGGCAATTTTCAAATGTTCATGAGAGTCCATTGGAATTTCTTGAGAAGGGCTTCCAAAAGCATCCCTCTATTGGGTTCCTCCTCTTTTTTCTTTTGTCTGACAAGGCTGGACTCGAAAATGATGAATTCAGAATTTGCTTTCCAATATTTTGATAGCTGTTGGAGTGGTTAGAATCAGTATCAGTTTCCTCTCAAATGCTTCTAGATAGGGGGAGAAAACAAATTTTCCATCATTTTAGAACAACAGTGGGTTGTCTCTCTTAGCTACAGGTTGGTGCTACAGTATTGTAGATCAAGATTTGAAGTATTTTTTAAATTATTCATTTAATAACTACATGATTAGAGGAAGCACTGCATTACAGCAGTAACATATTCAATAACAATTTCCAGAGCAAAACTGACTGCAATTTTTTAGGTTCACAGTTGAATTAATACAGTTATTCAATATTGAACTCAGTATAAACTCTATAAGACACAAAATTGAATGTGGATTTAACCTTTGAAAAAGATCTCCATTTCATTTTAAAATATACTGTTTCATACAGAAAAACTCATCTTTTAATGCTATTAATACTTAGATGTTTGCACATGCTTCTCTAATCTCTATGTATCTGACTATTACTAATCATAGTCGATTACTTTCTGAGATCCTTGGTATCTGAATATAGATATAAAATCATCAGGTAGATTTCAGTGGTAATGTTTTTCACCTTTACTAATTAACGTGAAGCCAATTTTTATGCTTCTTCCTCAAATATAACTCATTTTTTTTAATTTGTTGATTTTTTTTGTGTGTATATCACAGAACATCCTAAACAATCTTATTCATCTGTATGCCCACTTCCCAAGTGGCACCCTCCCATAGCCTCCCCCCACCCTACTGGAGCCCATATACTCTGTCATCCCTGTTACTGTCCACTGTGTTGTCGGCACCCCAGCCATTCCCCAGTGTTTGTCCATCTGCTGAATCTAGTCAGCCTATCTAGAGTTTTTTGTTTTAGGAAGATCAGCTGTTCCTCACCTAGCAGCAATCAGTTGTCAATATTCCTTTAGATAAGATTGGGGTCTGCTGTTCATTTTCCAAGTTCTATGCTGGGTTACTATCTGGGAGTCCCTTGGGCCACCCTGGCCTTAAAGAATTATATTCATTTCTTTAATCTTTGGCTATACTTTCCTTTTGGGTGTTTAAGACCATACAGTTGGCCCAGATAAAACAATTTATTTTTACTCTTATGGTTGTTTGAGGATCTGTTCCTCAGAGGTCACATAGGCTTGGGAGGAGCCCTTAGCTCCTTTCTTTTACCAGTTCTATGTGAAGATAAATAGTTTTAAAAAGTATTAAAAAGCATTACTTATTGAATCCTTGACTCAGTTGACCTGATGACCTCAGAACGGTGAAAAGATATGTGCTCATAATAGATACTTTATGGGGAAATGTTAATCAGAGAGGAATTCCACATAGTTTATAATCTTTGGGGTTTGCATACATACTTTATATATCATGGGAATTCATATCCAAAGTATACTTTTAGCAGGTACTTTTTTTTTTTACCTGTAGAAACCTCTTTTTTTTTTAATTCTTTTTTTACAATTAAAGTTACAGTTTTAACAATATGCAAAATATTACAGTAATTCAGATTTTTTGGCATAATGATTACAGATTTGATAAATACATTTTATATCTCATAATAGCGATGAGGATTATACAAATCTATTAAAACAATTATGAGAATAAATTCTATTGTCACTTAAGTATCTAAAGCTATTTTCCTTTGCGTTCTTCCAGAATGATTTTTTCTTATTCTGTACCTTTATTTGAGGGACTTTAAGAAGATACTTTTTTTTTTTTTTTCATACAGAAGAATTCATTCCAAAGCAATTGACATTGAGACGTTTTCACATGCATTTCTAATCTCTATATACATGACTATCACTGGTCACAGTCACCCACCTTCTGAGCTCCTCGGCATTTGAGCATGAATACAAACTCATCAGATAGACAGCCTTCCTCTCCCACTAGAGGCTCCATACTCTGCCATCCCTGTCCCTGTCCACTGTGTTGTCAGCACCCTCATCCATTCCCCCCTGTCTGCCCTTCTGGTAAATCTAGTCAGCCAGAGGTCCCTGTTCCAGGAGGGTCAGCTGTTCCTCATCTACGGCAATCCATTGCCAGTATTCCTTTGGATAGAATTGGGGTCTGCTGTTCATTTTTCCAGTAGTATGTTGGGTTACTGTCTGGAAGAGTCTTTATCTATCCTGGCCAACAACTCGACTGAAGGTATCGCCTGTCTGGCTTTGTTGTTTGTCCAGTAAATTTTAGTTATGTATATGTATGCTCTTATGATATTATGTTGGCCCCTTTAATCTTTGGTTATACTTCCCTTTTGGGTGTTTAAGGACATACAATTGGACCAGATAAACTGATTTGTTTTTACTCTTGAGGTCATTAGAGGATTTGTTCCTCAGGGGTCCCATGGGGTTGGGAGGAGCCCCTGGCTCCTTTCTTTTACCAGTTCCATCTATGTGAAGATAAGTCAAAGGTCCTAGCAGGTACTTTTAACACTTGCACATTGCCCCAAAATAAACAATTAAAAATACTCATGAGCAGGAGAGGAAATCAGAATGTTTTTCCTTACAGCTTCATAAAGATGGATTATTGGAATGTGAAGGAGCTCCATTTCTGAAGCTGACCAAAGGCAAGTTTGCACATTTCCCAAAAATAAACAATTAAAAATACTCATGAGCAGGAGAGGAAATCAGAATATTTTTCCTTACAGCTTCATAAAGTTGGATTATTGGAATGTGAAGGAGCTCCATTTCTGAAGCTGACCAAAGGCAAGGTCTTAACAGGAATGTTTGGATTTTATGTCATTGTTTGTAGACCTGTGTGAGTCTGTGCCACCTTGATATTGCCATCAGTTCCTCTGAGGACACTATATAGTAACTATTTTCTTTTTGCTTTGTGGAACCAGTACCAGTAATGTAAAATTCACATTGTCTTACTGGTTTGCCCACAGGCTTAGTAGCCTAGAATTGACAGTGTTATGGAAGAGGTCATAGTCCATACTCTAAAATTGGTTGCAGAATGTCATATCTTTAGGATCAATTAGGAATGACCTAGAAATGTGAGATTAGATACAAGATTAAATAAAGATCATCTGAAGAAAAGCAAAGTGGAAAGGCAGGAGGTAGTTTGTGCTAATTTTCATTTTATATGAATTCACAGAGAGCCGCCTGCTTCTGCCTCTCAAGTGCTGGGATTAAAGGCTTGCACCACCACACCCAGCTATTTTACTTTATTTTTACAATAATAATTTTGTCTTTGTGAGACAGGGTCTTCCTGCAGCCACAGCTGTCCTGGAACTCACTATGTAGACCAGGCTGGCCTTGAACTCACAAAGTTCCGCCTGTCTCTGCCTCCCGAGTGCTGGGATTAAAAACGTGTGCCACCATGCCCGGCCATATTATATTTTGTAGTGGTCCAAATAATACTGCCCTCACATTTACTTACCTAAGCCCTAGCCTCCAATGGACTGTATTTGAAGATTGGGTCTTTAAAGAGGCAAAGATAAGTTGACATTATAGGGGGATAGTACTGTTATTCAGTATGATTAATGTCCTTATAAAAAGAGGAAGAGAAGGCAGGTACAGATTCAAACACAAAGAAAAACTGAAGAAAGATACAGTGACTAGACCAGTCTTCCAGCCAAGGAGAAACACCGCAAGAGACACTAAACCTGCCAAATCTTTGATCTTGGACTTAGCTTCCCAAGCCACCAGAAACATTTTGTTTTCTTTTTCAAGCTGCCCAGTCTGAGGTATTATGTGATCATAGTCCTTGCTGATTAATACATAGATGTGTGTATGTGTATCTACTGAATCCTTGACTCAGTTAACCTGGTGGTTTCAAAACAATGAACAAATATGCCCTCATAATATATACTTTATAGGGAAATGTTAATTCGAAAGGAATTCCAAAGTAGTTTATAATCCTTGGGGTTTGCATACATATTTTACATGCTATTGTTTTCATTGTTAAGTGAGAAAACGGAGCAGGACTTCTAAGAAAATGACTGAGGCTACATAGCAGGAACATGATCTGACTCACAATAGGGTGAGCTTAGGAATATGTTGTATGTATTAGAACTTCGCTTTGTTAATGTGTGAGAGCTTGCAACGCACCAGTCTTCCAAGGTTCTTATGAAGATGACAAAATAGCTGACTGGATTCATTAACCACATACAATACTCGTTAGATAATGGTTAGTTCCACTGTTCTGTGACTCCCCTCTTGTAAGGTCACACACAAGCATGCTTCACAGCTTTATTGGTGCATAGTTGGCATGCAATCAACTGTCCATAAAATATTGCAATTAATTTTGACATATACACATGAATCCATCACAACAAGTAAGTTAACTGAAGATATCCATCACTCCATAGGGTCCTCATGTGCCTTTGTAATTTGTAGCTTCCAACACTTCCCACACCTCCGTCCTGTATGGTTGTCCAGACACTTGGTAGTCTTACGTTTTATATCTATATCTTGTTTCATAATGAGTTTATTTTGTATGTGTTCTGAGATCAAAATTAGGATGCTTTTCCATATGGATACTCAGTTGTTAAAGAATTACTCATTGGGAGTCTGTGCTTTCTTCGTAGATTTACCTTCCCATTTTTATAAGTCAGTTGCCCATTTATATATGGTCCCTCTGGATTCTATTCAGTTCTCTGGTAATTTTTTTAATGGTGTGTTATTTGCAGTCGAGATTTTAGTTTCCAGATACTTCTATCTTCTGAACTCCCCATTCCCGACCCCCTCACTCCTCTTCTTTGTTACCCTCCCCCTCTTGTTAGTATCCCTATTGTTCACGTAAAATTGCTGCTTCTACTTTCAGATCATATGTGCATATAAAATTTAATGTCTTTGTGCCAATATCTAATAAAATCAAGGAACCATAAGGGGGAGGAAATATATGATATTTGACTTTCTGAGACTGGCTTAATACTATGATTATCAATAGTTGAAATGTACAGTATTTTAGAGTACAATATTCTAACAAATGACTTTATTATCATTGTAGAATACTTCAGTTTTCCCCTACTTTAGCTGATTTTAATATAATCGCTTCACCTTTCTTTTTATTAGTATTAACATAGAATATAGCTTACCATTGATTTAATTTTAAATTTTTTCTAGTTTTGTATTTAAGTTATGTGTTTCTTATTAGCAATATAAACTTGGGCCTTACATTCTGATGCAATCACACATTGTTTTCCCTTCTAATGGGATGTTTAGACTATTTTTATTTAATATAACTGTTGACATGTTCATGGATAATTCTTTTCCATTTGTCTCATCTACTCATTTAAAAAATTTTTTCTTTCTTTCACTGTTTCATTAGTAATGAAACCTATATTTAAAAATTATATCTATTTAAATTTGTGTTTGTGTGTGCATGCATGCATCCATGCTGCAATGTTTATGTGGTGCTCATATAACAATTTTCAGGAGTAAGTTCTCTTCTTCTATCATATGGACACTGGGATTAAATCTGGAGCTTATGCTGCAAGCACCAGTACCCACTGAGCCATCTCTCCTGTCCAACATATAGCTTTATTGCATTTTTTTATTGATTTATTACATATAACTCTGAGAAGGTCTGAATTAGATTTGTTTCACTTTCGTTCAACTTTTTCTGCACTTTTTCTACTATGTGTTTGTAAACTTTCTGAGAGAAGTCTACTGAGATCTTATCTGTATGCTTAGGAAGCTAGTACAAATTCTTCTGTAGATAAATTTTAATCTCTGATTCCAGATGTTTGAATATGATATCATTTGATGTGACTGTTTCCTGTATTTGAGATTCACTGAGGTTCTAAGACTTGAATGTTTAGAATTCTCATCACATTTAGAAATTCAGTGTCACTGTTACTCCAGATATCTTTTGGACATCCATTAGCAAATCTATCTCCTTTTAGGAATTATCAACTGCTCAGATTTGTTTCCTGTTGCTGTGATAAAATATTCTGACCAAGGCAATTTAGGGGAGAAAGGTTTTATTTCAGCTCACAGTTCCAGGGTATGGACCATCATTACAGTGATGTCATGGTGAGAGAAGATTGAGGGAGTTGGTCTTACTAGATTTAGAAATCAGGAACAAGGAAAAATGAATGCATACGTGCTTGCACTCAGCTCTCACAGTTCAGAATCCTCTGCCTAGGGAATCGTGCCATCTGCAATAGGGAGTTCCCATCACAGTAATCAAGATAATCCCTCATACACATGCTCACATGCCAACCTAATCTAGACAGTCCCTCCTTTAGACTCTCTTCCCAGGCAATTCAACATTGTGACAAGTTGAAAATTCACACTATCCATCAAAGTAGGCATCTGCAGATTAAAGGGCTTGAAGCTAGCTCAAAGATTCCAGGTCCTTTTAAAAAATGTTGACAAAATTGCCTGAGTATCTTTACATTTCTTCTATCATGGTCTTCAAATCCATTAGTCACTTTTTCTGTAATATTTAATCTATTGTTAATACCATTCAGTATAATTTTAGTTTCACTCTTGTAATTTTGACCTCTAGAAGTTTGACTTGGATCTTTTTTATATTTTTACTTAACCTTCTGAGCAGATGGGTACAGCTGTAACAGTTGTTTGTGTCATTGTATTCAAATTAGACATTTCTATCAGTACTTTATCAGTTTCAGTTGACTGGTTTATCTGTTCACTTTTGTAATATTCTCACTTCTTTATGTGACCAGTAAACCTAGTTTAAATTCCAGGCATTTTGGATACCTTCATTAATGTTGGATAGTTTTGTATTTTATAAAATTATTGAGCTTTATTCTGAAGTATAATTATTTGGAAATGACTTGATGCTTCAGGTCCTAAGATTTATTAACTGAGATCAGAGTTTTATCAGTGTGTAACTAATTATTTTCCAAATGGCTTAAAGACTTGTAGCAAAACTTTACTAATGTCAAGTGTGACTAATAAAAAAGTAGGAATTATTCCCAGTTTTGCCTGTATTCCAGGCCCTGCTTTATCTTATCTCTTTGGGTGATTATTTTCAGTATTTTATGTGCAAATTAACTCTCTGAGTAATGCCCACATAATGCCTTCTAGTGCCTTCCTGAATATTCTACTATATTGGTGAAAAGAATCTTTATGCTTGACTCAGGAAGTCCCTTCCTTTTCTCTTTCCTTTGTTCCTGTCCATTTTTTTTTGTTGTTGAGATAGGGACTTGCAAGGTAGCTCAGGCTGGACCTGAATTCACAATCCTGCTGCCTCAGTATCCCCAGTACTGAGATTATAGGCAAGCACCACTACACCCAACATAAAATGTTATCCTTTAAGTTATTATTTCTTGGAATGACTGCCTTTTTTTTCCTTTTTGTCTGATGTTCAGAGGCTTGAAAAATTATTGAGTCAAGCAATTTCATTTCCATTTTAAAATTAGCTTATTTCATTTTCTTGCTCAAGTAGAGAAGACCAGTTGTGTTCTTGTCCTCTCTGGACTGGAAATACAATATTACAAACAATTGTTATCAAGTATACAATTATTGATGGAAAAATAATACAGGAAAAGGTCTTTATAATTGATTAGTAGTTGTAAGCAAAGATGATCGTGATCCTGCTTATACTAAAATATTCTTTAGCAGTTTTCTCTTATCCATCTTACATGTCCACAAAATAGTTCCAGTTCTTAGAAAATTCAGTAATGGAATAACCACATATAAAAATATTTTATTTTGTTTATCATGTTCTAAGATAAGTAAAGTGGGAAACCAAATTTTTATTGTTGTTACTGTTGAATGTTGCCAGGCATGGTGGTGCACGCCTTTAATCCTAGCACTTGGGAGGCAGAGGCAGGAGGATCTCTGTGAGTTCAAGGCCAGCCTAGTCTCATAGTGAGTTCCAGGACAGCTGGGGCTACAGGGAGACGGTGTCTCAAAAAAAAAAAAAAAAAAAAAAAAAGAAAAAAAGAATGCTGAGCTAGTGAGATGGCTTGGCTGGTAAAGGTGCTTGTGTGTGGCTTTGACAACCTGAGCTCAACAGGGTGACAAGAGAGAACCATTTTCCAAGAGTTGTCCTCTTACATTCACATATTTGCTGAGGCATGTGTGTATCTGTACTCACACACAACGTACACACAGAATTTAATAAAACAATCTGAAAAATATGAATTTAGCTATACCTGATGGCATAGGATTTTAGTTTCAGCCCCTTGGGAGTATCCATGTAGTCCACAACAATGTTAATTGTTTGACTTTTACTGTTAATGTAAATACATGTCACATCCTGGGAAAGTCTCTTTCCTTAAGTGTCATGGTTTTAGTAAAGAAAGTTCAGTGACAGTATCTGTGCTATGATCAACAGATTTAAAATATTCTATCTTTATATTCATTATGCTATGAATATGTGTGTTCAAGATTTCAGAAACCAGTGGAGATTATCCTAACAAGGGGAGTAGCATGACTCATCTCTGAATGAAGGTAGAAATAATGGCACATTGTTTGATGCCAAGCATTAAGTACATTGCCCCATCATGATTATGCATATTTCTGTGGTACTTTCTATCTTAAGAATTACTTTTTAACATATCTTATGAGAAAATCATATGTGTAGAACTATACAGTGAAGTAAAAAACAGTGACTACCTAATGAATCTGATTCCAGTGGTCACTTTAGGCAAAATTTAGGCTTAATAATAGACATACGAATAAATTAATGTAAAATTCTATTACTAGCTTTGATGAAGTTTTTTAAAAATTTATTTCTAAATTTATGTGTATGAGTGTTATGGCTGCATGTGTGTAAGTATACCCAGGTCATGCAATACCTGCAGAGGTCAGAAGGTGTTTAATACCCCAGAACTGGAGTTACAGACCGTTGTTAGCCACCATGTAGGTTCTGGGAATCAAACCTAGGTTCTCTGCAAGAGCAGCCAGTGTTCTTTAAAACTGAGCAACATTTTCAGCCCCTTGATGAAGTCTTTTGGGGGAAGACTTTTTGATTCTGAACTTTAAACTTTTTGAAAAAATATTTTTATGTGTTATTTTAATTTTATGTGTAAGAATGTACTGTCTGCATGTATGTAAGTGCACCGGTGTCATGCAATGCCCAGAATCCCCCGGAACTGGAGTTACATACAGTTGTCAATCACCGTATGGGTGTGGGGACCCAAACCTGGGTCCTTTGCAAGAGCAGACAGTGCTTTTAACCACTGAGCCACCTCTCAAGCCACACAAGCTTCTTTAAAAAAAAATAAAATTATTCTTTCAATGAAATATGATCATGTCCACTCCCTATTTTCCCTGCCCAAATGTTCCCTCCCTGATTTCCCCCAACTGGCCTTCCTCCCAACTTTATCTCCTCTTCTTGATATTTAAAAATATTTTATTTATTATTTTTATTTTATGTGTATGAGTGTATTGCCTACATGTATGTAATTGCATTCATGTCTTACAGTGCCCAAGGAGGTGAGAAGAATGCAATGGATCTCCTGGAACTGGAGTTCAGACAGTTTTTAGCCATCAAGTGGGTGCTGGGAACCAAACCTGAGTCCTCTGTAAGAGTACCCAGAGCTCTTAACCACTGATCCATCCCTCCAGTCTCTCTTCTTGACATTTTTCATAACATATAACTCCAATTAGTGCTGCTCATGTGTGCATGTGTGTGAGGTCATCCACTGATGCATGGGAAATCTATCCCAGTGACCCCATCCTCAAAGAAGGGTTATATATCCCCCACCAGCTTTCAACTGCCAACAACTCCTCCCCCATCCATCTGTGATTTGGGTTGGCTACATTTTATGCAGGTCTTGTGGGGTAATCACAGATGCTCTGAGTTCATGGGCACAACTCCATGTCATGTTTAGAAGAGACATGATGAAAATAGAGAAGGAAAGGAAATTAGTCTATGTAGAGAAGTGTGAACAAATCCTACATTGCTAGGAAATATTCATGAATCAACAGAAGATTCTGGATGTTACTGTGTAAGTGGGAATAGTATGAAGTTTCAGAACCATTTGGGTGATTCCTGAGTAAGGAAGAAGCACATTCTCTAGTGCACTTGCCTCCTGCATGGAGTCAAACCCTGATGCAAAATGTGTAGAATTAAATGCAGGGCATGCAGCACATACCTTTAATCCCAGCACTCAGGAGGCAGAGACTGGAGGATATCTATGAGATTGAGGCAGCTTGGTCTACATAGTGAGTTCCATACTAGCTGGGACTAGGGAGAACCTATAAAAAAATGAAAAACAGGCACATGAGTTTTTGGCTTCAATTCTTAGAGAATAGTAAAAACTATTCCATTATTACAAAGAGGAAGTGAGAGGGAACCCTATGTATAACAATAAACTATATGAGAAATAAAATTATTTCAGCAACCAGGTAATAGTTTACTTTAAACATAAAAGAAACAAATCTGAAATTCTAAAGAAATATCTGCTTTATGAGCTTGAGTTTTCATGAAGACATGATTTTTAACACCTTTATAAATACTGTTAATATCAAGGAAAGAAAATAATTGGGTTAGAGATAAGAATTGTGGAGATGCAACCTGCGGTGATCTTATATACAGTCAATCTGTAAGAAAAGCATTTGGAGCTGACCTCTTACTCCCTCTGCCCAAGCCCTGTTCACTCCCACGCATCATGTTGAAATACCGAGACGCTGCAGGTGCTAGACTTAATTCTCACGAGAAATCCTATTTAGAAAGAAAATATATAAATAAATTAATTAGTTGAGGAAAGGAGACAGAAAGCCAAAACACATGTCCAGACTGCCTCCATCTGATACATGTAGAAGTATCACTCACTAATAGTGTATCCTTTGTCTCTTCAAAACCTCCAGTTAACATGGAAGGATGGAGACTCATCCCAGACACTTTGGGTTGTCAGCTGCAAAGTGTTGCTTGAATAGCAATTAAACCCATGCTGTGGGACCATCACAAGGGCCAGAGCCTGGGAGCTAGTGCTACTGACATGAGGATTCGCAATCTCAGGGTCCTTGGGCTGCAACTTGCCAGAGCATGAGGTGTCACGGGGCTGGAACCCATTCCCAGGAGTTGACCTTCCCTCTGTTGAAGTGGATTTGTTCTGTCACGTGCAGCGAGGACCTCTTCATGTGTCAGGAGCACCCTGTAACCTTTGCGCTAATTCCCATGACATCCTCTGTGTCTCACTGTAGGATTCTGTGAGCAGATCTTTCGAAGAGCAGAGAGAACAAAAGCTTCTTCGGCACATCTGAAGAAGGCTGGTTGAGTGTGCCTGAATGTAGGGTCATGGTTTGAAAAAGGCTGAGAACCCCCTACCTTGCACTAAAAGGTTTTCAATACACTGAGACACATTTTTTTAAATGTGCTCCTATAAACCATGTTAGGCCCAGTTCACTGTGTATTCAGTTCAATTGCATCTGAATCAATTGGTTCCCAATTGAGTGAATGCAAAACAATGCTAAGATGTCATTTTCACTCGTTTATTTTTCTTCTTTTTTAAAAAGTATAAATTAGCCACGTTGGATCCAAACTTTGTTGTCGATCAGAACATTTCAGATGGGAAAAGAGTACTACAATTAGTAAATGACAAACTTTGTGTAATTCACACATAAACCCCCCCAAGGGTTAAGCATTCTTTACAGATTTTTTTAGTGATTTCTGGGGAATAAAAATGACAAGAATATGAGTCATGTGAATGCAGATTGCCAGAAAAAGTATTTTCATTACTCTTCAGCTCAAGTATATTGTTAACCACTGCAACAACTGTTTAATTAGTGTATCTATCAATGCACACTCTAAATGAAGCAAATGAATCTCTCCTTGTGAAGTGTGTGTGTGTGTGTGTGTGTGTGTGTGTGTGTGTGCGCATATCTTGGCTGTATCACACCAGAGACCAAGGACATATTTGAATTGATGATTCCCTGACATGTAAGATATACCTTTAAATAAAATGAAGTATCCAAGGAGCATCTATAAAGATGCTAATACTAATATTTTAAAATATTATATACTTGTCCCTCCAGTTCCAGTGACAAACACATCATATGAAATATGTACCCATTTTCAAGGGAGAAAAATAGCAACAACTAGTGACAATACAAAAATAGTTCTTATTAGAGAATCACTGCAATAATTATTGAATAATTTTAATACTTTAAGTGATGTTCCATTTTAATAATTTATATGATAAAATTAACCATTATTTTTTTCATTGATAATAGGATTTCATATTATTATTATTCACTGAAATAATTTATTTAAGTTAAGTCATTTGAATTCAGTTTATTCATTTTAAACATGTAGAAAATGAATTAATCTACTGACACAAAATAGCAACTAGCTTCATTTTCTATACCCTGGCACTGTTCTAGGTACAGCTCATATGCCATCACTAAGCCTTGCAAAACCATGTTCTATATGACTTATTAATATATTTGACATATTGTAAAGCATTTTGAAACTCGTAGGGATTGAGTGCCTTGTGGAAGGAACAGAGTTAGACAGCAGAAAATCTGGCTCTTGACTTTACTCCAATATCATATACTAAATCTTATTCTGTGTATTTCATAGTGACACTAGACTTAGTAAATCAATATCTTATGAGACTTAGTCCTTTACAACACCAGGAATAGCACTTTCTATAAAAGAACTTTATGTTTGACTTCATGCTTGCTAACTTCATCTGAGAGTATCTACACTAGTGTTTGGATTCCAATTCTAGAGTTCTCTGTGAAGCTCAAAGACTTCTAAGGACCTGAAAGGTTAAAAAAGAGAAAAACAAAAAACAACAACAACAACAACAAAACCACGGTGACCTCCTTTTGCTCAATGCAGATTGTGGTAAATGCTGTGATCTCACAGTCCGTTTGGCAGCTCTGCTTAATGGCTAGGGGTTTTTGTAAATGGGGTACACTGTTGTATCTAATAAATGTAATGCCCATTGGGATATGTGTTGGGATAAAATTTATCCATTTTGAGTTTGGCAATGTATTCCGTTAAAATGAGCATTAATCTTGTTGCTTGATGATTAATGTTACTATGAAACCACTTTTCAAGCCTTTTCTGTTAGGCAAATGCCAAGCTAGATTTATCAAATGCTAGTTATTTTATTTCTGATGTTTATGTGTACTTTAAAGAATATTCAATTCATGTGTCTCTGATGTGATTATTTAACTTCCCAACAACTGAGCAGTTGGAATTATGCTCCCATGCAAAAACCTTCCACATACAATTTTATAAGGTTTCCACTTTTAAAACTCTGTGATCCAAAATCCAAGGATATGATGCAAAAGGAAATACTATTTGTGTACTACCACAAATCTACAGTGGACCTCAAACTTGGTGATAGTCACCCCAGACACAGAACTGCCTTGATACATTGGGGTTGGAAATGCTGTCATATACTGAAAAAAACAACACATTAAAATCCCTCATACATCATTTTATAATCTTTACCAGAATAGAAAACAGATTCTATCCTTATAGAATCACAGAATCAACAAAGCCATAGTCTTTTAAATCAGCTCATTCTCAGAAAAACTAGCCAATAAAAGGGAAAAGGTGCAATGCTATGTAGTTTTGTCCCTTCCAGCTCTGCCTCTAGATCTGTGCCCAGCTTGCTCTTAAGGCAAAGTGATTCAAAGGGTACAGCTAACTATTTGGTTTTTAGGAAATGCCTTTGGTCAGCTGCAATTTTTTTTTTTAATCAGCATTTTAGAGTAACTAAAGCATTTTTTTTAATCTTTAAAAAAACAAATTCTTCCCTCATCAGTTCTGTGACAGCATTAAAAGGGAAAAGAATTTCAGAGAATATATGATATATTAGAGCGTGAATGATTATTCACAGCCATGAGGCCAGCCCATGTTTCAATAAGACAAATTGCTCTGGAGTGTTCCAGTGGCAACCAATGATAACTCATGGTCCTGAGACAGAGTGGGTGAAAATTACAGAGAATTGATGAAAATCAGGAGCAAGAGGACAAATGGCTCTAAAGAGAAGAATCTGTGATTATTATTTCCTAAGCCTTCAGTCTGATAGAGCTTGAATCTATTTTCTTTGAAAAATCTATAGAGCTGTAGACACTATATGTCATCTTGAAAATGGCTGCATTTGTTTCTTGCCAATGGCAAATGATTAACTCCTCAGTATGGATGTAGGAATCAGCCCATAAGGGAAGTTGCATTTCCCAGGCAAGAGCTCATGTGACTTGCAACACTCTTGTTGATCAAGTGCGTACTCAGGTATATACAGGCTAAGGATCCTTCAGTGCCTTCTGTTGCTGAAATAGCAATCCAGTTCCCTAGTTTTGGAATGCACCTTTTTTTTTTTTTTTCTGAGAGAGTGGTGACTTACTAAATAACAAATGATAATTGCTATTTTATGTTCTCTACTGCTATGTATTCAGTTGGAAACAAATAAGGACATTGAAAACTTGGTAGGATTCACGTTAATATGGTGAATATTTTTCTATAGATGGGAATCTTCAAAATTGATTGCAAAATAATGCTGACACTTTAGGATTGTAAACTAGATTCACTTGTTCTCTGACTTACTAAATAACAAATGATAATTGCTATTTTATGTTCTCTACTGCTATGTATTCAGTTGGAAACAAATAAGGACATTGAAAACTTGGTAGGATTCACGTTAATATGGTGAATATTTTTCTATAGATGGGAATCTTCAAAATTGATTGCAAAATAATGCTGACACTTTAGGATTGTAAACTAGATTCACTTGTTCTCTTTGGTAATTTGTGGTTTGGGGACTTGTCTAAGCATAGCATTACATATTAAGAACCTCCTTGAGATACGTCCCTGGGTCATTTCATTTTTGTATTCCAAAATTAATCACCTGTTTCTCTGTTAATTTATGCAATTTTTTATTCTTTCTTAGGAGGTAGCTGCTAAGTACCAGGCTTTTGCTTAACAAGTGTGGAATCTTGTTCTCACTCATGCTTAGGTATGTTATCAATAGTATCTGAATAAATCATGTTCAAATAATGTATCTGAAAGTACCATATTGTTATTTGGAAATTTATTTGTCTTATAATTTAAAGAATGTGTTAGAAATGTTGTTTACTTTCTAAATTGGTTTACTTATTTAAGACTGTATCACCAGTGACATGGCTCTTAATTCAGTCCTACATCCAGGTGAATGCCAAATGATCTCAGACAAGGAGAATAACTTTCTAGTGCTGTATTCAAAACTGTAAATACTCATCGATGTCATATTTTTCAGATTTTTCCTACTAATAACTAATAGGCTGCATGCACAAATACCATGTCAGCTCAAACTAGACAAATCCCAATACAGAAATGAAGAAGTAGGTAAGGAACCCCAACCCAGCTTAAGGAACTTTTGTGACTGGTGGTTGCTGGGAGAGGGAGAGTTAGTCTCTTTCAAGAATGGGACTCTTGGTAGGTTAGCCAGACTCCAGAATATAGACTCATATTGAAGAACATTTGGGGACACAAATTATATTCTTTCTACTTCATAGTCCTGAGAGTGACATACCCTGGTAATGCTCTCCAACAATCTCTCATGGGATGTATGGTCTAGGATGTGTCCTGGGTCAGTTGACCAATCTTTTTCAAAAGTCCTTAAAAACAAACTCAGTGATCCTCATTTTGACAGCTATGCTAGCATCTATTCTCCCAAACAAATTTCAGTCTTTCCAAACAAATGTGGTCCTTGTAGAAAAAAGGATGCTAGAAATACTTTGTTGCTCCTTTGTGTTAGGTTGCCTTTGATATAATTAATAACTGAGAAGTGAAGTAACACAGACTCAGAAAAACAAAAGATGTTATGTTCTCCCTCATTTGTGGATCCCCAAACCAAATCCTTATAACATATGAAATCCCACTGAAATGGGCCAACAGTCCATAGAAAACAAATGATGCAGAGACACAAAATTTAAGGGCCTTGCCACAATGTGAGGAAGATCATCCCACACCTATCACCCCCTCCAAGGATCAGGGACTTTTGTGGAAGTGGTTGGCGGGAAGAATGTAAGAGCTGGAAGAAAGGGTGGACAGTAAACTGGAAGTGTCCACCAACCACTATGCCCGCAAACTACAGTCACACCTCCTTCCCATACAGTCAAGGAGTTGATGGGAGAGTCAGTTACCTTTCCCATCCAATCAGGCAACATTAGCTTCATGTGGGGGAGGGGCTAAGGATATATAAATGGAAAACTCCATGAGGCACCTCTCTTGCCATTTTGTGTCACTGTCAGAAGTCACAGGATATATATTGAGTGTGGACTTTCTAGTGCAGCTGTAAATGGGAGGCACACACTCTTCTGTAAATAAACCCCCACCTTCTACTCTGTTAGCACTGTTAGCAAGTCCAATAAATCCGTTAGAATAAAAAAAAAATAAAGAACAGAGCTAATAGAAACCTTCATCATTCCACCAAAGTTGAACCCACGTTGTCAAATCTTTTGGTCTTTGATTTTTTATTTCTGTTTTTCCCCTTAAATTTCACTGACCTGGGATGTTATTTCTGCAGTAACTTCCTTTCCTCTCTGCCACCACTGTGCAATGAATACCTTACCTTGGTCAATTTATCAGGTATTTGATTCAAAATCTTTCTAGACTGCAAACTTATTGAATCTTTGTCTGCATCTGCATTTTGTTTCATAACCTAAAGTAGTATTATAAAAAATTTGAACCATGCAGAAAAGTTGAACAAATTCTATAGTGTATACACATGCTCCCCAACCAGCTTCTCCATTTGTCATTTTAATATATTTTCTTTGACACATGTTTATGCATCTATCTATTGGTCATTCCATCCATCAATCCATCTGATGATTCTCATGCATATCAAAGTAAGTCTTAAATCAGTAACTTCACCTGAGACATGAAAATAACTAGAATTCAATATTTGTTTAAGATTCTTTTTGTTTGAGGTAAAATAGTATATATTAAAAATCATAAATCTTAAGTATGCCATTTGATACGTTCTGACTAATGCATTCACCTGTGCAAATCAATCTGTGATACAGAATATTGTCACCAAGGAAATTTCCCATATGCCATGTCCCATCACCATCAGAGAAAAGCACTGCTCTGCTTCCCTACTGCAAACAAATTCATATGCAGTTCCCAAATATCACATTCTGTGAGGAATTCTTTTATCTTTGCTCTTTATTGTACTATTTTCTCTAACATCTATGTTATTTCATGGCTCAGGTACTGATTCATTCCCTTTGACACAGTGACAGCATGATCTTGTATGTACATGCCATTTAGGTTGTGAATTATCTTACTTGGTAGAGGAATGAACTATTTCAGTTCTTGGTTATTTTAAATAAAGTTGATATGAAATTTCTTAAATTTTTTTTCATGGCTCTGTGTTTTCTTTGTCTTTCCCCTCTTATAAATAGGTTTGAGTGGGATTATTGGGCATAGGTATAAGTCAAATTTAAGTTTTAAATTTATCTGAAAGCATTCTTAATATTAGCAAATAACATGGCTTTGCACTCAGATATCTTCATAACTTTAATATACCCAAAGGAATGTGCTGAACATATTTTCATTTGACTACTAGCTAATCCATATATCTTTCTTTATGCAACATCTGTTCAACATTGTTTATTATTTTAACAAAGATATTTACCTTACTATTATTTACTATAAGAATGAAGTGTATAGCCTTAAAAGGAGTCTCCCAGGCAAGTGCGGTGGTGCATTCCTATAATTCCAGCACTTGATTGCTGAATAGGAAGATTGCCAAAGCAAGGTCCTGGGTACATAGAGAGACTCTTTCTCAACAAACAAAACTAAAAGCAAGTCCTTGCCAGATATATGTTTTGGAAGGATTTTAAGGTCTATACAACTGATTCATTGTCTTAATGTCTTATGATGAGTAAACTTAGGTTTCTTGACATTTAATTTTCTGATCATGTCAATTATCTTCTGGATTTGGTTTAAGAAAATTTCACCTGGACAATTTCACACAATCAGGGGTATTCATAATAACAACAAAATGGAGTTTAAAGGAAATTTGGGTAATAGAAAAAGTGATGTTTTATAATGATAGACTGTCATTCTTTCAGAAAAACCTACCAATTATAAACAATTATATATACATATCAATAGAATGCAGACACATGTAATGAACTGACAGAACGGAAGGGAGAAATGGCAGTTCAACAATAGAATCCAAAATACCTTGTTTTGCAGACAGATTAGACAGTTAGGCAGCTGAAGAATCACAAAATCGAGGAACTGAGGAATGCTATGAACCAGCCTGACCTAGCAAATATCCCTAGTATATTCTGCACACCAACAATGGACAATTTCATTCCATTAAGCTACTAAATAAATTTTTATAAACATAAAAGGATATCAACTTTGTCATCCAGTTAGAATATAATTAGAAATCAATAATTGAGTGAAATTTGGAAGCTTCATGAATATGGTGAAATTAAACAACATACTTTAAATGAAAATGAATCAAGAAGAAATCACAAGGAAATTTGCAGACTATCTTGAGATGAACAAAACAAAAAAAACACAATATATCAGCTTATCAAACCTATGGGATGGAGATAAATAGTCTTCAGAGGTGAATTCACAATGTCCAAATGATTGTACTATAAAGATGAAATATTTCCAGGAATTAACTAAGATTTCGAGTAAGAAGAAATAAGAAAATAATGAAGATTAAAGTAAACATTGAAAAAAAATTAAAAAATTCAACAAAACCAAAATTTTGTTCTTAGTAAAATGATGAGTATAACTGACAAGAAAGTAGAGAGAATCTCAAATTAAACTACCAGTGAATATTAATATTTACAGGAACAAAAATTGTAAGGGAATAATGTGAACAATTGTATGTCAACAAATTAAATAACCTATAATAAATGAATCATTCCTAGAAGCACTCAAACCAACAAAACTATAGGATGAAGGCATAGAAAATAGCAGATTCTGAAAATGCATGTTTTGAATTTACTTGATAGTAATTAAAAAATTCTCAATAATAGCAATATTCCCTTATAAATTATTCCCAAACATAGAGTAATAAACACTTTCCAATTCACTCAATCATGAAGGCATTCCTCGACAACTCAAACCAGATAGAGATCTTATGTAATAAGAAAACTACATATTATGATTCTTCATGAATATAGACAAAATAACCTCAACAAAGCACCAGTAAACCTAATCCATCGGCCTATAACATGGATTATACACCACAACTGAGTGAATTTGATTTTAGGAATATAAAGTTTTTTTAACATATGAAAGCCATCACCATAATACATCGTTCAATAAAATAAAGAGCAAAACTGATGATAGCTTTCATACTCAGAAAGTATTTGACAAAGCCTAGTATGCTTTCATAGTAAAAAACACAGGTTAATAGTAGAAGATAGCAATAAATTATCTGATAGAAATATCGCACTGACAATGGTAAAATGCCAGTTGTGGTTAAATTTAGAATGTTTGCCCCCTAAAATACACAAGATAAGATTAACTGCTTGTGGTGATTTGAATGACAGTATCTCCCACAGACTCCAGTTATTTGGGCACTTGGTCCCCAGTTTGTGACATTATTTGCAGAGGGTCATGGAACCCTTAGGAGGTGTTGCCAAGTTGGAGGAAGCATTAGTGTGGTTGAGCTTCCAGAGTTTTTAAATCTTGCTATATTTCCAGTGGCTCTCTACTTCTTATGCCAGTTTGAGGATTTGTTCCCTTGGCTTTCTGTCCTCGCCACCTTTACCACCATGCCTCCCTTGTCATTTTAGACTCTAATCCCTCTGGAGTCATAAGCCAAGTAAACTTTTCCTTCTATTAGTTGTTTTTGTCAGTGATTTTACCACAACATTAGAGAGGCAACTAATGCAGAAATTGGTACTGGAGACTGGGTGTTACTATGAAGAACCCGACCATATCGGTTGTAAGGTATGTGAAAGACTTTGGAAGTATGGACTAGAAAAACAGTTGAACACTATAAACACAGCTTAATGGGATGTTTTCTGGTTCTTTTTTTAAAGATCAACAGCTTTTTTAAAAAATTCTATATTTTTTGCTCTGACACCTCAATACATTTTATCTTTCAATATTACCCTAGAAATATCTATTATTTTAATCATTTTAGGGCTTTTTAAAAAATCAACTTCCATTTTCATGATTTCTACCTTTAGGGCAAATTTCATTGATTTTTTTTGTTTGTTGTGCTGGATAGCTTTAGTGTCAACTTAACACACTTGGGTTGAGGGACCCTCAGCTAGGGAATTGCCTTCATTGGACTGGCCTGTGGCAATGTCCATTGGCCACCTTCTTGATTGGCGAGTGATGTGGGAGGGCCCAGACCACTATGGGTGGTGCCACCCCTGGGCAGGTGGGCCTGTGTTGCATAAGAAAGCAGGCTGAGCAGGGGACAGGGAAGCAAGCCAGTAAGCAGCATTCCTCCATGGCCTGTGCTCCAGCTCCTGCCTCCAGGTTCCTGCCCTGAGTTCCTACCTTGGGCTCCAGGATGAACTGTGACCTAGGGTATGGAAGCTAAATAAATCCTTTCCTCCCCAAGTTGGTATTGGTCACAGTGTTTTGTCACAGCAATGAGAACAAACTAGGACATTTGTCATCTACAATTTTCTCTTAAACTCAGTCAAAGCAGACTTTGTCTCTTGATTTTTATTTATTTATTTTTTCTTTTTGAAGCAGGCCCAGCTGTCCTGGAACTCACTATGTAGACCAGGCTGGCCTTGAACTCACAGAGATCTGCTTGCCTCTGCCTCCCAAGTGCTGGGACTACAGGCGTGCACCACCACGCCCAGCTTGATTAACTTTATTACTTAGGTGTAAGTCACTGTAAGAGAAACATTAACACACCAGTGCTGGGATTTTTAAGTGGATATTAATATAGCTATTAAATGTTATTCAAGTAATTATAAGTAAAAACACAATTATCAAATGATTACTTTTTCTGAACAATAATTATTTAAAATGTCAGCTACTTTATCAATTAAGCTATTTTCCAGATTAACTGTAGAGTCATGAGATAAGCTTTTTGAGTAGAAGGAGCTTGACTAAGAAAAGAATTTTGCAGAACCTGGGGACCAGTAAGATGTTACTACTGTTGTTTGTTAGTGATTTTAAAACAGAATTTGTACTCTAGAAGAATGACTCTCTAGAGCACATTCTGCACAGAGGCAGTGAGTTTAGTGGTGTTCTTTTCTATCTTTTTGATATAAGAGAGAGAACGCTTCTTGATCCTAGGGCTCTCTCTCTATTTTTTTCTTCCAGTAATTTGTGCCTGTAAGGTTTGGAAACACATTGAAGAAAAAGAACTTAAAATTATGAAGTCTAAATTAGGTACAAAAGTGAATATAGTTCCAAACAGAACTATAACAAATTATGAGTTAAAAATACAAAGAGGTGTTATAAAAGTAAAAACTAGGATATTCTTGTTAACCTATCTTCTGCCATGACTATAATATGCTTTTCTTTGATTTTTCACTCTTGACTGTTTTAGTAATCTTTTTTTCTTATGGTAACCATATTGAAATATTTTGTTTTTTAAAATATAACAAAGAATTAATTTATATTTTTTATCCAATATTGCTTTCTGTGGCTTAAAGAATTCCTTTCAGATTAACAGATTGTTTTTGGCTGAGCCTTAGAATTTTCAGGAATTCAGCCAGAAAGGAAAACACTCAAGTTTATTTCATGTACATGTCTCACAGGTTTTCCCATAAAATTCTCACTATAGGTCCCAATTCTACAAACATATGGATTCAATTTCATTTGTGTGAATTTCTTTCCCAAATAGAATAATCTTCCTTTTATGTGTTATTATATGTACCATTTTATCATTTATCAATTATATAACTGATAGAAAAGATGTTTTATTCTGAAAATGAAACATTAGTTCTATGCACCTAGTGTGGGTAAGACTTCTCATGCACTAACTTCTGGCTCTGTGTATTTCCAATCTTTGCCCTTGCTATACTATACCCACATATTTTAGGTGCTATGAGATATGCTCATAATGCAAAGGGAGATGTAGGCTGTCCTTTGTGTAACAGTGTGGGTGAGTCAGAAAATGTACTGTACATGTGTCCTTGGTTAAAATAGAACACCTAGAGCAAAGACATGTGTGTGTGTGTGTGTGTGTGTGTGTGTGTGTATTTCAGTACACACCATCTAAATCTAAATGAAACTTTGATTCAAGTTCCCTCTAATCAGGTCTGCAAATTCCCAAAGCCACTCCAGTTCTTCAATAATTAGGGGAAATGTAACTGAGGGTAGGTGTTTGCACTGAAAGGGATAAAAAAAAAAATTTAGTCTAAATGTACTTTGCTTGTTTGATAAAAAAGAAATGGCTTCACAAAGACTGCCAAGGCCTTCCCTGAGGCTTAGAAGAGCCATGTAAATAGTAACCCTGACATTTGGGATAGTTCAGGACCATGCTAAGTCTACCTCTGTTTTATATTGTTTTTAGGCTATGAGTTTGCAATCTCATTAGGGAAATTAAATTTTGGCTTGATATGTAAATTTAAAAATGAATCGAGCATAAATATATGCCGTGGCATTTAAAAATGGAGACCCAATTACAGATGCTTATTCAGAAAATTTGGTGTTACTTCTTCTGCACGAGCATCGAGGCACGTAAATAAAAATGGTTTTTCCCATTTCCCCTCCAAAATAATATATTTTCTTAAAATGTTATAATCACAAAACAAAACTGTAAAGATCACAGGGTAACACTCTGGGAGCCAGTGCATGTCTGCTTTTTGACTAAGAACAATGAGAAAAGGCATCAAAGAGTGCTCAGTTTCATTTTCTCCGTCTTTGTTTATCACTTCTCTCACTCATCATTCTGAACTCATGTCTGTTTATAAGCTCCCTCCAAATAGGAAAGTGGAGATGAGAAAGAATACTAATGGTGGCAGCGGGTGTGATTTAATCTAAGCCCTCCCCACGGTTCTGTGTTTCTGTGTGCACACAGCACATCTTGTGTGGAGTGCAGCCTGTTAGGCTAGAATCAGCTCTGTGTGTTTTACCCATTTCTTCAACTTAACTCCATGTTGAGCACAGAAGCCTCCCTACTTGGATCCTTGATCAAAGCTCTTACTTTCAAGGGAGTGGAATGACTCCCACTGGGGTATAGTAGCCACAAAAAAAATTGCTACTAAATTACCACCATTTTCACCAAATCACCTTCCAGATACCATCTCTACAGTCTGCCATCTAGAGAAGATACTAAATGAAGAAACAAAATGAAGCAATGTATCTCATTGAGGCCAGGTCTCCAGGCCTGAGGAGTGAAATGGATTCTTCTGTCCTGTCTAGAGCCCCTTGAAAGACATTGTTTTTAAACAAGCTGCTGTAAATTCAGGCTTGTTGGTTATGAAAAAGCTTTAGCCTGTAGTAAGTGTGAATGATTCTCTTATGTGATGACTAATTTGAAATGTCTCTCTCTCTCTCTCTCTCTCTCTCTCTCTCTCTCTCCATAATACCAGGAGTCTCAGGAACAGAAGTCAGATCCTCTAACTGGGTGGTAGTCACTTTTACCTGCTGAGTCATCTCTTCCCAAAATTTCCATCCTAAAATTACTTATTTGTGTGTTTATGTGTTTGTGTATGTGTGTCTGTCTTGTGAAAGGTATAATTGCCATCTTTTGAAAGGTATAATTGCCATCTTAAAAGTTTTAAAATTAATATTTGAGGATGAAATCTTCTCTTGCAGATATAACTAAAATCACCCAAATTGATTCTGTGGACAATGCAGAATTTTAAAGTTTTAAGAACTGTTAATGACCTTTAGATTTCATATGCTCATATTATAGGATGTAAGATATCTAAATAAAGAACTGGATAAGGCAGAGTATAGGAAGGAGTATAGGGAGGAACTACAAAGATTAAAGACTTTGGTAAAAGTCCCACGGAAACATACTACTATAGAAACTTCCTAAAATATATATATGCACATATGTTAAGAGTTAAATGGACTTGTTCTATAACAGGAAACAACAACCCCACTGCATACCATAGGCTAACAAATAAATAGCCCAGTATTGTAAACAGGTTACCTCCTTTGGAGTTTCTGGTCAGTTAGGTTTTCTAGACCCCAGAAACATTACAGGCTGGCCTGGAGAAGTGGCTCAGCAGTTAAGAGCACTGGCTGCTCTTGCAGGAGATCAGGGTTTGATTCTCAGCACCCATATGTTGGCTAACTGTCCCAAACTCCAGTTCCGGGATCTGACTCTCTTCTCTGAGCATGGACACTGCACGACCTGGACACACTTATATACATGCAGGATATACACTCATACACATAAAATAAAATAAAAATAAATGAAAATGGACAAAACATTACAGGATATTGCCAATGCTTTTGTTTATTGTCCAGAACTTGATGGTAAGACCCTACTGCTGAAAACACCACATACTTAAGGCATAGAACATGGATAATGGATAAATCAAGCTGGTACTGACCTGGAAGCTTCATCCCCACTGGTTAGCATTCATAGCTATCAGATATGCTGTGTAGGCTACCAAAGGGGAAAAATAATTATCAGTCCCACTCAGCTATGGACCCTACAAGCTAAAATAATGATGTGCCTTGATAATCAATGCCAACTGGTGCAATAGTGGCATGAATGTCATGGGATTAATCAGCCACTTTCTGATTGGATTTATGGTCCATTTCACAACATGGATCCCAAATGGAGGATTGTTACTAGGGCCAAGAACCTATGACTAGACAGGTAATAGCCCATTGGAGAGAAACTACTATTGTTATATTCTGCTAAAGGGACATAGTATTAAACTGATTCCTAATGACATTTCTATGTCTATATATTAGTGAATCTTTCAACCCTCACCAGAGAAACTTCTTTTTGCAGTAAATGGCAATTAACACAGACATCCCTCACCTCACAACTGGTCAACATGCAGAGAATAAGACACTGTTGAGTGTTTAGCATTAAATGTGACATCTGTATTATAGCCCTCACTACACTGCTCAGATTTGTCTGAGAAGAGAGGTAGTGAATGACCACACGAAAGAGTATTTTCTGAACACAACAGAGCATGCACGAGACTTGTGAAAACTCAAGCCAGACTAAATTCTAGTCTGGAGAAGAAACCATAATGTTTCACCCCTTGCTGAGAAGCTGTTGATAACTGGTAACTCTAGGGAAAGGGGGAGTCAGTTGTGTTCAGGGGTATAACTTCTAGTAAGTGGAACACTCTCCAGTAGATTGTCCCACACTGAAGAGTATAAGAAGCACAAATATGAGTTAATTGGTTAAAACAAACAACAAACAAACAAACAAAAAAAACACCAATAAGGCAGACTGGAGAGATGGCCCAGCAGTTAAGAGCATTGGCTGATATTACAGAGGTCCTGGGTTTGATTCTCAGCACTCACATGGCAGCTAACAACCCTCTGCAACTACAGTTCCAGGGTATTCAACCCCTCTTCTGACCTCTGGGCATTACACAACATGTGTACACTTATACACATGCAGGCATACACTCATACACGTAAATAAAAATAAAAAATATTTAAAACACAAAAAGAAGACACAAAATTGGGTGGGTAAGAAAGTGGGGACTGGACCCAGGAGGGGTTGTAGGAGGGAATACATTATGTGAAATGCTTGAAGAACTATTTTTAAAGAGGACACCATCACAATCCTATTGTAAAATGAGACTCATTTGGGAGGCCAGTTTTGTGGCTCATATGTTGTTCTGGTTACTTTCAATTACCGTGATAAAAATGCTGGCCCAGAACAATGTGGGCAGAAAAAGGTTTATTTGATCGTTCATCATCAAGGGAAGCCAGGCAGGAACTCAGGGCAGGAAGCTGAAACACAGACCATGGAGGAACATTGCTTATTGGCTTGCTCCCTGACTGGTGCTCAGTCTGCTTTCTTATACGGCACAGGACCACCTGTCCAAAGTTTGCACTGCCCACAGTGGGTTGGGCCCTCCCCCATAACTCAACAATCAAGAGAATGCACCACAAACATGGCCACAAACCGGTTAATGGAGGGGATTCTTCAGTAGATGTTCCCTCTTGGGTAAAGTTGACAGCTAAAGCTACCCAGCACACACGTCATTCATTTTCACACGTGAGTAGATTACATGTATTATTTTATATTATATTTGGCAGCTATTCACTTTGAACATACAGATTCTATATACCAAATGTGCCCCTATTTGCATATGCTACTCAGTATAAATGTATATGTTTCAGGCATGAAAGATCATCAAACAGATATGTGAGTCTGGCTGTCCATTTCAACATTGAAATTTCTTTGAATCTGTAATATTCTTAGATGAGGAAGTAGGAAAAACAGGTATAGAGGATTAAATAATATCTGACTTTCTCACTAGTTTATTTTGGATTGTGGGGGATTCCTTCACTTGAAAAGGTGCTGTTTCCTTCAGTACGTCTCTAGGAGAAGCATGTGAGAATACATGCATGGTGCCTTGCAGAGGATTTAGGCAAGAATGCACACATTTTGGCTTCTTTCTCTGTAGTTTTGTGAGATTATTTTCTTAAGAAGGGCTGCTATAATGTATTTTGCTCAATCACCATAAAATCTAGGTGTACAATTGATGCTCCCAATGTTTAAAGAAGCAATTCCTTCCTAAGTGTGGCTGTGCACACACACATACTGAAATGTTTGGAATGCCTCTCTGATTTGACTGTTGCCCATTTTGCCTTTACTAGTTCTTACTGGTGATATGTGCGTCAATCTTCTAAGATGCATTTGCTTTGATCTCCTGGTTTTATTTAAATGAAAGCAAGTAAACTTTGATAAATTTATAGTGAATACCAAATAGAACTAAAAAATGTGGTTAAGTAAATTGAAAATCCCTCTCAGGTGACTTAATTTATGAAAGTGATACTACACTAGGATAAGTAGCTTCCTGGTTGCATGTTCATCTTCCGTCACTAAGAACCTATTAGTTAAAGCCCAAACTTTTGAATGACATTGGGGAGGAAAAGTAAGTGAGGACAAGCTCTGAGGCCAGGTACCAGGCTCTCCCATTCACTAATTGCTTTACCTAGAGAAAGTCTCTTATCTTCTTCCATGTCTCAGTTTCCTCTCCTGGTAATAATAACAGACCCTAATCCTCAGCATTGCTTGAAGATTAAGTAATATGTTGAGCTACAATTTAGAATTTAGAATTTTACTAAGTGACAATTACCCATTTTAAAATTATTATTATACCATTTCATGGGGAAAAGTATTAACTATATCTCTTAGAAACTAGGATTCAAATCACAAACTAAATAAATGTAATCATTTGAAGTCTAAATGGTGATTGTCCTTAACTTTGCTTTATCAAGCTAAAATAAGTGTATTGGTTTATTCCAAAATTTAAGATAAGGAGGCAGAGAACAGAACAAGAGATTACTTAAAACTCTTAAAATTTTAGGTGGATGAATGCAACTCTAATTTACTGACAGAGATTAAAGGGCAGTGCTAACTTGGATTATTAAATAAGCATTTAACTATGATTTAGATTTAATAAAACAATTATGTGCATTAACTTGTAATTGATCATTATTAAATGTGTAATTAGTGAGATCGAATAACCAAGGAAAAGATAAAAGTCTATCTTTAATCTATTGTTCAGCCTCATATGTAAGATTCCAGTCATTATTGCCACTTAATATAATTATGAAGTCATAAATATAAATTAGATTACTTTGAAAGATGGATTTAAAATACTTCAGCATTTTATCTAATTATTATACATTTGATTATAGATAAATAGCTAAACTATAATAAGGTATTTTAAAGTTAAGCTTTTCAGACTAAAATTTGAATGTTAACTTCATGCTGCTCAATTTAATAATGCTTGAGCTGCTGATCAAAAAAGTAGGGAATATGAAAACATAAATAATACATTACAATTTGAGTTTACATTCACAAAATTGAAAATTTGGAAGGGTAAGATTTGTTAAAAGGTTAAAACAATCTTTTGTAGTTATATATTTATGGTTCTTGAAGAACTCTATTTGATGGGAATATCTTTCTCATTATTCTTACACTAGATTTATTGTCACAGTCATATCTATAAACAAGGTTGCATGATCCAAGATGCAGCCCATACCATCACAAATACAGGAACAATTTTAATGTCTCCTGAAACATATGTACTATTGTCTTTGGCACCAAAACTTTCATTTCTTAGTAAGCAGACTTTTTAAAACTTTCTTCATGTGAAATGTGAGCCACTTTATATTAATTTAAGTTACTTTGTTTTTGTTCTTGCTATTTAAGACAGTCTCCAAGTAGCCACAGCTGGCCTGGAACTTACTATGTAAACCAGCTGGCCTTGACCTTAGGGAGATTGACCTGCCTCTGCCTCCCAAGAGCTGAGATTAAAAGCATGCACCACCATGCCCAGCTAATTTAAGTCAGTTATCCTTAACATTTTTACACATATAAAGAAATTTAAAGCTTGCTTAGGATGAGAATTTTAACTCAATGTTAAAATTAATTATTAGAATAAAAATAGTATACTGGGAAATTTCCACTTTCCACTTAGAAAATCTAGCAGCTACACAAAAGGAATTGAGTTAAAAACCACTGCAGTTTTGATAGTGAGGTCTCACTCAAGTCAACCTGTCAATGCAATTTTTTTCAATTCCTGAATGAATCTACAGGTGTGAAAAACCATAAAGTGTCACTATCACTTACCAAAGAACTACATATGTAGTCCTTAGTCTTGACTAATGGTATGAGTACCTGTTGTGAATTAAAAATAACTCATGTATTTTAAGCAGCACAGTTATTATCACATGTAATTATGTATTTAAAATGATAATGATAATCATTACGATTACCTCTTCCTGCTAGCCTTTGCAACTCTTATTCTTTTAAAAAACTGAATTTTTGTGCATTTCACACAATACATCTTGATCATATTTAGACCCCCTCACCTACCTGCACCCTCCTTACCCCCTGCCCCCCCGTTCTGACATCTATGTTAGTCTGTGGAGTCAGGCTTGTGTACCAAGATGTCCCCCTCCATGTGAGTTCATCCACTGGAGTCAGGTCAGCCTATGTAAGGTCAGTCTTCTACAGAAGACTAACTCTGTTTCACCCAGCAGTGATCAGCTGCTAAAAGTTCATCCTTTAAAGTTGGGGCTTCTTACCCATCTCCCCAGTTCTGTGTTGGTTTTTTGTCTGGTTTTTCATGGATCTCGTGCAGGCTGTCACCATTGCTGAGTAAGTTCCTAGAAACCTGGAAAACTGCTTCCTTGTGATCATCTACTACCCATAACCCTTACAGTCCCCTCCACTCATGCCTCTTCCACAATGGTACCTGAATGGTGAGGTGAGGTTTAATACAGGAGTCCTATCCAAGGACAGCACTCTGCAGTCTCTTATTCTCTACATTTTACCCAGCTGTGGCTTTTGTGTTAATCACCATTTGTTTCATGAGAAACAATTTGTTTCTTGCTGGCAAGAGCTGAGAGATATAACTCTTACTCATAATAAGAGTTGTGGTTTCTTTTCCTGCAGCTGATTTATCAGGTTTATCTAAATACATCTCCCCCAGTAACCTATATTGTGGGTGTAAAAAACACATGCCATGTTAGTATTTAATATTTCACATTAAGTACAGAATTTAGACTATTGCTTTAAGTCTGTCTTTACATAGGAAGGAAAATTATCCTGACATTAAAATCATAGCCAAGATTTAGGAAACAGAAACTTAAACATTGTCAATTTACCTTAATAAAGGAGAGTTAACTTCAATAGAATCATTTCATATAAACCTCCCATGGTGGAGATTTACATGTTTTTTAAAATTTATCCAAGTGCAACCATATAGTAATTATTCAATTCTGTTGATGTAAGCACAGTGCATCTAATTCCAATATCACACTATTTCAATCACTGCACCTTCGTAGTATCTTGTGTATAAAACATTTTAATATGAATTTTAGGATGATTTTTTTCTAGCTCTGTGAAGAATGTCATGGGTATTTGGTTATCATTGCATTGAATCTTTAGGTTGCTTTTGATATGGTGTTTGTTTTTACAACATTAATTCGATCAATCCATGAACATGGGAGGTTTTACCATCTCCTAGAATCTTCCTCTATCTCTTTCTATTAAAAATTATCAATTTCATTGTAGAGATCTTTAATGTCTTTGATTAAGTTTATTTCTAAATAAGGTTTACAGGTTATTGTGAATGGGAGGGTTTCTTGAATGCTTTTTCTGATGCTTGTTATTGGTACATACTGAATTTGCAAATTGACATTGTAACTTGCTACTTAACTAAAAGTATTAATAATTTCTAACAGTTTTCAGGTTGAATTTTTGGGATCTCTTAGTATAATATCATATAATCTGAAAATAGAGATAATTAGACCTCTTCTTTTCCGATTAGTACTCCTTTAATTTCCTTCTCTTGTCTTACTGCTCTTGCAAGACTTTCAAGCACTATATTGAAAGGAATGGAGATTGTGGGTAGCCTTGTCTGATTCCTCGTTTTAATGGGAATGTTTCCAGTTGTCCTCCATTTAAAATGATGTAGGCAATGGGTTTCTTGTATAGAGCTTTAATTATATTGAGGTATATTCTCTCCAGACCAATTCTTTCTGAGACTTTTAATATGAGTGCATGTGAATTTTGTCAAAGCCTTTTCTGCATCTATTGAGATGACCATGAGACATTTGTCTTTAAGCAATTTATATGTTTTATTACATTAATTGACTTACATATATTGAACCATCCATGCATCTCTGGATAAAGTCAACTTGATCATGGTGGATGATCTTTTTGATATGTGTCTGTTTGCGGTTTCTAAGTATTTTGTTATGCATCTTTGCATCTATGTTCATTAAGGTGAAGGGCCTATAGTTTGCTTTTTTGTTGTGTATTTACATGTTGTTTTGTTATTACAGTGATACTGGCTTTATAGAAAGAGTTTTGGGGTCTCGGTTTCTATGTTTTTTAATAATTTAAGCAGTATTGGCTGCCTGTAGACCTTGTTTGAATGGTTGGTAGAATTCAATTGTGAATCCATCTGGGCCCGGACGTTTTTAGTTGGAAGTTTTATATTACTTTTCATCTTTCTTATTTGTTATGGGTCTCTTTAGGCTGTTGATCTTTTCTTGGTATAACTTTGGTGGTGTCCATGACTTTAGAAATTCATTCATTTCTTTTAGATTTTCAAATTGAAGGGAGTATAGATTTTTAAAGTATTCCCTACAATGTTTTGGGTTTTTGTAAAATTATTTATTTAATAACCATATAATTAGAAGAAGCATTTCATTTTATTTGTTATGGGTCTCTTTAGGCTGTTGATCTTTTCTTGGTATAACTTTGGTGGTGTCCATGACTTTAGAAATTCATTCATTTCTTTTAGATTTTCAAATTGAAGGGAGTATAGATTTTTAAAGTATTCCCTACAATGTTTTGGGTTTTTGTAAAATTATTTATTTAATAACCATATAATTAGAAGAAGCATTTCATTACAAGTTACAAGAGATATTCAATAACAATTTCCAGAGCTAAGATGCATCTCTTTCAAAATTAGCTGTAAACTTTTACGTTTACAGTTGAATTAATGCAGTTATACAATATTGTATTTTCACATCTGCTAAATATTAAGGAGCAAATTTTTATGCTTTGAAGAATTATATTTTTTTTTCTTTTCTTTCTTTCTTTATACACCCACTTCCCAGGTAGCACCCTCCCATAGCCTCCCTCCCCCCACTAGAGCCCTTATACTCTGATATCCCTGCTACTGTCTGTTGTGTTGTCAGCACCCCCAGCCATTCCCCACTACTTGCCCTTCTGGTGAATGTAGTCAGCCTGTTTAGAGGTCTTTGTTTTAGGAAGGTCAGCTGTTCCTCATCTAGTGGTAATCAGTTGTCTGTATTCCTTTGGATAAGATTGGAGTCTGCTGTTCATTTTCCCAGTTCTGTGCTCGGTTACTATCTGGGAATCCCTTTGGCCGCCCTGGCCAACAACTTAGAAGAAGGTATCACTTGTCTGGCATTGTTGCTTGTTACGTAGCCTTTAGCTATACATATGGACTCTTATGAAGTTATGTTGGCCCCTTTAATCTTTGTTTATACTTTCCTTTTGGGTGTTTAAGGCCATACAGTTGGTCCAGATAAACCAATTTATTTTTACTCTTAAGGTCGTTTGAGGATCTGTTCCTCAGGGGTCACATGGGCTTGGGAGGAGCTCCTGGCCCTTTCTTTAACCTCTCCTGCCTATGTGAAGATAAGTCAAAGGTCCTGCTTGACCATGGTTGGCTTTGCTTGGAAGCATGGAGGAAATGACTCCTCTATGTTGACCCTCCTCTTTGTAGACTGGACACTGGTTCAAGTCCATTTGGTGGGGTCTCCTCAGCCTCCTTGATCAAGAAGACAGGTGACCCACCACCATTATAGGACATTTTGAGAGATTCTTATAGTCCCCTGGAACTAGTCGACCTAGGAGTGCAAGGAGGAAAAAGTGTCCTTTATGTCCCTATGACCAAATTATTATAGACCTCAAAGTATGTCTGTTAAACACCCAAGAAGGTTAGGTACACCAGTCTGGTAGTTTTAATTACTGTGTGTCATGTAGACAGATCTTGGGCAAAGACCAGTTGTTCTCAGATAAACCTTACCTAGACATATATTTATTGATCTGCTATGTATAACTTGTCAGTAGGTTGTAGGAGTAAAGAACAACTGGCCTTTGCCCAAGATTTATCTACATGACACACAATAATTAAAAATGTTTTGGTTTTTTAAACTGTTTGTTGTGATGTTTCCCCTCTTGTCTATAATTTTGCTAATTTGAATTAAATCTTTCTTTCTTTTGATTAACTGGCCTGAAGTTCTGTCTATCTTGTTTAACTTTTAAAAGCATCAGCTCTTAGATTCACTGATTGTGTGTATGTGTATGTCAGTGTTTGTGTGTGATTTTTTGTTTCTATTTCATTAATTTCTGCTCTGATTTTTGCTATTTCTTCTCAATACTAGGTTTGGGGTTGGTTTGTTCTTGATTTTTTTTGTTTTATTTTGTTTTTGTTTTTAAATTACTAATTTTATTTTATGCAACTTTTAGCATAATTTATTATTTTTTATTTATAGATTTTTTTGTGTATATTTCATACAGAACATCCCAAACAATCTTATTCATCTTTATACCTGCATACCAAATGGCACCCTCCTGTAGCCCACCCCCCAGTGGAGGCCATATACTCTGTCATCCCTGTTACTGTCCACTGTGTTGTCAGTGCCCACAGCTATTATCCAGTGCAAGTCCATCTCTAGTCAGCCTATCTAGAGTTCCTTGTTTTAGGAAGATCAGCTCTTCCTCATCTAGCAGCAATCAGTTGCCAACATTCTTTAGAGAAGATTGGGGTCTGCTGTTCATTTTCCCATTTCTATGCTGGATTACTGTCAGGGAGTCTCTTGGCCCACCCTGGAAGGTATCTCCTGCCTGGCGTTGTTTCTTGTTATGTAGTCTTTAGCTATACACATGGATTCTTTTTAAAAAATATTTTATTTATTATTTTTATTCTATGTATATGAGTGTATTGCCTGCATGTATGTGAGTGCACCCAGGTTGTGCAATGCTGCGTAGGTCAGAAGAGGGCTTTGGATTCCCCTGGAACTAGAGTTAATGACAGTTTGTAGCTGCCATGTGGGTGCTGGGAATCGAATCTGGGTCCTCTGTAAGAGCAGCCAGTGCTCTTAACCACGGAGCCATTTCTCCAGCCCCCACACATGAACTCTTAAAGAATTATACTGATCACTTTAGTATTCTATTATACTTTCCTTTTGGGTGTTTAAGACCATACAGTTGGCCCAGATTAACCAATTTATTTTTGCTCTTAAGTCATTTGAGAATCTGTTCCTCAGGGGTCACATGGGCTTGGGAGAAGCCCCTGGTTCCTTTCTTTTACCAGTTCCATCTATGTAAAGATAAGTCATAGGTCCTGCTCGACCATGGCTGGCCTCATTTGGAAGCACAGAGGAAATGTTTCCTCTACGTTGACCCTCCTTTTTCTAGACTGGACACTGGTTCAAGTCCATCTCGTGGGGTCTCCACAGCCTCCTTGATCAAGAAGACAGTGACTCAAAGCAGTTACAGGACATTTTTAGATATGCTCCATGGTCCCCTAGAACTTAGTCGACCTTGGAGGGCAAGGAGTAAAAACTGTCCTTTATGTACCTCTGACCAAATTAGTATAGGCCTCAAAGTATGGCTGCTAAACCTCCAAGAAGTTTAGTTCCACCAATCTGGTACTTTTAATTACCATGCATTATGTAAATAAAGCTTGGGCAAAAACCAAATGTTCTCTGATAAACCTTGAATAGACATATATTATATTCCTTGAGCTAGTCATATGTATAATTTGTCAGTAGGTTGTTGGACTAGTATGGTTCCCTCCTCTGTTTTTTCTTTTTTTGTTTTTTTAACTAGCTAGGCATTATTTATCTCTCTCATTGTTTAATCATTCCACCATGGTTTCCCCATTTTTTCCATTGAGTCTTGAGTTGTACTGTTAAGGTGTTTACCTGTGCACTTTCTGATTTAATTTTTATGATTTGAAAAATGAGATTCCTCTAATGAGTCATGGTTTAGGGGATTATTCACAGTCTCTTGTGCTATTGGAGGTGATAGAAACTTTGGGAGTGGGATCTATTAGGAAGAAGGTAGGTCACTGGAGGTTTGTTCTTTTTTTAAGATTTTATTATTTTTTATTTTATGTATATGAGTATATTGCCTGCATGTATGGAAGTGAACCCATGTTGTGCAATGCCTGTGAAGACAGAAGAGGGTGACAGATTCCCCTGGAACTAGCACACCCATGTCGTGCAGTGCTGCAGAGGTCAGAAGAGGGCTTCGGATTCCCCTGGAACTGGTGTTAATGACAGTTCGTAGCTGCCATGTGGGTGCTGGGAATGAATCTGGGTCCTCTGCTAGAGCTGTTAGTGCTCTTAACAGCTGAGTAATCTTTCCAGCCCCCACATTAGTTTTTTAAATTACTTTTTTTCTCAGTCTTTTTGAGACAGGGTCTCCCTGTAGCCCCAGCTGTCCTGGATTCTCTATGGAGACCAGGCTGGCCTCGTACTCATAGAGATCCACCTGCCTCTGCCTCCCGAGTGCTGGGATTAAAGGCATGCGCCACCACGCCCAGCTATTTTTATTAATTCTTTGAAAATTTCATACAATGTATTTTGGTCAGGTTTATTCTCCTCCTACAACTCCCCAAAAACCCATCCCCTTACCTACTCAAACAATTTTGTGTTCTCTCTCTCTCTCTCCCCCTTTTTATCAAAATCCTATTGCGATCAATTTGTGCCTCCCACATACTTTTGGGTATTAGGCAATCCATTTGTCACACAGTCAACCTACCCTGTGCCACACCCTGAAAATCCAGCAACTCCTTTTCTCAGCAGCTATCAACTGCCAATAGTTTCTCAGCTCCAGGTTGAGACTTTGTGTCTGTCTGCCCTCTCCATTCCGGTATTGGGCTCTCACAGGTCTGTATGCTGTAACAACCATTGCAACTTCATCTGTGCAATTGCCATGTTTGTCTAGAAAACAGTTGCCTTATACTCACCCACCAACTCTGGCTTTTATAATCTTCCTCCCCATCTTCCACAATGTCCCCAAAGTCCTGAGAGAAGAGGTGTGATATAGATGTCCTATTTAGTGCTGAGCATTTCAAAATCTCTTATTTTCTGAACTTTGATCAGTTGTAGGTCTCTGTGTTAATTGTCATCTTTTTCAGAAAGAGGCTTCTCTGATGAAGATTGAGAGATTCACTAATCTTTGGTTATTAGGATAAACCATTCAGAATCAGTTGAATACTATGATTATTTACTAGAATCATAGAGGTAATGTTCTCCTGTAGGGCCTATAACCAATCTAACTACAGGTTCTTGGCCCTGATAACAGTGCCAGGTATGGGTTCCATCTTGTGGAGTGGACTTTAAATCAAATTTAAAAAGTGGAAAATTACTCTCATGATATAATTTACCAGTGTATGTGTCTTGCCAGGCAAGCAGTTATTGTAGCTTTCAGAGTTCACAGCTGAGAAGACTTTCTCCTCCAAGAGCATCCATAGCACATTTAAGAACTGGGAAAGTTAGACAGCAGGGAAAAAGCATCCAACATCAGTATCAGGTTGATTGCTCCATGTTCTATGACTCAAGTATGAGTTGTCTTAAGTACTAGGGGCTTGCTGTCAAGCAATGCAAGGTAACAAAGAGCATTGGCATTGTCCTGTAATGAAGGCTTATTCAACCTCAAGGCCAACAACTTCAAAAGAGATAGCACATTCTGGCACTGGGACCTTTAATTCGTTAGCATATGATATCTAGTAGTAATGATTTCACAAAAAAACTCAGACATCTGATGAACACATTCAACAAAATGGCAGGATACAAAAGTTAACACGGAAAACACTTCCCCAAAACAACAATCCAGATAGAGACATCGTGGATAACAATACCTTTTACAATAGTCTCATAACAAAATGCCTTGGAATAAATCTAACAAATGAACTAAAAGACTTGTATCATGAATATTATAAGACAGTGGAAAAATAAATTGAAGAAGATACCAGAAAATGGAAGGACCTATCACGCTCATAGATTGGTAAGATTAGTATTGTAAATGATCATACTACCAAGAGCATGCTACACATTCATCACAATCCATACCCAAACTCTAAGGCAATCAGCCAACGCTGAGGGACGCAGACTGAGTTTTCTCAAGAGACCAGCTCTCTGAGAGGCCATCTGATCCCAAGTGGGCTACCCTAAACACAAATACACAGGAGCACCACTAAATGGACTCATTGCATTATCTATATTTATAAATGTATATGTGTATATATAAAAATAATAATCAAATACAAATTTTAAAATTCTAGCACAGTTATTCACAAAAATTGAAAAGGTAATCTTAAATCTCATATAGCAACACGAAAAAGCCTAAGAGAGCCAAACAACTCTGAACAATGAAAAACTGCTGGGTATATCACTACCTCAGCTTTAAGGTATACTATAGAGCTATAGTATTAAAATAAGATTGGTTCTGGCATAAAACAAAGTGATCAATGAAATAGAATTGAGGAACCACATATAAGCCCACAGTCCAACAACCACCTATTTTTTTTTTTTTATCAAGGAGGCCAACAACAGGCATTGAAGAAACGACATTTTGAACAAATTGTGCTAGCTGAATGTAGAAGAATGAAACTAGATACATATTTTACACCAGGCACAGAACTCAACTCCAACTGGATCAAGGATCTCAGCATAAGGCCTGATACCTTGAATGTAATAGAAGAGAAAACAGGGACCAAACCTGAACTTGGAGTGGAAAAGGACTTTCTCAACAGAACCCACTAATTCCTATATTAACCAATAGTTGAGAAATAGGACCTCATGAAACTAAAAGGCTATGTACAGCAAAGGTCAGCATAATTCTAGTGAAGAAATACTGTACAGAATGTGGAAATATCTTTATTATCTATCTATCTGACAGAAGATTAGTATCTAGAATAGAAAAGCTTCAGCTATACTAGCTAGCTTTCATAGTGCTGGAAGGTGCTATACATGCTACTGGAAGAGAAAAGTAATCAACCTTACCCAGATGTGAACTGTTTCAACTATAACAACTGGCCTGGCATGATATGCCTGCTGGTGCAATAGTGGCATGATTATTATGGGAATAACCAATCACTTTCTAATTGTATTTAAGGTGTGCATCATAATGTAGAACCCATACCTGACACTGATATCAAGCCTAGGAACCTGAGGTTAGAAAGGTAACAGGCCATAGGGACAGACTAACACCTTTACTCCATTAATTATACAAAGAACTGAAAATGTAAACATTAAGAAATGAAACATACAATTTTAAAAAATGGGTCATGGAACTAAAATGAAAGTTCTGAAAAGATGAAATACAACCATTAACAAGCCCAATTGTGACTATGTTTAGTGATCAGGCTCAGCTGAAGTTGTGATGATGGTAGTTATTTCATGCAGAATGGACTGCTGTGTAGCATCATCTTGTTAAAATTACCTAGAATTTAAAAGGATTTGGTGCTAGGAACCACTAATGAGGGATAACATAATGTTGTTTGTTTTTCTGAGTCTGTGTTACTTCCCTTAGTATAACGGTTTCTGGATCCATCCATTTACCTGCAAATTTCACGTTGATGGTTGTGCTCATTCATTAAAGGAAGCCAAGCAGGGTCACTGGACCCTCACCTGAGTACAGCCACTCTTCCTAGCCAACTAGTGCAGCCTTAGAAGACAAAAGAAAAATGAGGAAGAACCCAACCGAGGGATGCTTTTGGAAGCCCTTGTCAAGAAACTCCAAAGGCTCTCATGAACATTTGAAAATTTCCCTGTTCTGACTTTTTTCTAGTTCCCTGTCTAGAACTTGTAATGCTTATTACTCTTGCCTTTACTTCTCCTTCACATATCCTACTCATGATTCAAGGACTTTCTTCTCCCCTTAGAGACAAGAGTTATGCAATTTGGGAGTCATTTAGATGAACCCACTGAAGGGGTACTCCAGTGGCCTCACCCTGTGTCCCTATTCATCATGGAAAAAGCCAAAGCCATCTGTGTCCTTATTCCCTATTGGAAATTTGGGTAACCCCTTCAGAGGATGGAGTGATAAGAATAGGAAGTGGGAATTGCCTAGGCAGTTAGGGAAAAAGGACTCCCCCAAAATGTAGCCAGTTTCCTTGTAAAACTGTCCTTGGGCCTGTTAGCCACATACTGTGCTCCAAAGGCCAAAAATGTCAGAAGTATTTGGGAGCTTGTAACTAATCCTTAAAAGATTTTAGGGTTACCTCTTCAGAGGAGGGAATGTTGGAGGGGAAGGAGTGGTCATGGATTTGATCAAAACACCTTAAATACATGTATGAAATTCTCAATAAAGTTTTTATAAAAGTTAAAAAATAAAAGAAGAAATACAAATGGCTGTGGATTTTTTTCTTTATATTCAACATCCTTAGCAAAGATGCAAATTAAAAATATTTTAAGATTTCATCTTACCCTAGTCAAAATGACTAAGATCCAAAATCAAGGGACAATAAATGCTCATAGGAATGTGGGGAAAAGAGAACAATAATTTGCTGTTGGCAGAAGGACAAACTCATGCAGTCACTCTGGAAATCAGTTTAGAGGGACTTCATAAAGTTAGAAATAGATATAGCACACTAACCAGCTATACTACTTATAAGCGTACACCCAAAAGATGCTATGTCCTTCTACAGAGATACTTTCTCATTTATATTCATTGCTACTCCATTCATAGGAGTCAGGAAATGGAAAACAGTCTAGATGCCCATTGACGATGAATAGATAGTGAAAATGTGGTATATTCACACAACTGATTATTATCTACTTCTTAAGAAAAACAAACCTATGAAATTCACAGGTAAATCATGGAGCTGAAAACTATTATCCCAAGTGAGGTAACCCAGATCTTGTTCTGCCGGTAATCAAAGTCACTGTGAATGTTAAACTTCTCAATCTGATAGCATTTAGAGTCATCATAAAATAACCCTCTAGACATGCCACTGAGAGGGTTTCTAGACTAATTGAGGTACAAAGACCAAACCTAAATGTTTGTAGTCAGAGATCCTGGACTGAATCAAAAGACAAAAGTCAGATGAGTGTTAGTATTCTTCACTTTCTGCTTAACTATTGTGCAATATGACCAGATACTTTGAGCTCCTGCCACTATGCCTTCCCCAACATGATAGGCTGTACCATAGTACATAGTAAGTCAAAATAGTTAAATTGCTTTTGTCAAGTACACTGTCGCAACAAGAAGGAAAGTAGCTAATAAAGAACCAATAAGTGAGGTTACCATAGGACTCTTAGGCCTACTGGTTTGTGGGAGATTTATGGAAGTATTTGGGAGCTTGGGCTATGAATGCTCTAGAAGACTGTAAGCTGAACTTTCAGTTGCGAGTCTGAAAGACCAGATTCTAAAAGACATACTGACAGTGGTGCTCATGAGGTTTTGGAAGAGAACAAGTATTCTACCAGGAACTGGGCTGGAGGCCATTCATGTTATATTCTGGCAAAGAGTGTGGTTGCATTTCTTCCTGTGTCTAGAAAACGTGGGTGAGGTTGAGTACAGGAGTAATGAACTGATCTTTTTGGTGAAAGAAATGTCAAGACAGGATAGCATTTATGCTGTGACATGGCTGTTATTTATTGCTTTCATCTAAAGCCAAAAGTGGAGCAGAAAGATGTAAAAAAAAATGTGCACTTGGTAAGGAAAAGAGTGTAAGGGAATTTAATGTTACAAGATAGGATTGAAAGCAACTGTAATTATTAAAGAGATCAGTGACATTAAAGAAAAGCCTGGTACTCTGCACAAGGAGCATGAAAGATTCTCCATCTTCTGTAAATTTAAATTCATTTGGAAGGAGATAGTCTAAATTGAGATTGTCTCTGGAAGGATTCCTTGCTCAAAGTAACTACCCAAGGAAGGGTTTCTCCAGCATCAGAAGAAAACAAACAGAACAAAACAAAAAAACTGATCAGTGCCACTGTTCCCATGGGACCAGGATTCATCTTAATCTGGTAATAGAATTTTGCACCATTGTCCACTTGTTATTGATTTTTTTCAGGTGGCTCCAGGGAGCCACCGAAGCCAGATAAGGACGAGTTTGGCAGACTTGGAGCCCCTGATAGAAGGCCCTAGGAGACTATTCATGAAACTGTGAAGGCAAAACTTAGATTTTAATGGAGCTCTCAGAATGTTGGAGATGTTGACACCATAGAACATCTACTGGGAAATGCTGACTTCTTGGAGTGGAGCTGGCTCAGAGGTTGTATGTGTTACAGCCAGCAGAACTAGTGAGGCAAGGCTACATATACCTAATTCCTTTGGAACCCAGATGCTTCAGTCAGGAGCCACAGAGTTGTAATGTGGAGCTATAGGATTTAGTGTTTACCTGCTGGGTCTCAGTTTTGCTTTAATCTGATCTTTCCTTGCTGTCCATGGGAATGACACTGTGCCTGTCCATTAGAAATATGGGACATTTTTCGATTTTTTAGAAGCTCATACTTGAGTGTCAGAAGAGACTCTGGACTTTGAGTTTTTGAATAGTGCTGAGATTGTCTAAGAATATGGATAATTTTGCAATTGGTCTAAATGCATTTGCATTGTGAAATGACCATGAGTCTATAGGGTGAAGAGGGGATGTTGCATTCAGTTTTTTTTTAATTAAAAATAAATTAAGATCTGAATTAAGAATTAAGCAGTGTTTGAACTAAGCTTTCACAAAAAAATTACCAAAAGAGAAGTTTTAGTGATTGGCAGTGTCTTCACGGATTTATAAAACATATTTTGAATTTATTTGATTATTAAATTATATTTATGTGTGTTCCTATGACTGAACATGTGTACATGAGTCAGGGGCCCACGGAAGCCAGAAGATGGTATTAGATCCCCTGGGGAATAGGGTAAAAGGAGGAGATTGTGAGCTGTCTGATATGGGTGCTTAAAACTGAAATTCCATCTTCCACAAGAGCAGCAAGGACCCTTAATAACTGAGCCATTCTCTCCAACCCTTAATATTTTTTTTCATGCATTATATTTTTATATATCTGCTTATTTTAAAGCTGCTACATTTAAAATGTCTACTTCTGGGCCTGGGGAGACAACCCAGGCGTTAAAAGTTTTGATGTGCAAGCACTGGCACCAGAACCTGATTCCCAGAACCCATGTAAAATGCCAGGTGTAGTGGAAAAATTTCTAATCCTAGCACTGTGGAGACAGAAACAAACAGATTCCTAGTACTTATTGTAAGCCAGTTTAACTAACTGGTAAGCTCCAAGTCCCAGTGAGAGACCCGTATCCATAAACACGGTGGTTGTCTCCTGAAGAATGACACCTGAGTTTACCTGTGACGTACACACAGGTTTACACACATGCATTTGTACCTACACACATACAAACACACCTCTACTCCACACCCACATGTCTACTGCACACACATATGCATACATACACATAGATGTCTAATCTACTGCTGAAATTCAGTGATTTGATGACACCTCAGTGTGCTTTGAAATCATTTAGTACGTTTGACTTCACACTTCCAATGTTTGGTTTAAATCTTCATTGTTTGTTCATCTAAGACACATTTATATTTATTTTGCCAAGGTAGTGAACATTTTAAATTAGATTTCAATTGTAATTACATTGAAATGATATATCTATAGAACATTGCCTTTATTAGGAACAGATTTTGTATTAAATAGTCAATATTATTGAGTCAGGTTAGCTTTTATTTATTTTCTTAATTCAAAATGTCCTGTTGTTCTTATGTGCCTCTTCAGGTAGTTTCTGAGTTCGTTAGTTACATAATTAATTCATCCACACAAAATATTTCCAATAATATATTCAATATTATAAATTTAGATTCTGTATAGTTTAGTTCTGATATACTTTTTGAATTTTCAATCCTGATTTTTCTTATTTTTCATTTTCAGATGTTGGCTTAATGTCTACTATACTTGTGTAGATAAGTAATTTAAACATTTGTAAGGTTATTATTTTTATTATAAAACTATCAGTTTTCATGTATTTGATAGTGTTGTTTAGTCCTTACTCATGGAGCTGGAGGTTGTGCTTTCATTGACTGAGTTGGATGATTTTATTTTACTCTTGGATCTTTATCTTCTCCAGTCTACTACCCTAGTATTTTCCAAAAAAAAAAAAAAAAAATTCTCAATTTATCTCATTACATCCAAACTTTGCAAAATATTTTAAAATTTATCTTTATGTAAATATAAAAGTTAAAATATACCCCCTAATGAAAATAAGGGGTTAGACACATTCCTATTTTCCTCACTAAATACCCTATTTGATTTTTAAATGTCCTGATATTTCATAATTTTAATACATGTCATGCATTTTTTCACAATCTCCCTAAACAGTTCTAACAGCTGCTATAGACTCATATTTGCTAGATAGCTTCTTGTTACAAACAAATGAGAAGACAACCCACCTTTTTCTGTCAAACAAAATACACTGGTAGACAAATTTCAACAATAACAAAAATAACCCAACCATTGAGCACTCTGGAAATCAATCAATATCATACAAAAACCCATGAAGCATTTGTGGTAAACTTCAGTTAAGGATAATTTGAATCTGAGTTACATGAAGTTGTTTATGTCCCAGTTCCTTCCACATGGATGTCTTGACAGGGTGGTGCAGACCTGAAGGATTTGCCACAGTTAAGAATTGGCTCAAGCTGCCAGGAGTGGCTGTAAAAGTACAAACTCAGCCACAATGTCATTGCAGAAGCAATCTCAGTGGTATGTGAGCAAGAGCTATCAGTGTTTCCAGAAATTTGGGATTGAGGTCAGTTGTTTTATCAAAACTTCCTTGGTTAAAATTACCTCTGTACACCATGAAGATGACAGAGGAACCAAATCGTCCACAACCTTGGTCAACTGAGGTTATGCAAAGGTGCAGAGATGTGCTGAGAGTTAAATCCTTGCCATGTCTCCAGTCTTCATGGGGGAAAGAATTCAGGATCAAACTATTAAGCTTGGGAGAGTTTATAGATGTTTAATGAGATTTGGAAGTTCCATTATGCTTTCAACTTTTGACTGACTTAACTATAAACATGAATTCAGTTCACTATAGTTTGTTAAGAATCGTGTGTTCTGAGAAATATCTTTAATAAAATATTGCTTAAATGAATCCAGAAGCATATTAAAAGTATCATACTTTATAGCAAATGGTGTTTATTCTAAGAATGCGAAATAGGATTAGCATTAATAAAAATACATATTATATATATAAATATACATAATTTACAAAATTCAATTGACAATTATGACTAAATAAGCCAGAAATTGAGAATAAATGACATTTCCATGTTTCATAAACTCTGATAAAACCAGAAGTGGATGGAGGTCAGGGAACTTGCAAGATTTGGCTCTCTTTCCTTCATGTTGCGTCTGTGTGTCAACGTCAGTGAGTCAGGCTTGGTGGCAAGCACCTTCAGCTGCTCATCCATCTGCATTTCCTGGAACACAGCTGGCTGTTTCCTTGAGGATATCCAGGATATCCATTTTTGCTGATTTTTTTTCAAGCATCTTTGGAGGTTCGAGCAAGGGTACTAACAACAACAAAATAACAGCATGAAGTTCAGAAAGTAAGATTAGAACACTGGTTATATTGTCCCTGACTAAATCCTGTACACAAATTCTCCAAAGAAATATATTCTCAGTCTACAAGCAGTAATAAAAATTCTTACCTAGGATGAAACATACAGCTGTGCTATCCAAAACTCAGTGCCATTTGCATACTACAGTTCAAAACCGAAATTAAGGAAACAAATATGGATAACATTATCAGATGTAATATATTTAGGAATAACCTATAAAAATATTGCAAGACATATATGAAAACCAAATTTTGCTCAAGGGAATTAGAAAAAAAGTCAATGGAAATATATCCAATATTGTATACTGGAAGATTCAGTGTTGTTCAGATGGTGATTCTACCCAAATGCGCAACCAACGAGGCCCTTTGCAGAATTTGACAAATCCAACTCAACGCGTTTAGGGAAATGAGGAGTACATAGACTGTTCACATAAATTCTGCAAGAATATTAACTAAATTACAGGAGTTACATTATTAACTTAAAAAAATCAAGCATTGTATTCTGGTTATTCAATAGATTTTTCACAATCACTGAAGAGTGAAGGATCGAGAAAAGAAATGAATTTTTCAATCCTGCCCAGTTGCTGAAATGACTGTAGAAAATCTGAAGTCCAAGTCGGTTTATGAATTTGGAGTGAAAGAGACTATAAGGTAGAATTAGGAATAAGATTTTAAATCTAATACTATTGTTGGGAGGGAGCATCTTGGTCCCTCCCAACAATAGTATTAGAGCATTTTGGTCCGGTAAAGCTTTTTGAAATTTATCTTCTTTCCCAATTATCTATTTTTAAACATTTTACAAGTAGTATAATATAAAATAAGTTCCAACTAACTTTTGTCATACAACAATTTAACATAAATTTAGCAGTTTTTAAAGCAAAAAAAAAAAAAAAAAAAAAAAACCCTGAAAATATAAAAAAAATGTATAGTTTTAAAAAAAAAAAAAAAAAAAAAAAAAAAAAAACCCTTAGCAGCATAGTTCTCTGCATCAGAAGCACAGCATCCTGGGCTTGTTCATGAGGATGAAACTGAGGGATCAGTGGCCTTTGTTCTCAGTTTCTTCAGGGTTCAGGATTCTCCTCAAAGCTCATTGCTGTGATTGGAGGAATTCACCTTTTCCTTCTTTTAGAGATTATGTCCTGACCATAGTGCTGGCTGTTTGTGGAGGGCTACCCTCTGCTTCCTGTTCTCACCTGCGTTTCCTGGAATAGAGCTGGCTGTTTCCTTTAGGAAACACCAAGGTGACACATCTTTCTCACACAGAAAACTCTTCAAGACCTCTTCCGTTTTCCATTAAAGAAACTACTTTTAAGGCACTCATAGAATAGCATTTGATTCCTAAGAGGCTGAGAAGTTCCTTTTTGATCAAGCCCAAAGATGAGTAAACTTAACGGAACGCCCAATATCACTTCTGCTCGTCAGACCTCTCATTGTATTTGAATTCCCAGAGACTAGGGTAAGAAATAACTTAATGGTTAAGAGCACTGGCTACTCTTGCAGAAGAACCTGGTTCAGGTTCCAGAACCCACATGGTGACTAACAACCCTCTGTACCTCCAGTTCCAGGAAATCTGAGGCTCTCTTCTGACCCCTGAGGGCATTACAAGGCACTGGCACACTTGCATGCAATACAAGCAAAACATATGCATAAAATAAAAATAAATAAAATATAAAATATTTTTAAAGAGTAAGATTATTAAAAAACAATAAACAAAAAGAAAAATCTAGCAGACCACTTTAGGATTCTGACTACCTTATAAAAAAACACCCCAGATTAAGGGGTTGCTGCTTATTCCAGCACAAGCATTTAGATTAATAGAACAGGGAAGAAGTTCCCTAAATAAATCTTTACATTTGGTTCAGTTGATACTGTTTGCAACAAAAGTATCAAGTTATTTCATTTGATAAAGGAACCAGGCGTGGTCATGCACCCCTTTAGTCCCAGCACTGAGGAGGCAGAGGTAGGTGGATCTCTGTGAGTTCAAAGGCAATCTAGTCTATATAGGGAGTTTTGGGCCAGCTAGGGCTACATAGTGACTCTCTCTTTCTCTCCCTCTCTTTCTCTCTCTCCCTCTCTCTCTTTCTCCCCCAAAGCAACAACAAATAGCCAATATTTAATGCTGCATCTTTTTATACATAAGAATAACAATTAACTTCTTATTGAGTGATATCTATTTGCTAGGGCCTGTGTTCAGTACTTTACATATACACATTCACTCTTTAAATTTTGTATGCCTCCATAAACCAATTATTATTGTTATCACAATATTGCAGAAGAGAAAATGAAAGCCTAAAGAAGCAAATTACTTGTCCAAGTTCACTGTGCATAAAGATGATTGAGGGGATCAGATGGTAGTCTTTTGTTAAAAGAACATATCTCAGCTATTAAAATGCTAAAATAACAGCAAATCCATGACTAATACTAATGATAAGAAAAAAATGTATTCATAGATTACAAAAATTCCACATTTTGATACATGGATTAACTTTAAAATGGGCTTGATTCTTTGAGAATTTCATATGATGTATTTTCATCACATTCAGACTTCCTCCCCAAGCTCTAACCCCTCTTACTACCTACCCAGAATTACTGTCCTCTATTATTACTATTTCTAAAAGCTTATCAAGTTTAATTTGTATTCGCTAAATGCTCTTGCATATGGATCTGTTCCCTGGAGCCTGGTCAATGTACCCTGAGTCATCCCCTTAAAATAACATCCTTCCTCTCCCTCTCCTAGGAGCTGTCAGTTGTCAATAGGTCCTCAGCTAGGTCTAGGGGCTTCTTGCTCACCTACCTATCTTGCTGGGGTTTTGTCTGGCTTATGCTTGTGCAGATTTTGTGCATGCTGTCATATGTTTGTGGATTTCATATGTGCAACACCCCTGTTGTGTCCAGACAAGATGGTTTCCTTTCATTCATGCATCTCCTCTCAGTCTTAGTATCTTTCCACTCCTTTTTCTACAATGATCCCTGAGGCTTGGGAGGAAAGGATGTAAAGATTGAGTATTCATTTTCAAAGACTTTTTCCATCCTCTGAATATAGACACACACCTGCAGGTATGGGTGCATCATGTATTTTTCATGGGATGTGTTAGTGGAGGAGTACACTTCGTTTTCTTAAATGAGAGGCTTTCTTGACTCTTCATCCCTCATACAATTCTGTGAGAAGTATAAGGATTTAATGGCTCAACCTGTCAAGTAAAATCTTATCTTTGGCCAGGCAACCCAAGTGTTAGACTTTCTCCAAGTACTTCAGCTTCTCTCTTTGAGAAACAATATTCCCTATCTTATGTGGCTGCCATGAGCATTTTAAAAAATAAGTGCAAGCGTATTTTAAAAATTATGAATGCAAATTTTGAGAAAATGTTCTACGTAGAAAGTCAATTGTGAATCTTAACACTAGCATCATTTTGTAGTTACTTTAGTAAAATCTTTCCCTACTTTTATAACTTCACAATCACAAAACCCAAATTCTTTCAAAGTATTTCCTTAATGTATTCCCTTAGGAATTAATATGTAAGCATAAATAGCTCTCCTGTTAGAAGGAAAAAGAATGATGAAGTGGAGGAAAAGAGAGTGTGCTAGAGAGAGAGAAGGGGGCTGAATCCACTTAATACTCATGTAATAATTCTGAGAAAATAAAAAGCAGTATTAAATAGTGAAACTGAGAGAAGCAGATTAGACCTCTCCTTATCTGTAAATAGTACCCTGCCAGGCTGACTTAAACCATCAAGTTGTCACAGAAGCTATTTGTAGGGGCATCAAACTAGAGAGCATTGGCCCCAGGGAATTTCACCTTAGTGTCTAGCCAGAAGTTTGATTTGGGGTGCGATCACCCAGGATATTTCAGAGTAGCCAACATGAAATACCATTCATAGACTGATATCTCTCTAGGAATCCCCTCTCTGGCACACTTGTAAAAAGATGATGCTCAGGCCAAGTATTTCACTATTTTATTTGTAAAACTGAACACTGTGCACCATGTACATGGCAGAACCCTGCCTTCTTAGGGTGGTAAATATTCAAGGGTTCTTTCTGCCTCTGAGGGGGACATGAATGAATTTTGTATCTTGTTATATTACAGATGCTTTCCTAATCTGGAAGCATCTAAAAAGCTTCTTGAGATCTGTGTTCACGGCTCATTTTGAAAGAAAATGTGCAATCTGTGTGAAGGTACCTTGTATTTAATCCTTCTAGGGTAGGAATCAAAACTAATTTACTTTGGGGGTGCATTACACATTGGGGAGGGTCACCTATAAAGGACATACATTAAAACAGAGTAATTTTGATACAAGGCATCCCTTTAACAATTGAGAACTTTTTGGAATGAGGGGACGAAGTCTTGCCAGGAGTCTAAACATACTGTTACCATTCTTTTGCACATTTTGAAAATAACTTCTCACAGATCAAGTTAAGGAAAACCTGGATTTTTCATATGTGAGTCATTCCCCCTAACACAAATTTCCCTGCCTAGGCAAACAGTACTAACACAGCAGCCTGAAAGTCCCTGCGATGAAAGCCTGTGTCACCATGTGCAAACTGTGAAATGTAATTGAAAGTAAAATGTTTAATTAAAATGGACATTTCTGAGCTCGCTTGTGGCAGCAGCCATCTTGCTGAAAAATTATATTTGTTACACCGGCAACCTGGGAGAACTGTTCAGGAGACGGCGAATGCCAGGTTCCATCCAAAAGTAAATGGGGTGAAAATCGGAAAGGAGCTTTAGTTACCCTGCATGTCACCAACATATGTGCCCTGGTGAAGACCAGTCAGAACAAGAAGACCTGCCGCCTTAGCCGTTCCTAAGTCAGTATTCATTAGCACAAAGCATCCCCTTCCCTTCAAATAATTCTTCCTCTCACTCATTTCAGCAAGCCTCCTTAACAATTGTGCTTTCAGAAGCTCTGCTCTTGCTGGAGGGCCTGAAATAGGAGGATGCTCCTTGTCTCTAAATTTACTTATTGGAGACCATGCGGTTCTTTTTCCCTCTTCTCATAAAAGGCACTGATCCCAGATAATTCACAGACTCGTGTGGAGATAGGCTTTGCAGAGGTTTGCAGTTCAGATGTGTGGACAGATTTTGAGAACGAATTTCCATCTGGAATCCAAAGAGCAACTTTCCTGCCTGGAGGTGGGTGTCAAAGTGCGCCTGGCCTAAACTGCGCAGTGTCGCCATCCACCAACCGTTCTAGCTTGAGAAAGTCTCCTTATTGGAGAATTTCTTTGACATTTTCTAAAGGGCAAATAAAATAAAGTTCTTTTTAACTGCACCTTCCACTTTATCCTCTAAAAATCTCAGCCACCAATAGTGGATCCAGTTTTGAAATAGATTAGGAGCATTCCTTTAAAAAAGCTACAGTTCCAAGTTACCTATTTTTATACTGCTGAAATCTTGGCCTCTTTGCATGATTACCGGCTTTACAATCTACTTACCACGACTCAGAATGAAGGGATGAAACAGCAAACCAACAAATAAATACAAAAATAAAAGATCTTCCAAAGTGAAACCCATTAAAATAGTTAATAGCAAAGCACTGTGGAAAAAAAAAAACATGATTCATGTATTGAAAGAACTCCCATTGTCTGGATCCAGCAAACATGCCATTTGATCACTTTTTCCTATCTGACCTTGTCCAGTGAGTTCTCTCTTTATAATATGTTCTTTATTGCCCAAGGAATGCTCTTTGAATTTACTTTCTTTATGATGTGATTATAAATCTTCATGACATCCCTAATGATTCATCTCTTTTGGCACTGGGCAGAAGGGTAACCATTTCTATAATGCACACATTTCATTTAAGGTGAATCCGGAAGGAGATTTATCAATCAGCACAGGGTTTCCAGGCACAGGTTAAACTGTCACCATTTATCCCCCTCCATAAACACCCTTAACTTTGGTGCACTTTCTGCCTTCTGTGCCCCATAACCCTTAAATAAGAGGTTCCTTTTAATTTCTGTATGATCTAAACCACTGGGCTTTTCTTCTGCCGAGGGATACTTATAAATTTTCAGCTAATCCACACCATGGAAATATTTAGAGAACATCCCAATAGCAGTCTGATCCACTTCACAGGTCTTAAACCAACAGAATACATAATTGGAACTCCAATTAGTGGTTGTTTTCTGAGATTGTTAGAGTTATCCTTAGAATTAAAAATAAAAAGCAAATAATTTTAAGTATGTTGAGATATGACTGAGCCTTTTCTGTGTTTGTAGCTTAACCTCACAAAGCCAAATGCTTTGCTCTGTGAGCAAGATAGACTGCTTTTTGAAGATGCATCCCTAGACCTCATGGCTACAGAAAGGTGTTCATCAGGAGTGGGGAAATTCATGAACCACAGTGTTTATGGTATGGAAGGAACACCTTTTATCCTGGCACTTAAAAAAAGAAGGTGTGCTTGGTACAGTGTAATGTTCTCTTTCCATTGTGAAAACATAAAATTCCAGGGACAGATCACAAACAACACAGGACAAGCCATCGACAGGGGAAGGCAGTCTGCAAAAATACTTTTAAGTTCAGAGGATAAGAAACACACTTAGTCCATGAAACTTGAAGAAATGGAAGAGCTTTTTTTTTTTTTCTCCAGACATATGTAGAACATTTGTTTCTGTTTTATTTCTGCTGTCATAATATGATGGTTTTATTCAGTTTTTAAACATGCTTCAGCTGGAAACACTACATCTTTAAATCAGGCAACCCTGGCTTCAGTGTGAATTCCCTTGCTGCTCTCCCTCACCTTACCCAGGTGCATGTTAAATCAGTATTAATGACAATATCATTCTTGTGCAGTCATCTCCTGCCTGCAATTTGGTTTTAATTACCCGCCACGTTGTCTTTCCCCCTCACTGACAGCCATTAAATAGGGAATGACACTGGAGCCATAGTTGTGTGCAACACGCACTTCCCCAGATTTCAGCCCCCTCATAAAGCAGGCTGCAGTGCCTCCTAGTGGCAACGATCGGAAAGAGACGACATAGCTGAAACTAGGATTCGCAAGCAATTGATTTGATGATCTGGGCAGATTGTGAACTACATTGACTATTAAAGAAAAAAAATGTATAAATAAAAAATCACTTACTTATCAAGAAGCAATTATGATTTGGTACAATATGCTACGCTGAAATGTAGTAATGAATGACCCAGGCTTTATGTCTGGTCTGACAGTGGAGAATGGTGAAAATGGAGGGTCTGAAGCTGCAAATTGGCCTCAGAAGATGCAGCCCAGTAAAGTTCTTGAGACGCATTATTCAACAAAGGTGAGTCTCAAATGCCGCACTAAGTGTAAAGTCCAGCCTTCTCCACTTTTGTCCTAAGCCACGACAAGAGGTTTTTGTTTATTTTCTTATTTTCTCTTTTCCTTTCTTCCACTTTAAGTTGTTCTAAGAGTTAAAACAGTCTTCTAAGATGCAAGTTTATAAAGTTCCCAAGAAGCACGATCATTTTTATGTAATCAATGATGTTCTTAAGTGTCTTTTAAACAAAGTTTTCTTTTTAATAGGACTTGAAACTGGAAAGTGTCCAAACGTTCAAGTTAGACAATGTACAGATACTCAGGACTGAAGATGTTCATCTCATATAATGACTATCACATACTGCGTATTTTAATTGTTGGTTAAAATAAACCTGCAGGCACGTGCATTTTGCAGGAAGGACATTGGACCTTTTGCACTATAAATTGAAAACATCTCTTATGATGGATACATCACAATGTACTTGTGCATGAAGCTCACGCTGAGTTTTTTCTCGGAATTTTCTCCCTGCGAACTTCTCCGTGGCTTAAAGATGTTGGTTCTGGGACCCCCAGAACATTCTTTCACAAATGCTAGACCTGTGTTTTGCAGCTTCTCTCAATAAGAATAATTACTCACTTTGAGTGCTGCTAAACGGGGAGTCATACATAGCTAAGTGCTTTAATTATAATTTTAACCATACATCGTGTATACAATAACTTGAGGGTGCATTTATTGCATGCATTTGTGCTTGTGTGTATATGCTTATAAATCCCTAAAGTAGAGATACTAATGGTGACGGCAGCTTTCAGTCACCCTTCATGCTCCAAACTAGTAGAGCAAAGCTAAACATCAATTCACTTATGGTTATCGATGTTTCCTTTCATAATGACTCTCTATTTTCTTTTTAAAAAATTGATAGGAATCCAAGAGTGTTTGTTGAAACAAAAGCAAATACCTAATAGCAAACTGAAGTAATGTTCAGAGAATTACACTAGTTGGAGCTTGATCATAATTTTTATAAAATGGATACTGGATTAATATTTTTTTCTAAATGAGAAAAATAAACTCCCTCAGGAACAGTTTTCTATCAGTTCTGCTAACATCCTTTAAAAGAATAAAAACATTATAGTCTTGGAAATTCATGTCTTTTTAGAGAAAATGTACTCATATAATTCCCGATTTTTTTCTTCCAAAGAGGACACTATTTGGTCTTTTGACTGTTTCCTGAACTCATTTATTATTTTAAGGAATATTTTGCATCATTAAATAACAGCTAAGAAAATTGTTATTCCTTCCAGACTGAAATGGGAAGCTTATAAATGCAACGATAAAGGTTTAATCTCTGATACGGCTTACATATATTGGTTTACAGCTATATTGAGTCCAGTTAGACTGATTTTTTTCATTCCTAATATGAAACTTGATGCTGGGAAATCTGATAAGTGAGTTTCATTTCCCTGGAAATTTATTGCTTCTATTATCCAAGTGCAAAGAAATAGCGCAAGTAAAAACAATGGGGAGTCTGTCGGCCGGGCATTAATGAGGGCCACGATTTTCTCACCAAGATTCTGCATTGGGGGAAAGAAAAGAGTAGTATCTGAGCTATTAAAACTGCAAGACATGCTATTCCTTTTAGAATCTATCATCGTTCCTGCTTGCCTGAATACTATAACATGTACTCTCAGGCAGGTTGGATCAAGAAGGAAAGTTATTGTAAATGAGGAAGCAGAATCTGTGTGCCATTTTCAAGGCACACTTGGGCAAAGAAACAGCTGAGAGCCATGTGGAACCAAGCAGGGCTCACCCTCAAAGCTCTTTGCAGGCTGACCCACCTGCTCTCTGCCCTCTTCCTCCTCACCTCCTGTTCCAGAGCCCAGGCCCTCTCTCCTTCCTGCCACATGCTTTGCACATTCGGATCACAATTCTGTTGCCTGTGCCTCATGCTTGGAACGTTACAGATGGGGTAACAGAAGCTGAAGAAGTTTTTAGAGAGCAAACAGTTTCATACATTAATTAAACCAATGACTAAAAATTTTCAGTAGCTGTCAAAAGGCTAGGCATCATAGGAGCAGGAGCACAAGATTAGTGATGTTTATTGGTGTTTTCTGTATGCAAGAAATTGCAAAGACGGGATCTTGCTTTGTACAGCTGGTTTCCCTGCAGAAGATCTGAAGGGTGACACAAGGCCTGAGAAGACAGGCTTGCTCAAGGCTAGTCCCTTAGTGAGACAGAGCTGGGATACAACACCTTGCCCACCTTCTTGACCCAAAGTCAGTACCTCACTTTTTAAAACTGAGCAGTGATTATTTCATTAAATATAGAATATTAACTTGTGTTTATAAATAAATGATATGATACTAGGTATAAATTATAAAATATGGCATATGTACATATATAAATGTATAGGTATATGTGTCAGAAAGGGCTAGATACATCTAAATTATTGCCTGATAGATGTGACAGAGGAGGCACTGTGAGGAGAGGGAAGAAGAATTCATGACAGGGACAGGAATTTACATATTCTTCCCCACAAAACTCCACATCTGCACTCAGATGAATAATGCCGAATAGTTACTTATCATTTGGAAGGACAAAAGAATCCCAATCTAGTCTGTGAATATATTTTGCCTTTAGACAGGGTCTTTCCAACTGGTTGTACTTTAAAGGGCATAAGGAATTTAACTTTGTTTCTGTTTGGTTTGGGCTTTATTATTGTTGCTGGATGAATTTTTAAATAAAATCAGAGCAGTTTCTTTAATGCAGAACTTCTCACAGCCTATCATTTCCCAAGTATAAATGCAGTTAGAGAGTAACAGATGTGTCTCCTAAACTAACTTGACCTCAGAATTTTAAGATTTTTATGGACAAATTGTCAGGAAGCACTTATAAAAACATAGCAAACGCTGCTGCAGAGAGGATGGATTCGAATTAATGGAAAAGAAGCTTTAAATATTGGATTAAGACAGATTTTTGCTCTGTAGGCAATGAAAAGCCACCAAAACTCTTTGCAAGGGACGATGGTTTTTACTACTGTGTTAATGATAGTTTCAGTCTCCAAGGCTGAGACAGCAAGAGTAGCATATTCTCAAACACTGTGGGGCCAAACTTGTCAAAACAAATACTATGTGCTTCCTCGTTGGTTTATGTCGTCAGTGTGTGCTTTGCAGTGCTCAATTGCTGGACTTCGTCCAAACACCGTGGTTGGAAGTTACCCACGCTTTGCAGGTTTGATGGAGTATTGGGCTGATATTTTAATCTTGCTGAGTATCAAGGAGAGAGGAAAAAAGAAGCTGATGTAGATCACTAAGCAAAGACTCTCGAAGGTTTTTGAGCACATATGGCATCTCACAAGAAGAAAACATGAAGTGTGAGCCCCGAGGACAGCGAGGGCTGCCATGGGGATGTGCAGACATTTGTCGCCTTTAATTAATATTTCCAGTTCTGGATTCTGAAGGCTCCAGACTTCCCCCAGAAGATAAATTTCTGAATGTTACACTTCCATGGAGATTTCTAAGGGTTTTCCAGAGTATAGGGGAAGCAAGACTGGGTTTTACCTTAATGGCATTAGCAGATATTGATCCCAGTGAGTAGCAAAGTCTAGTATAGAGCCCTTGCATGTGACAGGCATGGTTCTAAGAAAGTATTTGCAAATATATGTCTCATTATATCCTAAAACAAATGCTATCATTACCCTGGCTTTGTTAATGAGAGCATTAATTCTTAAAGAGTTTAAGTAATTTGCAAAATTTTATGTCTGTAAGTTAGAGGTAGCTAGAGTTAATTAGACCTAGGCTTAGTTGGGGTTAGATAAAGCTAGATTTGAACATTAGCCATTTGACCCTCAGCCCTTGCTCCTGATAACTATTGCTCAGCCTACATCTGCTAAGGATGAAGTTTACAAGCACAGTCCTCTCTTTCCTGTTTTAGCAACATGAGTTAGAACTAGCAGATGCATGCATGCCCCAGGCAGTGTATAAAACTTTTTCATTTAATTCTTGCAGCTATTGTGTATAGCAGGTAGATGACATATGTATATGGAAACTGAAGGATGGAAGACCAAATATTATGCTCAAGCTCAGAAGAGTGACTAAACAGTTCTGTAATACAAGACCAGCCTGATTCCAGGTCAACTGTCCTGCTGTATACCATTTGGAAGTTTGTTATATTAAGTGCATTACAGGTGAAAATTAGAGATCCTGTCTTGTCCTTTGACTTTAATGTTGCCTTCTTCTAATTAAAAATAATACACAGAAAATATAGTCGCACCTCCTTGTTCCCATGTTTTTAAAGTTAGGCAGTTATATATGTAATTCATCTATAAAATTCATAAACTTTTAGAATTGATTATATATATATATTCTCTTTCAAAATAAAGTTCTGAATAAACAAAAATTAGACATGAATATAATTCCTGAAAGTCATACATTAATGAAGTTCACGAATTCTATTTAGCATTTCCCTATATTGATCAAGGCAGTTGAAAGAAGATGGAAATGCTATAATGGAAGGTAACACATAATAATATACCACAATCCAAATGAGAGACTCCTATAGCCAAATGATTTTTAATGTTGTCTTATTCTTTTAAAATATAAGTTGAATATGTCTTTATGAACTCTTTACTACAAAACGGACCAGCTAAGTCAATACTATATCTTGCCTCTTTGATTAAAAATGTAAACAACTTATAACAACTTCACTGATTTTTTTTGTCCTTGATGATATTTTATCTAAATCATTAAAAAGATTAGAATGAGGTTCTCAGATTCTGATTTTCTTGCCTATATGAAGGCTACAATATAGGTCAGTATTTGCCAATAAAACACCACCATTAAGTAAAATACTATATCAGACAAGCTAATATTGTGCTGGTAAGTCTCATGTAACCTATCAATATTTTTGTCCTCCATGTTTTTCTTTATATTCAAGAATATTTGAAAAGCAGTGTACCCATAAGTTTTTATCTCCAAACAAATTCTCAGAGTCCTAGCTGGGTGTGGTTGCACATGCCTTTAATCCCAGCACTCAGAAGGCAGAGGCAGGGGGATCTCTGTGAGATAGAGGTCAACCTGATCTCCAAAGTGAGTTCCAGGCCAGCTAGGGTTACAAGAAGACCCTGTCTAAAATAATAATAATAATAATAATTATAACAACAATAATAAAAATAATCAAAACCAAACCCATCCACAAAATTTCAGAGCCCTTTCTTACTCCATAAAAGGGCTAATTCTCGCTCATTTCAAAGCTTGTCTTGAACGACTTGTGCTTTAAAATGATTATTTGATAGCATGTGTACAACTGTTGGTGGACAACTATTTTGAACTGTATATGCATTAAGTTAATTGTGGTAAATTAATCTGTGTTCATATTTGAAAATTACTATAAAATAAGTTATTTCAGTCAGTTATGTCAATCAGTTGCAGTTGACAACTGTAGTCTTGGATCTTCTGAAATCTTTACACATTAACTCAATTAAAATATGCATTGTTTAAACTTTCAAATGAAGATGGCTATTTGGACACAGAGTCAAAATATATGATGTTTTCAGAAAAGAAATACAAATCTGAGCACTTTTTAAAAGTTTTTAAAAATTATTTATATTTATTTTCTGTGTCTGAGCATTATGCCTACAAGTTAGTAAGTGCACCCATGTTGTGCAGTGCCTATGGACGACAAGAGCGGGCTCTGGATCCCCTGGATCTGGAGTTAAGGGAAGTTGTTAGCTGCCATGTGGGTGCTGCAATTCGAACCTGGGTCCTCTGCTAGATCAGTCAGTGCTCTTAATCACTGGGACATCTCTCAAGCCCCAAATTTTAAGAGCATTTTAAGAAGAAGAATCAGTGCTTGAAAGTTGATGACATGACTTAGGGGAACATGTTCTCAGCAGTAACTTGATAGATAATTCTAGCTACCCAGAAATTCATGGTGTGTTAGGAGGGCTAAAAATTTGGGCTGATGAATTAAATGAACTATTTTCTTTTCCAACAAATTCTCAGAGCCCTTTATTACTCTACACAAGGGGATAAAACAAACATAACGAATATGAAAAATTTTCAAGTTGCCATTAGAAATAGGTCAGCCAGTAGTACACAGCAAAACTTATGCTCCTGGAGTCTGGAAGGTGCTGCTGGCAATCTGAATGCATCCATCCTGGGTGCTGTGGAAGCAGAGCAAAGAACACCAACACAACAGCTGAAAATACACAGCTAACATTTCTGTTTTCTCTACAGAATAAACCAAAAGCATGAGATCGTCATCTACCTGGTAAGTGGCTTCAGAGCCTGTGATACCATTCTATCAGTGGGGCCTAATTTGTATCAAGAAAGACAGACAAATACCTTTCTGCTTTCTATCTTCTGTAGTTCAGAGACAATGGACCCACTACAAGACTTAATAATGGTAGCAGAGGCCATCCCAACACACTCAACACACTTAATGTATGATAAGCTGGGAAGGGTGGATGGAGCTGGTTAAAGGACACAAGTCCTTCACACAAACACTGCTTCCTATGGTAGGAAAGTGTAGACCAGGTGGATAAGGAATTACATAGGAGGTAATCAAAGAAAACTCAGCACCTTAGAAGCTGCATCTCCTCTCAGTCAGAGATCTTTGTGCTTAAATGTCCCAGAAGCTGCAGTTAGGTTCTTCCCACAACTTAGAAATTAAGGTACCAGGCACTTTCCCTGTTGCAAGACTAATGTAAAAAGAGTCTACAACCTTAGGTTTCATCATAGTGTACATTGTGGTTTTGACCACATATCCCTGGATTTTCAAGAGAAGCATAGGAAGGCTTTGGGAAAGGGACAATGACAATTCTTTGGCAGAAATCCATGTCATGGGGCATACATATGGATAGGTTTTGTAGTTTCTTAGGTACTTTTTGCCAAAATGTAACACTGAGAGTGGCCATTTTGCTACCAGTGATTCTAGGTTGAGAGAGCAGAAGAGCTTTCTGCTGTGGAAGGGCTGTAGTTCCTGGAAGGGGGAAGTTAAATCTGCATTTTAGAACATTAAGTTTAATTTGTATTACATACATGCTGATTTTTTAAACCACTTTTGGTTCCCCCCATACTTTTGAGTTTGATTTTCTCATTGGCATTTCTTGCTTGAATTGTTTGATTACCAAATAGGTTGAGTTTGATCCCAACCTGTTACCAAAACTATTTTGGCTAGTTGTAATTTACATCCACCACCAACTAATTCACCAATTCTCACAAAGCTATTCATTCTTTTGTAAAATGTATTAATTGATGATAAGCAACTTTCAGCAAAGTCAGCACTGTTATTCATAGTTATTCACATGAACTACATTCTTATCCTTTTTCCTATGATTTCTAGTTTCCTGTGCATAAACGCAGAAATAATTACCACTAGGTAATAAAACAGAGTGATTTTTTTCTAGATCTTTTTATGACCAAAAATATAACATAAAATATACCATGCTAGTCATTTAAAGAATGTAATTTATTCACATGGTCAGGCAATGTGCTGGATAGCTTTAGTGTCAACTTGACACACCTGGGTTGAGGGAGCCTCAATTGGGGAATTGCCTTCATTGGACTGGCCTGTGGCCATGTCTGTGGGACACCTTCTTGATTGTTGAGTGATATGGGAGGGCCCCACTGTGGGTGGTAACTCCCCTGAGCAGGTGGGCCTGTGTTGCATAAGAAAGCAGGCTGAGCAGGGCTGGGGAGCAAGCTAGTAAGCAGCGATCCTCCATGGCCTGTGCTCCAGCTCCTGCCTCCAGGTTCCTGCCCTGAGTTCCTACCTTGGGCTCCCTGATGGACTGTGACCCAGGACACGTAAGCTGAATAAACCCTTTCCTCCCCAAGTTGGTAGTGGTCAGAGTGTTTTGTCACAGCAGTGGAGAAATAAACTAGGACAGGCAACGAGTCCCTGGCAGGCTCCCAACCCCCAACTAAAACTTTTCACTGAAGAGCAGCTCTTCTTTTGTCTCTTCCTGATGTCACAAAACCACTATTCTATTTTTTCTTTTTAGGTGATTATTTTATATTGATTTTTAAGTGAAATCATGTAGTTTTTTTAAAATTTCAATTAAGTTAATGTCCTCAAATGTCCTCCAGTTTCATCCATGTTGTAGACTATGATAAGATCTCTTTCTTTAAATTTATATAACATTACACATTATTTATACATAATATTTTCTTTTCCATTCATCTACTTTCTAAATATTATATTATTTTATTTTATGTGTAGGAGTGTATGGCTTGCATGTATGTAAGTACACCCATGTCATGCAATGCCTGTGGAAACCAGAAGAAGGTATAAGATCCCCTGGAACTGCAGTTATGGATGATTGTTAGCCACCATGTTGGTTCCGGGAACTGAACCTGGGTTCTCTGGGAGAGCAGCCAGCGCTCTTAACAGCTGAACCATCTGTCCAGCACCTTCATCTATTGATGTACATTAATTCTATCTACTTCTTGAAAGCTGTGGTGAACACATGGCTGTGTAAATAACTCTGTAAGATTGTGTTTTCCATTCATCTAAACATATACCAAAAGTGGGCTATGCTGGATAACAGGTTATTTTATACTAAATTTCTGTGAAAAAATCTTACTATGTTCCACATAGCTGAAAGTGTTTAACCTTCTCATTAGTGGTACACAGGGTATCATTTCTTTATTCCTTTGCAAGCACATGTATTTTGTTTTCTTTGTTTTTGTAATGGCCATGCTAACAAGTAATATCTTGCTGTCATTTTCATTTACATTGTCCTAGTAGGTAGTGATATTAAGCATTTTTTACACTTTTGGCCATTTCTATAACTCCTGTAGATAAATGCCTAGTAAGTCTTTTTCCCCCCATTTTTAATTGGATTTCTGTTGTTGTTGAATTTTAGGAATTCTCTATACCATTTTTATATAAACCTTTGGTCACACATACAGATTCCAAATCTTTTCTCTCTTTCTGGGTATTGTCTTTTCCTGTTTGTCTCCTTTACTGAACTAAAGTTTTGGTCTCAGTTTTTGTTCTTGTTTTTTGTTTTTTGAGACAGGGTCTCCCTGTAGCCTAAGCTCACTTGGATCTCCAAGTGTATACTGGGGGTTGGCCTTGATCTCAGAGAGATCCATCTGCCTCTGTCTCCTGAGTGCTCAGATTTGAGATCTGTGCCACCACACCTCTTGAAGTTTTGAATTTAGATTGCTTCATTTGTCAAGTTTTGGTTTTATTGCCAATTCTTTTGGTGCCATAGTCAATAAATCATTGTCAAAACCAATGTGAAATATTTCTATGGATTTACTTAACTCTATTTTCATTGTTTCAAGTCTTTAAAACCTTTTAAAAATTTTATTACTTTTATTTTATGTGTATGAATGTATTGCCTGCATGTAGGTAAGTACACCCGTGTCGTGCAATGTCTGCGAGGACAGAGAAGCTGTTGGATCCCCTGGAACTGGAGTTATAGACAGTTGTTAGGTGCCATGTGGGTGCTAGGATTTGAACCTGGGTCTTCTGCAAGAATAACCAGTGTTCTTAACCACTGAGCAATCTCTCTAGCCCTAAACTTTTTTATTTATTATTTTTATTTTATTTGTATGAGTGTATTGCCTAAATATATATAAGTGCACATGTGTCATGCAATGCCTATGGAGATCTGACGAGGGCATCGGATTCCCTTGGAACTGGAGTTATGGATGATTTTTAGCCACTGTGCGGGTTCTAGGACTTGAACAAGAGAAGTCATAGTGCTCTTAACCACTGAGCGATCTCTCCAGTTCTCAAGTCTTATATGTAAGTTTGTAATACATTTTGAGATAATAGCCAATCATCATTCTTTCGTATGTGGACATTCAACTTCTCTAACACTATTTCTTGAAATAGCACACTTGCCTAGGTGTACTCATTTATGAGAGATCATTTGACCATGCAAGTAAGGGGTTGTTTCTGATTTTTCTAGTCTGTTCTATACCTGTCTTTTGGTTTTTTAAAGATTTTTAGTTGAACTTTTGCAAATTGCATACAATATATTTTGGTCATATTTAGACTTCCTCCCATATCTGCATTGCCTTACTCTCCCCTGTCCAAAAAAAAAATATATATAAAACTTTTAAGGCCTATCAAGTCAAATTTGTGTCCCCAAATTCCCTTCTATGTCGGTGGCCTATTCATGGAAACTTATTAATCTACCTAGAGTCACAATCTTAAAGAAGACTGACTCTTCCCCATCCAGCAGCTATTGGTTGCCAGTAGTTTTTGAGCCCAGATTCTGGTTTCCACTTATCCTTTTCTATGCTGGGGCTTTCTCTGGCTTGAGCTTACATTGGACTTGTGCATGCTGTCACCCTTGCTGTGAGTTCATATGACTATCTACAAAGCTGTCTGGAAAATTCTGCTTCCCTGTGATTATCTACCTCCCCTGGCTCTTACAATCTTTCTGCCTCCTCTTCTGTAATGATCCCCGAGCCTTAGGAGGCAGAAATATAATATATGTGTCCAATTCAGGGATAAGCACTCTGTAGTCTCTTATTCTCTGCACATTGACCAGTTGCAGGTTTCTGTGCTAATCACTATATGCTTCAAAGGGGGGCTTCTCTGTTGAGAGTTGGGAGATGCATTAATCTGTGTATAATAATGAGTCATGAGGAGTAAATTTAATATGATATCTATTACCCGTAATAATAGTAGTAGGTTTTCCCCTTTGGCCTATGACCTGTTTAAGCCAAGATTCCTAGGCCTGATATCAGTGTCAGGGATGGACTCTATCTTGTGAAATGGACCTTATATCCAATAAAAAATGGTTGGTTCTTCTTATATTACTTGTGTCACTACTGCAGTAGTGGGCAGATCATGCCAGGCCAGTTGTGTTTCTTAGGATTCACAGCTGGGATGTTGGTGATTACTTTTCTCTTATGCTAACATGCATAGCATTTCCCACCACTTTGAAAGCTAGCCAGTAGAAACGAAACTTTAAAGCCAGTGCCAGCTTCATTGCTCCTTGTTTGTTTGATAGCTCATGTATGTATTGTCTTAAGCAATAGGATCTTTCTGTCAATTTCTGGTGTGTAACCAGAAATGAGGCAGGGAAATGGTCACTATATTATGTTTTGAAATTAGGAAGTATAAAACCTCCCATTTTATTTGCTTACTCAAGATTGTTCCAGTTATTTTGAATTTCTTGATTGTTTTTCTGTAATATATTATTGGAATTTTCATTGTGAATTCATTGAATCCCTAAATCACTTTGTATAATATGGACATTTTAACAATAATAAGCTTTCTGATCCATGAACAAACAACTCTAAACTCATTGGTATGTTCTTTAATGCATCTTACCAGTGACTATGCTTCTGCAGAAAATGGCTCACCATTCCTCATCAACCATCAACCATTAGTGTTAATTTGTATTTATAAAGCAATTACTATTAAGAAAAGATTTGCCACTGCCATTTTCTTTGACACACACACACACACACACACACACACACACACACACACACACACACATGAATTAGCCCCTCTTTTATTTTCATGCTTAGTTCCCTTGTATTTATTGATGGATGAATTCCTTTTGCTCTAATTTATTAGGGAAGGTCTTTGTCCCTCCTTTACTTTTGAAGGAAAGTGTTGCCAGAATACTTTGTCAGGGTGTTTATTTCTTTCTTTTGTTTGCTTTAGAACTTTGAATATATCACTCCTCTTTTCTTTAATGTATAAATTTTGTCCTGAAAACTCCACTGATAGTCTCATGAGAGCTAAATTTCTTATAATACCCTGATTTTTTAGATTCTTTCTTTTGACTACTTCATTCTGATGATAATCTGTTTTTGACCTATTATTTGCTTTCACAGAGTTCTTTGTGCTTTTTGAATCTTGATATCCATTTCCTTCCTCATACTTGAGATGATTTCAGTTGCTATATCACCAGTAAGCACTGTGTGTTAATCTTTCCCCTTTCTGATACATAGCATGTATATTGACCTGTTTTTGGTGTCCATGTATTATTAAGACCTTTCAAAAACTTCATCTTATTTCTTCATAATTAAAATGACCTATCTTTGAATTCAATGTAAAAATTTCAATTTTGTTATTCTTTTTTTAATTTTTAATTTTTTTGAATTTTATTTTATGTGTATGAGTATTTTGCTTAGAATGTGTAAGTGCATCCATGTCATACAATTCTGGTGGAGACCAGTATAGGGTGATGGATCCCCTGGAATTGGAGTTACTGAAAGTTGTTAACTGCCATGTCCCTGCTGGGAAACAAATTCCAGTCACCTGCAAAGTAGCCAATGATGTTAACACTGAGCCATCTTTCCAGTCTCTGGTTATTACATTCTTTCCCTCCAGAATTTCTTTGTTTCTTTTAGTATTTGTATCTTTGTTGAGTCTCTCATCCTGTTCATGCATCATTTTCCTAATCTCATTTCATTGTCTGTTTGCTGTTCTATGATGCATTGTGCTTCTTTAATATGACTGTTTTGACTTGCACATCATGTAACTCATTGATGTCTATTTTTTGGGGGTCAGCAGAATTTGAGCAGTAGTTTATTCCTTTAGTGGACTGTACTGCCCTTTCTTTCATATGCCTTATCATTTTTTTTTTACTAACAGGTAGCCACTTATCCCAGTGGCTTCGCATCCATTGATGGGGGCATTCAATGACCAGCATGGTGAGAGACTCTGTGAGAAGCTCAAATTCACTTCTCTCAGCTTCTGAAAAGTCTGCTAGTTTCTTTTTCAGGAGCTGGGTCTCTGACTCTGATCTTAACTGTCTAATAGGTTCATTCATTCTGCCATTGTCAGCTAAGGAACTGCTGTTCTTAGCATACTGGAGGCATTCAAAGTATCTGTAGCTATTCCCTGAGTCAAGAGAGACAGAATCTGGTCCCTTAAATAGGTCCCTAAGCATCTAGAACACCATTCATAATATACACTTGCCTCTTTCTTCCTGAGAAAGAAATTGTGCATTAAATTTTTCCTCATGTTCATGAGCTACATATACATGCTTGAAAAAGTCTGTTGCTGATAAACTGAACTTGGAGTTCCTTTTTAAAAAATAAATACTGTATTGAGAATTTCATAAATGCTTATAAACTTTTTTGATCAAATCCATGACCATTCCTTCCCTCCCACTCCTCCCATGTCTCCCCATCACTTCTTTCTGATAAATACATGTACTCTTTCTTCTTCTTTGATGTATTTATTTTTTTATGGGGCTTTTGGCTATGCTAATATTCCCCCTATGAAGAGGTAACCCTAAAATCTTTTAAGGATTAGATAAAAGCTCCCAAATATTTTTGACATTTTTGGCCTTTGGAAAGGAGGAGGTTACTAAGAAACTGGCTACTTTTCTTTGGAGTCTTTTCACTCTAACTGCCTAGCGAATTCTTACCTCCTATTGTTATTCACATCATCCTCTGAAGAGGTTACCCAAATTGCCAGTAGGGAATCAGAATACAGACAACTCTGGCTTCTTTGATGCTGACCAGGGATGCACAGTGAAGCAATTGGAGTACCCCATTCAGTGGGTCTATCTAAAAGACTCCCAGATTGCATAACTCTTATCTCAAGGAGGAAAAGAAAGTCTTTGAATCATGAATAGGAGATGTGAAGGAGAAGTAAAAGCAAGAGTAATTAGCATTACAAGTTCTAGACAGGGAACTAGAAAAAATGTAAGAACAGGGCAAATTTCAAATGTTCATATGAGAGTCCATTGGGATTTCTTGACAACGGCTTCCAAAAGCATCCCTCTATTGGGTTCTTCCTCAATTTTCTTTTCTCTTCCAAGGCTGGACTCTAGAGTGATGAATTCAGGATTTGCTTTTAGGTATTTTGATAGCTGTTGGAGTGATTAGAATCAGTGTCAGTTCCCTCTCAAAGGCTTCTAAATGGGGGAGAAAACAAATCTATCAATCATTTCAGAACAATAGCTGATTGTCTCCCTTAGCTACAGGTGGGCACTATGGTATTGGAGACCAAGATTTGAAGTCTTACATCTGAGCAGCACTTTCTGGTTAGGAACAAAATCATCAATGAGAAATAATTGTCTAAATAACTTTTTATATAGACTTAAGTCTAATGTCTGGGGAGTGTAATCCCTTGAACTCTTAAAGAAATATACTGATGACTTTACTCTTTGGTTATACTTTCCTTTTGGGTGTTTAAGACTATAGAGTTGGCCCAAATAAAGCAATTTATTTTTACACTTAAGGTCATTTGAGGATCTGTTCCTCAGGGGTCACACGGACTTGGAAGGAGCTCCTGGCTCTTTTCTTTCACGTGTTCCATCTATGTGAAGATAAGTCAAAGGTCCTGCTTGACCATGTCTCGCTTAACTTGGAAGCATGAATGAGATGTTTCCTCTGAGTTGATCCTCCTCTTTGTAGACTGGACACTGGTTCTGGTCCATCTCGTGGGGTCTCCATGGCCTCCCTGAACAAGAGGACAGGTGACTCACCACAGTTATAGAACATTTTGAGATATACTCCATAGTCCCCTGGAAATTAGTCAACCTTGGAGGGCAAGGGGCAAAAACTTCCTATAAGTCACTCTGACCACATTAGTATAGGCCTCAAACTATGGCTGTTAAACATCCAATAAGGTTAGTTGCACCCGTCTGGTGTTTTAATTATCATGTGTTATGTAGATAAGGCTTGGGTTAAAAACCAAATAGTCTTATATAAACTTTGACTAGATATATATTTTGTTCTTTAAAATAGTTGACTAAACTATGACCATAGACATTTTAAGATTATGTATATATTATTTTTGTCCCATCCTTTATATATCATAACAAACCTAAACAGACCTTCATCACTTGCTTAAGCTTCCTCATTTTTTTTCTATTTTGGAAAATATCTCCATTTCCATGTCCTTTTAACATCTTTTATATTCTCATTTTCTTTTTTAAAAAAATAATTATGAGATGTAATAGCATTAACAAATAAAATTTCCATTTGTGAGACTTCCTTTCCTGGGGATGCTAAGCAATGCTTATTCCCTTTCAAGGCTGTAGTGTTGAGCCAATGTTTGATTAAAGTTTTACTAGGGAACCAATGAATTTATTGAGCTTACTTACCGAGATAACTGAGGGGTTTCTGAGGTTTATGTATGACCTGAGGGTATGCACACTAAAAGCCTTTACCCAGCATGGGTCATGCCTCCTCTTCATAGCCTTCCCCAGATTGTGTATTTTAACCCTCCCCAAATCCAGGAGGCCATGTGTGATTAGGGTCAAATTATATGCAGTTGGCTGGGAAGAGTGGCTGGGTAATGCGGTGATGGTCCAATGACCCTGCTTGGCCCTCCTTTAAAGAATGAGCACAACTGTCAACAAGTCCAATTGTGACGATGTTTAATGATCAGGCTCAGCTGAAGTCATGATGATGGTAGTTATTTCATGCAAAAGGGACTGCTGTATAGCATCAGCTTATTAAAGGACCTGGAATCTAAAGGATTTGGTGCTAGGATCCACATATGAGGAGAACATACATTGTTTTTTGTTGTTGTTTTTTCTGAGTCTGTGTTTCTTCACTTAATATAACAGTTTCTAGATCCATCCATTTAACTGCAAATTTCATTATTTCATTTTTCTTTACTGCAGAATAGAACTCCATTGTGTAAATATGCCACATTTTTGTTAACCACTTGTCAATTGAGGGGCACTTAGGTTGCTTCCATCTCTTAGCTATTGTGAAAACAGCAGCAACAAACGTGGTTGTACAAGAGTCTCTACAATAGGGTGAGTCCTTCAGGTTTATGCCAAGCAGTGGTATAACTGGGTCATATGGTAGGTTCATTTTTAGTTTTTTTTTGAATTATTTATTTAATAATCATATACGTAGAAGAAGGATTTCATTACATCAGCATTGACATAGTCAATAACAATTTTCTGAGCTAGGCTGCATCTCTTACAAAATTGGCTGTACATTTTTAGGTTTACAGTTGAATTATTACAGTTATACAATATTGTACTCAATATAAACCCTATAAGACATAAAATTAAATGGAGTTTTAACCTTTAAAAAAGATCTCCATTTCATTATTAAAATACATAGTTTCATGCAGAAAAATTCATTTTTAATGCAATTGACATTTTTAGTTTTTTAAGAGTTCTCCACACCATAGAGGTTGCATGAGTTTGCAATCCCACCAGCAGTGAATAAGCATTCCCCTTTCTCCACATTCTCGCCAGGATTTAGTATCATTTGTTCTCTTGATCCTAGCCAGTCTGATTGGAGTGATGTTGAACACTTTTTGAAATGTTCTTAGTCATCTTTGTTTCTTCCTTTGAGAACTCTCTGTTTAGATCTTTAGCCCATCTTTTAATTGGGTCATTTGGTTTCTCAATTCCTTGTATTTTGAGTTCTTTTTTTATATTATGGATCTTAAATGCTGTCAGATGTATCACTGCTGATGATTTTTCTACATTCTTTAGGCTTTCTCTTCACTTTTTTGATTGTTTCTTTTGCTATACAGAACTTTTCAGTTTAATGAGGTACTACTTGTTGATTGCTGACCTTAATTCCTGAGCAACTGATGTCTGATTTATAAAATCCTTTCCTATGTCTATATCTTGCAATTACTGCCAATATTATCTTCTAATAGTTGCAGGGTTTCCAGTTTCACATTGAGGTCTTTTATCCATTTGGGGTTGACTTTTGTGCAAGGTGAAACATAAGGATCTAGTTTCATTCTTCTCCAGGTAGAGATCCATTTTTGCCAGCACCATTTGTTGAAGATGGTGTCTTTCCTCCTTTGTGTGTTCTTAGCACCTTGTCGAATATCAGATGGCTGAAATTGGTGTACTCGGGTTTGGATCTTCAGTGATTTTCCATTGATCTATGTGTCTATTTTTGTGCCAGTATCATCCTGTTTTTAAGACTAAATCTCTGTAATATACTTTGAGATCTGGTATAGTAATCCCCCCACTGTTTCTCTTTGTGCTCAGGGTTGCTTTGGCTATCCAGGGACTTTTGTGCTTCCATATGAATTTAAGCATGCATTTTTCTAATTCTGTGAAGTATGTTATGGGGATTTCGATTGGGATTGCATTGAATCTATAAACAGATTTTAGTAGGATGGTCATTTTCACAATACTAATTCTTCCAATCCATTCCAGGAATTCTTTTATTTCTTTCTTAATTTCTCCTTTGACCTACTCCTTGTTTAGCAGTGTGTTGTTCAATTTCCAAGAGTTCGTGTAGTGACCAGGGCTTTGTCCAGTGTTGATTTTGAGGTTTACTGCATTGTCGTCTGATAAAATGCATGGGATTATTTCAATTTTTTTTGCATTTGTTGAGGTTTGTTTTCTGACCCATTATGTGAACAATTTTTGAAAAAGTTCCATGGGGTGCTGAGTAGAAAGTGTATTCTTTGATGCTTGGATGGAATGTTTGAAAGATATTTGTTAGGTCTATTTGATGTATTGTATCATTTAATTCAGATGTCTCTCTGTTTATTCTTTGTCCAGTTGGCCTGTCTAATGGAGACAGTAGGGTATTGATATCCCCTACTATTACTGATTTGGGGTTCATCTGTGTCTTAAAGTCCTGTAGTGTTGTTTTTATGAATTTGGGTATACCAGAGTTTGGTGCATGTATTTTAATGATTGTAATATCTTCTTAGCTAACTGTTCTTTGATCAGAATGGAGTGACTATCCTTATCTCTTCTGATTAGTTTTACTTTGAAGTCTATTTTGTCAGATATTAGAATTGCAACCTCTGCTTTTTCCTTAGTGCCATTTGCTTGGAATATTCTTTTCCATCCTTTTACCTTAAGGTAGTGCCTGCCCTTGAAGGTGAGATGGGTTTCTTGCAGACATGAAACAGATGTATTTTGTTTTTAAATCATTCACTTAGCCTGTGTCTTTTGACTGGGGAGTTCAGTCCATTGATATTTAAGTTTATTATTAAAAGATGTGTATTGGTTGCTGTCATTTTATTTGTTGTTTGTGCTCTCTGTATAATTTTGTGTTTCTTCAGTTATACCTTTATTTATTTTCTTTTGTTGCCCCTGGGGTATAGTTGCTTCTCTCTCTGCTCTCTGTATTGCTTCAAGTACTCTTTGAAGGGCTGGTTTTGTGGACATATATTCTTTCAGGCTTTTTGTGCCATGGATGATTTTTCTTTCCCCCTCAACTATAATAGACACTTTTTCTGGCCTGGCATCTATTGTCAGGTAGAACTGGAAATACCTTGGTCCAGGCTCTTCTGGCTTTCATAGTATGCATTGATAAGTCAGCTGTAGTTCTGATGGGCTTTCCTTTGTATGTGACTTGTTTTTCTTTTGCTGCTTTCAGTATTCTCTCTTTGTTCTGTATATTTAGTGTTTTTACTATGATATGTCGTGGGGAATTTCTTTTCTAATCCTGTATATTTGGTGTTCTATGTGCTTCCTGTATTTGTATGGGGATGTCCTTCCTTAATTTTGGGAAATTTTTTTCTACAATCCTGTTTAAGATCTGGTCAACACCATTAATCTGAAATTCTTCTCCTTCCTCTATTCTTATGACCTGTAGATTTGGTCTTTTCATGGTGTCCCACATCTCTTACATTTTGCATTCCTATGTTTTTAAAAAAGTTTTCATAATCTTTGCTTGAGATCCAAATCTTCAACTTTATCCTCCAGTGTTGATATTCTGTTTTCCATTTCATTCATTCTAGAGGTGAGGCTTTCCCCTGTTGTTTCAAGTTGGCTTATTGAGTTTTGTACTTCCTTCTTTTCTGCCTGAGTTTTCTTCAACGTTTCTATCTCTTTTGTAAATTCATTCAGAAGTTCATCCCTATCCTCCTTAGTTCTTTGATTTGTTTGTTCCTGTGTTCTTTAAATTCACTGAAGTCTCTGATCTTGTTTATGATTGTTCTTTTAAATTCAGTGTCCTGGGTTATCTCTAGGGGATTCTCCTTGTAGAACTTTTCTATAAGATTGCTGGAGTTTGGTGGGGACATAGGGTTTTAGTTTTCCATTTTATTATTCTTTCATTGTGATTTTGGCATATGAATTTCTTTTGTTGTTTAAGATTCTGATATGAGAATTAAGTTGAAGTATGCTTCTGTTTGTATTATCTGGGTGCCTAGATCCTTTCTTTATTGGTTATGTAAAGCTGATTGGTACAGGGTTCAGGTTCTCTCAGGTTTAATTTAGAGGGAACTGATGGCTTCAGATCAGCTAGCTATTCACGAGTACCCCCAGAAGCCCAATTCAGGTTTCAGTCAGGTACACTCAGGCTTCCTTCACCATGTGGAGGTAGGATCTGGATGCTCTCAGGCAGTCCACCCTCTCAGGCTGTCTGCTAGGATCTCAGCCTTAGCCTACCAAAGGCAGATCTGCCCTGGGGCCTTGAGGGCGGCCTCAGGAAATCCCAGGTAGGGGAATGGCTATGGTCCCATTAGGGGAAGCTTACCACCACATGGAGGCAGGATCTGGGGGCTCTCAGGCAGTCCCCTGCATTCTCAGCCCCTCTGTCAGAGAGAGGCCAGAGGGAGTCCAGAACTTGCCACTCTCTGGTGGTGAGCTGAGATCAGAGCTGCTACACCAATGGAAGATGGAACCCACCCTCTCAGCTAAGATCTTGAACTTGGGGTTCTTACATGTTTTCATGCAAATGTTCTTGGCTTTTAACTTAGCTGGCATTCAGCAACATCCTAGTACATTTTTGTCTTCTCACAAAGTATTGGATAGCATGTTGGAATTTATCAGTGTTTCTGTGTAGAATTCTTGGGATATGCAACTCCACAATTTTGTTGGCATGGCTATTGTTCTTTATCAATGATCATATTTTGTTTTATGATTCTTTTCATTTATAATACCTGTATTTACTGCAATAGCATTTTAATGCTAAATTACTTCCTATAATTTTTCCTTGAAATGTACTGTATAATAACTCATTCTTGGCATGTGAGAATTTCTTTGAGAGTCTTCAGGGATAATGAAAGCTATACAATTATGATGAAACCAATCATTATTATTTGTGGCCTGAAATTTTCCTTCCTTCTTCCCCAATTTTCTCCCTTTCATCTTTTCTTTCTCTCTTTCTTCTGTCATTTGAAAAAAACACAATTTCCCCACATCTGAGAAAATGTTGCTTATTTCATGCAAACCAACTCTCAAACTCAGTCTCTTTTATAAAGAAAAAATATTACCTGGGGATGGTAAGATATCTTAGCAGGTAACAGAACTTACCATACAAGTCTGATAAACTGAATACATTCCTCAGCATACACAGTGGAAGGAAAGACCTGACTCCTCAAGTTATCCTCAACCTCTACATATGTTTTGTGGCATGTACACGCCTGCACTTACACAAACACCATATATATGTATGTATATGTATATATATTCATATATATATGTACAATAACAACAAATAAATATATTTTTAAAAAAGAAAATATTACCTGACACAAGGATTTGGAAATAGATTCCTTAAATAGAAACTTTAAACTTAAAAATACTACATGTAGGTTGAAAAATTCATTTTATATTCTACTTTTGTGGATGTACTTTAAATATGCAAGTTAGTTCTATTAAGTACAGAGAATATTATCATTTTAGCATACCACATATAATGAAGGTAGCACAACTCCACTGACTAAAGAATATTACTTAATGTATCAAATGTAAATGTGATGAAATATCATTTGAGGAATAAGCCTGATCTTATAGTATCATAGTTATAATTAAAGAAGCAGTTCATTTAATAAGCATATTCAGGGTATAACAATGAAGCAAATACACTTTGGATACTGGTGCTGTAAGAACAGTGATCTAGGGAATCAGAACCAAGAGTTCAAGGCCTACCAAGGAAATTACTAGACTGTGGTATTTGCAGGAGTAATGTCATCAACGTGTGGCCAAACATAGGCCATAGTGTATCACAAAGAGACCATTCTGAGGTGATATTAAGAGTGCAAGCGTTTTGGCCATTTGAACAGAGAATAAGAGTCAGCAGAGTGTGGGTCCTTGGACAGAAGTCCTATATTGAGGTCCACCCATCCAGGGTTCAGGAACCATTGTGGAAGAGGGGGTGGAAGGATTGTAAGAGCCAGGGAGGAGGTGCATGACCATATGGAAAAAGTCCTACAGGCGCCTGTGACTCTTCTCACAAACTTTCAGCACTGATGTCAGTGTGCACAAAATCCTTGCAAACTTAGTGAGACAAAACCCAGCATGAACTGTGGAAATGAACACAAGCCCCAATCTTAGTTGAATAATTAATGGAAGCTGACTAAGGAAGAGCTGATTTTCTTGAAGGGAGAGACTCTAGATAGGCCGACCAAACCCCAGTGGATGAACTTGAAATGAGGGACATACTGGTACACTAACTTCACCTAATTGTCCTTAACACAAATAACAGAACATATGAACTCCAGTGGAGGGAAGAGGGGCTATGGGAGGGTGCTAGAGGGGAAGGGGGAAGGAGGTATAATGATGATTTTATGTATGAAATACACAACAATTCAATAAAAAATAATAAAAAAGTTCATGCAAAATTTTTGTTATTGAGTGGGAGTTCCCATGCCACAATCATTGAACATTTTCAGAGGACACTGCTTCAATAGAATACAGTATGAGTGGTGTCTATGGCATTTGTACATCATGAGTATAGATGTGTCATTTAGAGTTGAGCATCTTTAAGACATATATTCTCTGTGTATGACCAGTTGTAGAACTCTGTAATAGCCTCCATCTGTTGTGAAAAGAAGCTTATTTGATGACTGGTGTATGATATGCTTGCCTGTAAATATGAGGATCCATATTTAGCATACAGTAAGAAATTTCATTTGTCTAGAGATATGACAGAGAGAAGATCTCTATAGGATCTAAGCCCTCTCCAGCCTTGTGTATTCGGCTATATTTACAATGCTACCCATGAATTCCTTTTTTTGTTTGTTTGTTTGTTTGTTTTGGTTTGTTTTTTATTTTTTAGTCAATAGTATTCCTTCATGAATTCCTTTTTATTGAGAGGGTTTTAAGTCCAATTAGATAGTTTTTTATTACCCCATAGATAAAGTGCCACTACTGTACCAATAAAGATAGTTTGTGGTTTATTAGGCTCTAGAGCTGGGTTGGACCATTAATTTTTCTCCCTTAACAGCTTGTATAGTAGTCTTTAGAAATAGGAGAGCAAGTCTTTAGGGAGAATGTTTCCAGGTTAATTCTAGTACCATTGCTCAAAGTTTTGTGACTGAAGTGTGTCCTGTCTTCAGCAATAGTGTCTTACTTTTAAGTTCTGGGATATAATTAAGGGCTGTGCCAATGGCCTGTGTTATGTTGTGAGTCTCTTGGACTATTCTGACCAACAACTGAAAGGGCAGTTTCTTCTGTCTGGCACCGTGTTCCTTGTTCTATAGCCTTCAGGCATACTGATGCACTCATGTTCAGATACTGTATGCATAGTTTTCTGGAGGTTTGAGTTAATATATATTTCCCCTGACTTTCCATACTATCTATGCTTTATTTATCTCTCCTTTCTCCCTCCCTGTTTAACCTCCCTCCTGCCGCTCACATTTCCCCCTTGAAAATGTCTCCTATTATCCTACCTCTCTTGAGTTACTTCCCCTTTTACTGCCCCCCCCGTCATGGATACTTGTGTGTCCTTCTCTGTCCCCTTACCAGTTGAATACCACCATTTTCCCCATTTTCCATCTTGGTAATGTCTGTTTCCCACTACCCCCCTCTCTCAGGCTCGTTCTTTCTTGTTAACTCCATGCTTCCTTTCCATTTTCCTGACTCCTGTTATTATATCAGGATATATACTCACATTTAAGGGATTGGTGCTAGGTTCTGCAAATGATGAAGAAGATACTTTGCTTGCTTTTCTGAGTCTCTGTTACTTCACTTAGTATAACAGTTTCTAGTTCCATCCATTTACCTACAAATTTCCTGTTTCTCCACATCCTCATCAGCATTTGGTGTTTTTTGTTTCTTGATCTTAACCAGTCTGACTGGGGTAAATTGTACTCCTATAGTGGTTTTGATTTATGTTTCTCTTATGACTAAGGATGTATTATGATTGTTCTTTTAAATTCTGCATCATGGGGTTCCTTAGGGTGATTCTCACTATAGTGAACTTCTGTAAGACAGGTGGGTTTTGTTGGGGACATATTGTCTTGCTTATTCACATTATTGGTATTTTGCCATTGCTATTTGGGCTTATGGATGTCTTTTGCTGGTTGTGTGTCTGATTTGAAATTCTACTCTTTCTTTGTTTATTTGAAGTTTGATTCTGTTTCTATTGTTGATGTAGCTTGGTTGCTCTTTTCTCAGGTATGAAAAGTTGGTGTGTGCTTCCGGTTCTCTTAAGGCAATAGGCAGGTCAAGGTAGTTGCCAGTCTGTAGAAGGCAGATCAGGAGGACAACCTATTGAGGGTCTAACAAACTACCCTAGATTCTTAAGCTAGTCTGGGTTAGGAAGCTAGTCCAGAGATCTGAGGTGGAAGAGTAGGAGCAGGCCTGGGCCCAAGGCAAGGGGCAGGGTGCTGAAGAAGAGTGTACCTAGTCAGGCTGTAGGAGAATCAAGACAATTTTCTTTTTTTAAAAAATATTTTACCTATTATTTTGGGGTATTTTTGTGTATGAGTATATTGCCTGCATGCATACAAGTGCGCACATGTCATGCAATACCTGTGGAGGTCAGAAGAGGACATTGGATCCCCTGGAACTGGAATTACAGACAGTTGTTAGCCACCATGTAGGTGCTGGGAATTGAAACTAGGTCCTCTGCAAGAGCAACCAGTGCTCTTAACTGCTGAGACATCTCTCCAGTCCCAAGACCTTTTCAAATTTATTTTATTTATTAAAAATGGTTCAATGATTTTCCTCTGAAGATGGTTCATTTCTTATAGCATTAAAGAATATATTATTAATATCTCACATTTAAGCAATGTTGCTTTAAAAAATATTGCCTTGTCCTAATTTTAATTTCCGTTTTCTGTTTCAAAGTCATTTTTTAAAAAATGTTTTACTTATTATTTTTATTTTACATGTGTGTGTGTGTGTGTGTGTGTGTGTGTGTGTATAGGTGACTGAGA
>NW_008355272.1:8991704-8992102 GCF_000622305.1 Nannospalax galili
ATCCCTTTTAAAGAAATATATTGGTGACTTTACTCTTTGGTTATAATTTCCTTTTGGATGTTTAAGACCATACAATTGACCCAAATAAACCAATGTATTTTTACACTTAAGGTTGTTTGAGGATCTGTTCCTCAGGGATCACATGGGCTTGGGAGGAGTCCCTGGCTCCTTTCTTTTACCAGTTCTACCTATGTGAGGATAAGTCAAAGGTCCTGCTCGCAACCGTGTTTGGCTTCACTTGGAAGCATGGAGGAAATGATTCCTCCGAGTTGACCCTCCTCTTTATAGACTGGACACTGGTTCAAGTCCATCTGGTGGGGTCACCTTGGCTTCCTTGATCAAGAGGTCAGATGACCCACCACCATTACAGGACATTTTGCAAGATGCTCATAGTCCCT
>NW_008355272.1:8992964-8997461 GCF_000622305.1 Nannospalax galili
CTAAGGTTGCTTCCATCTCTTAGCTATTGTGAAAAGAGCAGCAACAAACATGGATGTACAAGATATTATTAATATCTCACATTTAAGCAATGTTGCTTTAAAAAATATTGCCTTGTCCTAATTTTAATTTCCGTTTTCTGTTTCAAAGTCATTTTTTAAAAAATGTTTTACTTATTATTTTTATTTTACATGTGTGTGTGTGTGTGTGTGTGTGTGTGTGTATGTGTGTGTGTTGCCTGTATGTCGGTAAGTGCACCTGTGTCATGCAATGCCCGTGGAGGTCAGAAGAGGCTGTTGGATCCCCTGGAACTGGAGTTACAGGACAGTTGTTAGCTGCCATGTGATTTCTGGGATTTGAACCTGGGTCTTCTGTAAGAACAGTCAGTGTTTTTAACTGCTGAGCCATCTCTCCAGCCCCCAAAGTCATTTTAAATATCAATCAATGCTTCCCTAACAGTGTTCCATTGGTGGATACCAAGTGGACAGAATACAAAAGTTTTCATTTTGCCCTTTCAGTTTTCACTCAACTAATCCTTTCAAATATGTCAAACCTAATTTTTCACAATGTCTTCCCCTTCCACAATATGTAAATCCATCCAGGTTTGGAAGTAAGATGGATTCTTTTAAGGCTAAAAGATCCTTCTAGAAGTTGGGTCATTTCATCTCCATTTCTTGTTTCTCTTGTAGATATTATTTTAAAATCTTGTATTATTTTAGACTTTATATTTTAAATACTTGGTTAAATAACTGAATTGCTTAGTTTTTTTAAGTGTTCAGTGGTGTTCCTTGATTAAACAGTCATTATTTCATTATTATCTCTTTATTATGTACCGTGATGGAATAGCATTGCTACCTAGCCGTTTCTCTTTCTTTTTGCATTTTCTCACTAATATATACACATCAGTGCTGATAACAAATGGTATGAAATTAATAATACTCAAAATCATGATTACACAGGAACAATTCTTGTGAAAATCCTAACAAAGAAGTGCGAAGGGCCATCAGCAACCCAAAGCTCTACTTTATTATTCTTCCCCTTCCCATGTGGTTTCCATCTGTTGCTTATGAATGATTTTTTCTGAGGTCCAGTTCACAGTAGGTCTAACTGAGCTCTTTAGAAGAGCTTGACCCTCAACTGGGAGTTGGGGTCTCAGGTATAACTCTTGGATCTGATTATGCCTCCAGTCTTGACTCAGTTCAGGAAATTGGAAACTGACTGGCTCAGTTTAGTGGGTTGCAGGTGGTGGACTGTTACCTGGCATTTTGTCAGCCTAGTCTCTTGCCCCTTAACTTGAGAGCAGACACAGACGTGTCTACCGGACCAGGTTTCAGCAATGTTCAATCTTGCTGTATCATTACCTCTTAGGTTCTTCTTAACTACTTGTAATTATATGAGAAATCAAGTCATTTGAAAGCCATTCTAACACAATTTAAAATTTTGATGATTAATAAAATGGAAAAAATTCTATTATTTTAAGTTGGAAAATGTCAAAAAGAAAAGAAAGAAAAGAAAAGAAAAATGAAGTAGAATCAAAGCAAAGCTACTAAATTTGAATTACATATTTTGGCACACCCAAGGTTCAGAGTTCAAAGTCTCAATTTGCTAAAAATTAAATAAATAGGGGCTGGAGAGATGGCTCAGCGGTTACGAACACTGGTTGTTCTTGCAGAAGACCTGGATTCAAATCCCAGCACTTACATGGCAGCTAACAGCTGTCTGTAACTCCAGGTCCATGGAATTTGACCACTTCTTCTGTCTTCCATGGGCATTGCATGACACGGGTGCACTTACCTACATGCAGGGAATACACTCATACACATAAAATAAAAATAATAAATAAAATATTTTTTTAATTAAATAAATAGACATAATTGATTATCTGACGAATCATATCAAACTGAATTTTTTGAGGTGCCTAGGAAAATGAGATCATATTTTACTTGAAAATTTCCTTTCAGTCAATGATTTAAGTTGGTATCAGAATACTAATTATCATCACTTTCTATAGCTACTGTATTGGCCTTCTACATTGTGGGGACTGTTGTGTTAATTCATATTTAGTCAAGAAGATAGCACTGGCATCAGCTGGTGATGATTGGAGTCCTGTAAGGGAAAGCTGCATTCAGATAGAAACTTCTGTCTCTCCATGAGCCCCTTCACTCTGAATTCTCCATTCAAAGATTCCAATATATTTTTTCCCTTAGAACCTTTATTTAAAACCTCCTCCATGATCTTGTTCCAAACCAAATGACATTCCTTTCTTTGTGTACAAGTTCAAGACATTGGCTACTCACATGTTCATTAAGATGACCCTGCAACCAAGTACTGCAACTCCTTGGTGACTCATTTGGCTCTCGGAGGTGAGGAACTGGTGAGATTTGAAGCAGTCATGTGAAGTATCTGGTGAGAGTAAAGGGCAGATTCATTTGTGAGATACAACATTTCTATCCTTTTCCCTTTGGCTTTAAGGTTTATTTAGAATTCATGAAGTTGTATCTGTACTAAAAGTCTTTGAACCATTAAAGAGAATTATTTAACAAAATTTCTAAAAATGCCAGTGCAAATTGGTTTGTCTCGAAATTCTGGTGCTTTGTTATTTTGCCACCAAGAAAAAGGCTTTAAAAAAAGCTTGAGGGAGAATATGAATGTAATAAATATTTCATCTTTGTAGCACATCGTGCATTGTTCTGCAGTTTCAGACCTTGCCAGCAGTCAACACAGTAGTAAATTTCAGCACCTGTGGACCTGTTTTGGTAATTTATGATTTCCATTAGATTTCCATTAAAGATGGGCTGAAACAGTTCAGGCAAGTTCATGCACCCTAGTCCTGAGCATGACTGGCCTGAGGCACTGTTTGCATGTGGGTTTTGGCAGCAGGAACATGCTTTGTTGTCTCTTTTTTTCTTATCATTGGTATCATTTGTGGCTGCTCAGAACACTGTCCCAAATGTCAGAACACAGAAAGATGTGACCAATATCTACCATTGTGGGCCATCTTTTTCCACAGTGTGTACTGCTTTCATTCATAGAAAAAGACTTAGGGGACCCTGGTTATGTGCATTGGAAATACAGACATGAATGAGAGATGACCCCTGATTTGAAGGGATTTCTATAAGTAGGATACTGCATTAAAATAATACAATTAAGGATTATATCACAATATTAAGTACAGAAGTTTTCCTAGCTTATTATGATTAGACCTATGATTTTTCTACTTTGAAGTAGTGTGAAAATTTACTCATACACCATTCTGTTTCTTTTCCACGGTTAGTACCATATTAAATAAACTATGTGAGTTATTTAACACTACTGTAAAATGGGTTTAATGGTAGATTACTTTGTTTTGGCCAATCTTCAGGCTAACATCAGTGTAGATGAGGCTAAGCCAGACACTTGGAAGATCAGTTGTATGCAATGCACTTTCAGTTTACAGCATTCTCTACTTAATGATGTGCTCTTGGAGATATAATCCCACCATAAGACAAGGACCCTTTGGACAATTAAACTGAGAAATAGATGGTATAACCACAGCCCCTTGAAAAGTACTCCCATTTGTGATACCAAGTAAATAGAAAAACATGGTGTTGAAGGCAAGAAGAGGTTGCCAATGCCTGCAAGAGCAGGATCAGGGGCAGGAAGCATGGCTTGGCTGCACATGCATAGAAGAAGACTTAAGAGTCTTCAGTAACAGAGGGCTAGATCCGCCATCCTAAGGCACAGTGAGGAGCCACAAAGCTTAGCATGGCTTCAGTTACTCCATTCCTGAAAACCAAGGAATGGCATAAACCAGGCTCTTTTAAATGGAACTTTGAGTAAAGAAACACATGGAAAGAAAGTCTAAAGAACTTAGTTTATGCAAATAACCAAAAATCTATTTACATTTGCAATGTGAACTACACTTGTACAGATTAAACTGCTTTCTTGATTGTTTTGTCTCTTCTCATTGGATCAATTTGCATTAGGAAATCCAGATCAATTCTTAAGAAAAAGGGTTTTTCATGCACCTGAATTTTGACATATGACTTTTAATATGTAAAAATGCTAAGTTTACTAAAAGGCTTAAAAATCCATTTTGATTTAATCTCTTCTTTATCAATAATCTTACAAATGCTGCTTCACAAAAAGCCCACTGCAGCATGGATGACAATTCACAAAAACCACGTATCTGGAGCTCTGTGTGCAGTAGTAGGCAGCTCAGCTGATCACAGAATCTGCTCTCCTTAGCAAATACTCCTTTTTATAATATTGGGGAGCGAACTTGTAATTTGAAGGAACTTCCTAAGCCTTGTAAGTTTCAGTTTTGTTTTTTGCCTGAGTCTTATGCATTCCTGGCCTACCTCCCATTTGTAGGAAGTTACTACACTCTGATTTCACGTATTTTACACACACATATACACACAAACACACACACAAAAATGGACACTCACACATTTTTGTTTTAAATAGTTTTTGTACCAAATCTATAGTATGTATGTATGATCTTAATGGTAATTCAT
>NW_008355272.1:8997561-9029886 GCF_000622305.1 Nannospalax galili
AAAAGGTATGAGTATAAGGGAAAAGCATGAAAGAAATACACGCACACATACTGACACCCAGCTGTAGTACTTATTATGCTAGCATTACTTGTATAGTATTCAGCATTTATTGTACCGATGAATTGATTTCCCAGTAAGTAACAGAAAGGTGACTGAAATGTTATGATGTTGGAGTCTTTATTGCAAAATGAACACTTCAGTGGGACGGCAATAGTCTCTTGCTTCTGTGACTAGATTGACGCCCATCATACTGACACCCAGCTGTAGTACTTATTATGCTAGCATTACTTGTATAGTATTCAGCATTTATTGTACCGATGAATTGATTTCCCAGTAAGTAACAGAAAGGTGACTGAAATGTTATGATGTTGGAGTCTTTATTGCAAAATGAACACTTCAGTGGGACGGCAATAGTCTCTTGCTTCTGTGACTAGATTGACGCCCATCGATAGCTTGTGGGCAAATTGTAGACTTGTATCTATAAAAATATTCATCATACAGTCTCCCTTTCCTGATCCTTCAGTAATTTGATTTGATAACTTTGTATTTTTATACATAGGTATTGCTGAAATCAAAGAAATATTCTGTTTCACTTATATAAATGTCATAAAATACCATTTTTTGTTTTTGACTTTCTACTATCTTCTGTGAATGCAGATGTATTTGCAGGAATAACACAGCCAGTCCTGTCACATGCATGATAACAAAATCCTTCACTTTATAGAGAGCAGTGAGTGGTCTGTGTAAGTGCAAGCATTCCATTCTTCTCACACTCTGCAAGGAATGCTCTCCAGAATCCTTCACTTGGACTGTGGGTTATTCCAGGACACGTGTCTTGTTGTCTCAGTACCTTACTACAAGTGCATCTCACAGTGATTTCTGACAATCTGAAGTGACATTATCACAGTAGGATCCCTGTTCTTCACCTTGTAGAGGGCAACTGTATCCAGAAGGTCAATCAAGATGGAGTTTAAAGTGATGTTTTAGCAACTATTCCTGCAAATTCAGGGAGGTCCGTGCTGAGAGCTACACCCCCTGAAGGAATTACTCAGATCTCATAAAAAGTTAGGTGAATAGTGGTGTGTGTGTGTGTGTGTGTGTGTGTGTGTCTGTGTCTGTGTCTGTGTCTGTGTATGCGTATGTATTAATTTCTTTAAAAGAATATATTCATGGCAATGCCACTAAATTGAAAGGTACAAAATTAGAGCTAATATTTCATGGTTATATTCAAGTAAATAAAGAATAACTATTAAAAGACATATAGAAAGATGATGGTTGGATAGCTAGATTCCAGGAAAAAAAATAGGGGTACTACTTTTACAGGCTATAAGAAATCAATTACTTCAAATTGGGTGGCTGAAACTCTATTGTCATAGTTCTCAAAGCTGATGGCCTGAAACCAAAGTGTGGGAAAAGCTCGCTTTCTTTGGCACCTGAAGAACCAAACCCTTCTCTACAATTTCCAAACTTTCAGCACCTTTTGCCCACAAGCTTCTTAATTCTGTGGCTTACAGATGCATCAGCTGAGGTCCGTGGCCATCTTCTTTCTGGGTGTCTTCATGCAGCGTTCCTTCAACATAGATCTGTCTCTGTGTTCAAGCTTCTGTATTTATGTATTTATATGATGGCCAGTCATACAGATCTAAATTGCTTATATCTTTAAGATTGTAGGTTGAAGTGACATCAGATGCTGGGGGTATTGGAAGTTAGGACTTCAACATTTCCTCCTGTAAGGACATCATTCAATATAAGCAAATGAGAAATGAGAAGTGAGAGATAATAGGATGACAGACAATTGAAAGATCTTTTAATATCCATCCCTCCATCATATATATATGTATATACATTTTCTAGTGACAGCATCACCATGCTGTAATGTGTGTGTGTGTGTGTGTGTGTGTGTGTCTGTGTCTGTGTTTCACGTATTCTTATCCAGAGAAATAGGAACAAATTAGCTTTAAAAATATTGTGTTGCAGGACAGGGGATTGAAACCACAATGCAAGTATTCTATCACTGAGTCTAGCTACAACTGCAAAAGTGTTTTTGTGTTGCCGCTTAGGTGCAGAAAAAGATTTTCTGTGCTTTGGGGGTGAAATAATCAATTGGTTACATTTCTTACATGTACATAAAAATCTTTGATTTGAAGTCGATATGAATGTTCCCAAGTTTAATGTGTCCATCTTGGAAGGAGTTTCAAACCAGCACAAGTGTTCTGATTTGTAATTCAGAGGCTGTCGCTTCTACCCTACACCACAGGCTGCTCCGCTCTGCTCCTCTTTCAGATTCCTTATTGACTATTAAGCATTTGTTTTGCATTTCCTTCATCCTTAAGTGAAAATCCTTTGAATACTTAAAAGCAGTCCACAGACCTTAACTTTGCATCTCACTTTCCTTCCTCTATCGAACAGCAACTAATGCTATTTAACACTTGGTCATTTAGTTTAATATCAGAAGCATTTGGCATTTTGATTTAAATAGCATATTAATGAAATAATTTAGGAACATAATAAAATAGAAATATTTCATTTTTGTTGTATTTAAATGCAGAATGAGAGAAAAGATTTTTGCACCAATATCTAGGGGACAAGGTATCAACTGTGAATCTTATTTTAGTTATATGTATATAACATAGGCATTGTATTAAAAAGCAGATTGGGTTACCTTCTATTGAGTGAGTCTTAAGTTGTGATTACCCTCAAGATAAAACTACCACTTTGCACCATTAGGGATATCTTGTGGGGTCAGTCATTTTTGTGGTCCACTTTTCACTACTGTGAGATCATGTCCTCAGGGAGGAGGCTCCCAGGTCAGTGCTAGTTCAGTTCCTCCAAGTTCTGTGTCTGAAGTGTGTGATGTCTTCAACAATAAGGTCTTACCTTCAAGTCGTGGGGAAAAACCAAGGTCAAAGGCAATAACCTATATTGTTTGGGGAGTTTCTTTGACCACTCTGACCAATAACTTGATGAGAGTTTTCCCATTCCTGGCACTAGTGTTTTGTTAATCTGCTGTCATATATATATATATAAATGTACATCATACGCATTAAATATGCTTATAAAATAGTATCTTTCCCTATGTGTTTTCAAACATCTTTAGTGTTATCTCTGCTTCTTCTGTCTCCCTCTGTTTTATTCTCCCTGTCCTTCCCCAGTTAAGAGTCCCCCATTCCCCATATTTGTCACTTCCCCCTTGACATCCACGTGTCTTACTATCCCTCTGTCTAGAACACCTTCTCTGTCTTCCCTCCTGGTCTCTTTCTAATCTCCTGACTTCTGCAGTTACTGGAGGTCATATACTCAGTTCTAATGATCTGTAGCTATAATTCACAAATAAAAGAGAACATGTTATACTTATCTTTCTGGGTCTGGCTAACCCTAGTCTGAATAGTGTTTTCTGGTTCCATCCATTTACCTGAACATTTCATGATTTCATTTTTCTTAACAGCTGAATAGGATTCCATTGTATTGTAAGTACTATATTTTCATTATCCATTTATGTTGGTTCCATTTCCTAGCTATTGTGAAGAGAACCAATGAGCATGGCTTAGCAAGTATCACTGTAGAATGATATCAAGTTCTTTGGGTATATGCCAAGCAGTGGTATAGCTGATTCATAGGGGAGATCTATTTTTAGTTTTTTTGAGTTCTTCAAACCAATTTCCATAGCAACTGCACCAGTTTGCAATCCCACTAAGTGGTAATTGTGAGTTCCCTTTCCCACACATCCTCTACAGCATTTGTATCATTTTTGTTCTTGATCTTAGCTATTCTGACTGAGGTAAGATGAGGTTTCAAAATAGTGTTAATTTATGTTTCCTTAATTACTAAGAATGTTAAACACTTTTAAAGATATATTTTAGACATTTTTATTTCTTCTTCTGAAAATTTCAGATTCATATCCAATTGGGTTGTTTATTTCTTGACTTTAAAAATTCTTTGTATATTCTTGTTATTAATTCTCTATCAGATATATAGCTGGTAGGTTCTCTCTGAATCTGTAGGTTTCCTCTTTGATTGATTGTTGCTTTTGCTATACAAAAGCTTTTTTAATTTAATGAGGTTCCATTTGTAAATTGCTGGTCTCAATTCCTGAGAAAACTATCTGAGACTGGAGAAGTCATGGACACTAGAGGAGTCAGGACTACTGCCGTTTCCCTAAACCAATGCAATTTCTAATTGTATTCTCAATACCTATCCTTAAACTGATAGATAAATGTGGCTGTGGAGTTCCAGCTGAGGTTGACTCATGTAAAATGCAAACATTGAACCTAAGGCTCAGGGAACATTATGGAAAAGGATTCAGAAAGATTGGATGAACCAAAGGATCAGAGTGATGGCTGCTAGACCACGTGCTCCAGACACGACAGAGTAGCTGTACCCATGGAATATCAACATCAGTGCCTAAACAATACTTACATAGGGACAACATCATTTGACATGCCAGAGTAGATGGGGAAATTTTACAATGTTGCACTTCTAGATGGAGAGCTACAGAAGATTAATAACTGCTGAGAAGAGGGAAAATCAGTCTTCTCCAATCCTAGGTGGTCAATCCTAAACACACATACATACCAGCACCACCAAATGGATGCAGTAGGTAGCCTATGTACACATTATTATGTGCAGTAATAATAATTGAAGAAGTCAGAAAATTGAGAGGGAGTTGGGAAACATGGAAGGAGTTGGAGGAGGAAGAGGAATATGTGGAAATGATACAGTATGGTACTTATGTATGCAATTCTCAAAAATTAAAATATTGTAAACAAGTAGATATGAAAAGGGAGTAATAACAGAAAATACAATTGGTAATAAATTAGGTTCAAAGGAAACTGAAAAATATTTTATTTATTTTTATTTTATGTGTATAAACGTATTCCCTGTATGTATCTAAGTGCACTCATGTAGTGCAATGCCCACAGAGGTCAGAAGAGGGCACCAGACTTCCCTAGAACTGAAGTTATGGTTGGTTGTTAACCGCCATGTGGGTACTGAGACTCGAACCCAGGTCCTCTACAAGAACAGCTAGTGCTCTTAACATAGCATAAATAAATTTACTTTAAAATAATTATTTGGTTTGCATATACTTTTACCACTTAATATAGATAAAAGTAAATATTCAACTAACAAGATGGATGTCTTATTTATTTTTCATAAAAAGTGAACCTTTGATTAATATTTGATATTGAAAAGCATGGTACATATTCAAAGTTTTGTAGAGGTGATCCATACTTTGATTTTTATAATACTCAGCACTAGGAATTCCACTTCATATAAGTATATAATACAAAATGCCAGAAGAAATTCTATTTCAATCTAAAGCCAGAATTCATGAAATGACATATTGTGGAACTCAAATCAACAACTCAAAGAGCAGCTTTTAAAATAAATAATTATAGAGTTCTAGAGAGATAGCTCAGTGGCTAAGAGCACTGGCTGCTGTTGCAGAGGACCTGGGTCTGGTTTTCAGTACCCAGTTGGTGGCTAGCAGCCCTTCATTACTTCAGTTCCTGGAAATCTGACAGTCTTCTGGCCTCCATGAGCACTCAACAGACATGGTGCCCTTACATACATGCTCACAAAATACACTCATATCTATAAAATAGATGTCATAAATAAATAATAAATAAGTCATAAAAGTAAAATAAATATTTTAATACAATACAGTGCATACTAATTTGATGCTTGTCTGATGAAGAATGAACCTTGGCTTTCTCTAATTAAACCATTATATTTTATGAGTAAAATCTGAGTACATACAGTAAAACACTGCAACTAATATTGATAGTCATAAATATGAACTGACATATTTTGGGAGACATCCATTGGTATTGGATGGTATGATGTCATAAACACCACAAAATGCACAAAACTATATGTTCAGAACCAAGGTGGCAGTGAAATCACAAGACACAAGATGGGAAAGTACTGTCAGAAGCACCCTGGATTCATTATGTAATTGGATTTGAACGGTCTGTTGTTGCTCATTCAGAAGTGATCTACAATTGCCAAAATTTTCATTCCTACTCATAGTTACATGACTCCATTTAGGCTCATGACCCATCGTTTAGGAGAAGCTGTGATTTAGACCACACATCTAGTGTCATAATGAAGTTGTTCCTTCCTTCTTCCTACTCCAATCATTGCTGAGTCCTTTCTCCTGATCTGTGTTCTGTTCACAATTTTTAGTGCAGAAGGTCTAACAATCTGCACTTGGCTAGTCCTTGTAAATACTTTCTCCATTTTATCCAATGCAAGCAGGATACTTAAAAATGTATTTTCATTGATATATTATTTCTTAAAATGTATTTTATTTTTATCATATTGAGACCCTTTCCCCATCTACACTCCCACCTTGCTACCCCTGTGTGACTTCATGACCTCTATTTTTTAAGGCCTATCACATCTAATTTTTGTCCCTAAATAATCTTCATGTGAGTACATTCCGTAAAATGTGGTTAACTTACTCAGCATCACACCCCTAAAGAAAACAGATTCTCTCTCCCAGAAGCTATTAATTGCCAGTGGTTCCTCACCTAGGGTTGGAGCTCCTTGTCAAATTCTACTTCTATACTGGAAATCTCTCTGGCTTGAGTTTGCATAGGCCCTGTGCATGCTGGCAAAACTGCTGTGAGTTCTTATGTCCAACAGCTCTGCTATCTAGAAAACACTGTTTCCTTGTAGTCTACTTAATCTGGGTATTACAATCTTTCTGCTTCTTTTCTGCAAAGATCCCTGAGCCTTTAGAGAAGAGGGTGTGATATTGGTGTCCATGTTATACCTAGTGGTATAAAAATAAATCATTAAGGGTCAATTCACTACTATGCCCATTTAGCAGAATTATAGGGGCAGTTCTTCCCTACAGACTGTGACCTGTGTAAAAAAACTTCTTGAACCTGATAACAGTGCCAGGTGTGGGCTCCATCTTGTGAAATGGGTCTTAAATCAAATCAGAATGTGGTTGGTTACTCCCATAATATTTGTGTCATTATTGCACAAGTGGCCACATCTTATCAGGCCAGTCTTGCTATTGTAGCTCACAGGGTTCACAGCTGAGTAACATTGATGATTGCTTTTTTTTTTCTTCTGGCAGCATAGCATCTTCTAGTACAATGAAAGCTAAACAATAGAGATGAAGCTTCAAGGTCAGGACCAGCTTGATTTCTCTATACTTGTTCTATGACTCATATATACAATATCTTCATGAACAGAGTCTTACAACAAGTTCTGGTGGGTAAGCAAGAGCAATGCCAATAATCAGTATGGCTTGAAGTTTTATGGGAACTCTTGGGTCAACAAGTCCAAAAGAGGGAGTTCATTTCTGGAATTATAGTTTTTATTTACTATCCTTTTGTGTCTGGTAAGAGCATTATCCACCCATTGTAAGGTAACTATATTTAAACACTTTTTAGATGGTTTATCTACATACTTCAAGAAGCTTCTATAGAAGTAGGCTTCCAAATGACTTTTTCAAATGATCTTTATTATTAGTTATATAACCCCTTACTCCTTCTCTATCCTACCACCCCCCACCCCATTTAGTCCTTCCTATTCATTTATTCCCTTTCTCCCCTTATTATTACCACATTCTATCTCTTTACCTGTGAACCCTTATACCCCACAATCCCTTATTAGTTTCCTGACCTCTATGAATTTCCCATTTACAACACATCTATCTAAAGTTTCAAAGCCAGCAATCCACTTAGGAGACAGACCACACGATGTTTGGATGTTTGTCTTTCTGGATTTGGCTTATCTCACCCAGGATGGTAGCTTCCAGTTCCATCCATTTACCTATGAATTTCATTTCTTTTATACAATGCATATTTGTATTGATTTTTTGCACACATCATACAAAACATCTTAATCATCTTTATACTGTCTCCCCCATCTGCACCCTTCCATAGCTCTGCCATATTTTATGCATTCTGTCATATATGTTAAGCCCTATCATGACAAGTTTGGGTACCCAGTGCTAGTTCATCCACTGGAATCTAATCAGCTTATCTAGAATCTCTCCCTTAAAGAATATTAACTCTCCCTTGCCCAGCAGTAATCAGCTGTCAATAGCTCTTTGGCTAAGATTGGGGACTGCTGCCCATTCCTCTAGTTCTCTGCTAGAATTTTGTATGTTAAATTTGCATAATTTCACTTTTCTTAACTGCTGAATAATATTCCAATGTCTAAATGTACCACACTTTCATGATTCATTCATCAGCTGATGGATTGTTTCCATTTCTGGCTCTTGTTAATGAGGCAACAATGAGCAGGAACAAGCAGGCATATCTGTGGAAGGTTATGGGGTTCCTCAGGTATATGTCCAAAACTGGTATGGCTGGATCATGTGGTAGATCTATTTATAGCTTTTTGTAGAACTTCCACATGGTGGCTGGCTCAATTTGCACTCCCATCAAGAGCGAATAAGAATTTCCCTTTCCCACATCCTTGCAAGTGTTTTCACTATTTGAGTTTTGGATAGTAGCCATTCGGACTGAGGTAAGATGAAGTCTCCAAAGTAATTTTAATTTGCACTTACCTCATGGTTAAAGATGTTGAGCACTGAAAAAAATATTTAGTTACTTCTTTGCCCTAGTTTTGAATTAGTTTTTTTAGGTCTTTGTTAATATAACCCCATGTCAGATATATAGCTAGCTGGTAAAGATCTTTTCCTATTCAGTAGATTGCCTCTTCGCTTGAATGATGGTGTACTTTGTTGTACAGAAGCTTTTAAGTTTCGTGAGGTCCCACTTGTCCACCGTTACCCTTAATTCCTATGCTACCAGGGTCCTGTTCATAATGAGCTTTCCTGTGCCTATAATTTCCAGTGTATTCTCTACTTTCTTCTGTATCAGATTCAGGATATCATGTCTTCTGTTGAGGTTGTGGATCTATTTGGAGCTGAGTTCCTTTTCATGGTGAGAGGCAGGGGTGCAGTCTCATTCCTCTACATGAACTTTCCAGTTTCACCAGCACTATTTGTTGAAGATGCTGACTTTTATCCAATGTGTATTTTTGTCCCTTTGTGAAAAACCAAGTGAATGTAAGTGCATTTATTCTGGGGCCTCTGTTATAGTCTAGTGATCAATTTGTCTGTTTTTATAACAGTACCATGCTAGTTTCAGTACTATATCTCTGTAGTATAATTTGAAATCGGTGATAGTGATACATACAGTCCTCTTGTTCAACATTGTCTGGACTATTCTTTTTTTCTTTGGAGGGGGTGTGTTTCCATATGAAATTTATCTTTATATTTTCAATTTCTGTGAAGAAATATAATGTAATTTTAAATTGAATTGAACCTGTAGCATGCTTTTGAATTTTGAACTGGGTTGTTTTTGATGTTTAGGTTTTAATTATTTGTATATTCAATATGTTAATCCTCTCTGTCTGAGATATAGTTGGTGAATTTTTTTTGCCATTCTGTAGGCTGCCTCTTGAATGATGGCTTTCATTTTTCCAATATTATTCCTATTGATCTAGGAGCATGGGAGATCTTTCCAACTTCTGGTATCTTCTTCAATATCTTTCTTCTGTCTTAAAGTTTTTACTTATGTAAGTTTTCCTCTTCCTTTTTTAGATTTATTCTGAGGTATTTTTTGAGCCTATTGTGAGTGGTGTTATTTCCCTGCTTTCTTCCTCTGTATGTTTGTTGTTGGTACATAGGAAAGCTGATTTCTACCTGCTAAGTTTGTGTCCTATTTTGCTGAATGTATTTATCAGATCTAGGAGTTTTCTGGTGGATTCTTTCAACTAAAAGGCAAGAGCCCATAGAAAATACTATACACATGTTCAGGTTGGTTTCATCCCAAAGTATCACAGATGATTCAATGTACATAAACCAAGAACTATAATCTACCACATAAATAGACTCAGGTACAGAAACCCCATGATCATCTCATCAGGTGCAGAGGAAATCCAACATCCTTTCATGATAAAAATCATTATGAATCTAAGAATGTACGGACATATCTCAAAATAATAAAGGAAATTCACAAACGCCATAGCCAACATCATGCTAAATGGAAAAAATCTTAGCATTGCCACTAAAATCAGGAATAAGATAAGAATGTCCACTTTCTCTAATCCTGTTCAATATAGTGCTTGAAGTTTTAGCTAAAGCAATAAGACAAGTGAAGGAAATAAAGGGGATGCAACTCAGAAATAAATAATCAAAATATCCTTATTTTCAGATGTTACAATCCTATACACAAAAGACCCCAAAGTCTGTACCAGAAAGCTCCTAGAGCTGAACAAGCCCCATATTGCCTGATCTTAAAACCTAAGCTGGTTTGGGCCTAGTTAGTATTTAGATGAGATACTTTATTTTAATTTTTACAATTTATTGCCAATTGAAGGAAAGCTCAGTTGAGTCAACCATGAGAAAATTCCAAAGCAGAATATTCCCTTATCAATAGTTTTTAAAGAGTATAAAAATCTCACACTTGAAATAGAATTCATGTGTCCACTAGCCCAGAAATTTAAAAGTAGTAATAATTTGATTAGGAAACAACAAAGTTTGTTCTTAAAGATCAAACCTAATCTTTAAATGCAGAAGGCAATATAAATGTTATTCTTGACTTATGAAAAAGTTGTACACAGATTTCAGGAACTTGCTTTGTTATTATGGAAATATTAGCTCGGTTGATAAATTTGAATAACTGAACAATGGAACTTAATAAAAACTGAATCTTTGTGCAAATTGCAATATAGGATAAAATATTATACAGGAACGTTTAAGTTTAGCCTGGTTTTAAGAGGATAGTAGTTTAATTTCTGCTGCCCAATGGTCCCAATGTCAGTAGTCCTTGGCAAGAGAGACAGCTGTTCCTCTCCAAGGATCCATCTTGTTTCTCTTCTCTCTCCACAGGTAGTTGAGAAGGCAAGGAGAAGCTGACAGCTGCCACCTTGATTCTTCAGTCTGAAGGACATAGAGAAGTCCAAAGAGGAAGGTGCATTTTCATAGTGATGGTTCAGAGCACCTCTTTTCTATTCCACTAACCTCTTTCTGATCTGATCTAGATCTTATGGTCATTTCTAGCTGAAAACCATCCTTAGTTGTATAATTGTGTGCTTTTAAAATCTAGGAACTTCTAATGAAACAGAATACGGTGATGAACGCTGTCTTATCATCAGTCTCTTCTCTATATCCTTAGTATATTTTGTTTCCTATTCCCACAGAAATTCCCATGATTAACAAACTCCAAGTTCAGCATATGAACTTCACTTATTATTTTTATTCTTATTTATTATTATTTCCCACTGTTTCTTTCTCTTTGTTGTCTTTTAAGGATTTGTAATGACTTGTAAGGACACACGGTTACCACATAGTATAGAGCCTATTATGTATCCTACTTTTTACTAATAAGTCTTAGAATTCTTTTTATATGTTACCAACTTATTTATCCACATGTATCATATATACTGTAATTCATGTGTTACAAGCTGATGGACATATAGATTGCATCTAGTTGCTGTTGTTTTTCTTTCAGAGGCTTAAGTAGCAGCTCTCCTTACAAGAGCACTAGTTTTGAGAATGGGCTCTAAAGTCAAATTGACCAAGTGTCAGACCTGGTGTTATTACCTCTTAAGAGTTTAGCTGTAGAAAGCATATGTAACTCATTTGTTTGGGTTAAAAAATTAAAATGGGTTAATATACTTAGTACTATATCTGTTTGTAGAAAACCCTCATAGATATCAGTTATAATTACTGTTAATATATCAAATATTATTATGCAATAATTTTAGAATCCCAGCAAAGCTGCAAAGTTAGCATAGAGAATTCTCATGTGCTTTTCACCTGGCTTTGTTCACATAAGAATTCCACAATTATCAACACAAGAAATTGATTGCTCTATGAATTTTATCACCTTTAGTTTAATTTCCTGGGTATACAGGGCTTAATATAAATAACATAATGCATGAAATCTGTTGGAAGGGATTATGGCAGGGTGTGGATGAGGGAGAAGGCATAAAGATGATTAATATGTTTTGTATGTATCAAATACACAAAAATTCAATAGACTATACAAAAAAATTTTAAAAGCTACAATAATGACTCACTGGGAAAGATGTGCCCACTGGTACAACAGTTGAAAGCCAGTTTAAGGCAGTCACCAACTGCACACTTGAGGCCTTTTCCACAAAAGGAAATTAATGCCTGGTACTGCAAGCATGGCCAAAACTCATGACTACAGAAGTCACAGACCCAAGGGGAGAATGTACTCCTGTTATTCTGTTAAATGGCCATGTTGTCAAACTGCCTTCTAGATGCTTAAATCTATATTCACAGATTGGTGCTGCTCCCAACCTTGGACAGAGAAGCCTTGTATTACAGTGTGTAATGGCTAATGCAGAGATTCCTAGCTGTCAAAGTGCTGAGAATAAGGTACTGCAAATGCTTAGCCATACATGGGACAGCTTTATAAACTCCCGCCACCAAGGCTCAGAGAACATCATGAAACAGGAAGCAGAAAGAATGTAAGAACCTAAGATGGGAAGGAGCACTGAAATGCTGACTTCAGGACAATTCATGGCTGTTACACACATGACTCACAGAAGCCGTGGTTACCTAACACCTGCACAAGATCAAGTCAGCTAAAAGTTTCAATCTGGTGAGGGAGGGGCTCCTGAGCCTCTATGCCTAGCTGAGGAGCTGCTGGTAGTTGTTGTCTTCTGGGAGAGATAAGATGGCTTAAAATGTTGCAGATACTCAAAATGAAGAATGTGTGAAAAACTTTTAGAGAAGTCTAAAAGGGATCATGCCTAAATATAATGTGTCATAATGTACAAGATTCCAGAATAGAAAAATCTCATTATCTAAAGAATGAGATTATTTGAACAAAACTGTACTTTGACAACAGCACTGCAAGCATGATTCATTATCTCTTTCAAATTCATCACAGTAACCTGTGAACAATGAAAATAGTAAATATGCAACATTTCTACAAATCTAATACTAAATAAAACATTATTAAATTAAATTAATTTATTTTAAAATATTTTATTTATTATTTTTATTTCATGTGTATGATCATATTGCCTGTGTGTATGTAAGTGCACCCACGTTGTATAATGGCCACTGAAGTCAGAAGAGGGTGTTGGATTTCCTGGACCTGTAGTTATAGAATATTGTTAGCTTCCATGTGGGTGGTGGTAATTGAACCCAGGCCCTCTGCAAGTGCAGCCAGTGCTCTTAACTGCTGAGCCCTCTCTCTAGTCCTTAATTTTATTTTTATTTATTATTTTTTAAAAAATTTGTTTTTATTGATTTTTTTGTGTTTCATACAGAACATCTCAATCAATCTTTATCATCTTTATACCCTTGTCCCCACTGTCACCCTCCCACAGATCCCCACTGGAATTCATCCATTCTGTCATTTGTGTTAAGGCCTACTATGTCAAGTTAGTACCCCCAGGAATTCCTTAGTGAAGTTTTATCTACTGAGGTCTGATCAGCTCTTCCTCACCTAGCAGTAATCAGCTGCCAATATTTCTTCAGCTAAGATTGGGGTCTGCTGTCCATTTCCCCAGTTCTATGCTGGGTTTTTGTCTGCTTGACTTTGACACAGGACCATCAAAATCCCCATGACATTCTTCACAGAATTAGAAAAAAAATCCTAAAATTTAGATGGAAGCACAAAAGACCCTGGATAGTCAAAGCAATCTTGAGCACAAAGAGCAATGCTGGGGGAATTACAATACCAGATTTCAAACTATGTTACTGAGCTATAGACATAAAAATGGCATGACACTAGCACAAAAATAGACCAGTAGCTCAATGGAACATAACTGAAGACCCAAACATGAAAACATGCAATTTCAGCCACCTGATATTTGACATGGGCCACCAACATTCACTGGAGGAAAAACACCATCTTCAGCAAATGGTGCTGACAAAACTGGATCTCCACCTGTAGAAGAATGAAATTAGACTTTTATTTTACCTTGCACAAAAGTCAACTCCAAATGGATCAAAGACCTCAATATGAAGCATGAAACTCTGAAACTGTTAGAAGAAAACATTGGCAGTAACCTACAAGATATAGGTGTAGGAAAGAACTTTCTAAATGGGACATCAATTGCTCAGAAATTACAGTTAAGAATCAACAAGTGGGACCTCATTAAACCAAGAAGCTTCTGTATATCAAAAGAAACAACTAAGGAAGTGAAGAAAAAACCCACAGAGCGTGAGAAAATCTTCACCAGTAACACATCTGACTGGGCGTTAACATCCAGAATATATAAAGAACTCAAAAAACAAAGAATCAAGAAAGCAAGTGACACAATTAAAAGATGGGCTAAGAGGCTGAACAGAGAGTTCTCAAAAGAAGAAATAAAGATATCTAAGAAGCAACTAAAAGGTGTTCAACATACCTAGTAAATAGGGAAATGCAAATTAAAACCATTTAAGATTTCACTTCACCCCAGTCAGACTGACTAAGATTAAGAGAACAAATGATACCAAATGCTGGAGAGGATGCAGGGAAGGGGGAATGCTCATCCACTGCTGGTGAGATTGCAAACTTGCTCAACCTCTGTGGAAAGCAGTGTGGAGAACTATTACAAAACTAAAAATGAACCTACCATTTGACCCAGTTATACAACTTCTCAATTTTATTTTTACACTGAATAAAAAATGTTTTATCCAGTGACTTTTGAAATTTATTGCTTCAAGCCAGGCGTAATGGTGTACACCCTTGATCCCAGTACTTGGGAGGCAGAGGTAGGCCCGTCTCTGTGAACTCAAGACCAGCCTCTTCTACATAGTGAGTTTCAGGGCAGCTGGGGCTAAAGGAAGACCCTGTCTCAACAAGACAAAAAAATTGTTTATTCAAAGAGATAATGTGAAAACAATTCTCAGGAAGAAAAAGAACACTAACATTCCATAAAATAAAACTATTTTCAAATTATCTGAGCTGCTTTTGAGGTAATACAGGTGTGTAGGTAATCAGAATGTAGCCAAGGAAACATTCACTAGAAATTTCAAGAAGTTGATTAAAGAATCTGGTAAGGGTTAAACAAGATGATATAAAGATAGCATCCATTGAGCAATGTGGTGTTTCTCACCTAATTTAATCTTCACAGTACTCAGGTTAAGAGACAAGGAAACAAGACCTGAGAGCACCAGATTCGAAAGAACATCCTCAGAATAGAAACCATTTATGCCTCAAATCCAAAGCCCACTACTCAGTGACTGAATTCTGATATGAATATCTCACAAAATGACTAAAAAGAAAGGTTAACGAAAGAAGAAAGAACTAAATGGAAAGAGAAAATATCCCTGTGCAGATGGAAAAGACTGAGAGGATACTAGGAACCAGGACCAAGTAGGAAAGTGATTTTTAATGGGCTCCAAGCTAAGGTTGGAACAGAAGGAAAATGAAAGTACTATAAGATATTTATTTAAAACTATTAATGTTTCCTCTACTATTGTTATTGTCAAATATATCAACATTTAAGAGAGTAAAACATTAAAACATTGGCTTTTAATATACCCTTAATGATCACAGAATATGTGTGTCTATTAAAAATAATGAGACACTGTAAGACAGGCAACAAGTAAAAACAAAGCTCACATTACAGGCATCCGACACTGAGATGGACTGTATTTATTACAGAATGGAGGAGGGTCCATTGTGGCTAACTGATTCTGTGGGAAATAATATATACAACAGACCTCTTAAGACTTTACAGGGTTTCCAAGGACAGTGCCTGAAGTTTGTATTCCTGTACACTTTTCATTCTCTTTGACATGACTTCTCACAGAATCACTGGTGGCAGAAATGAAATAGCTGGATATCCCAGCGTTACTGAGTTAAGGAGGTGAGCTCTTATAAAGGGTCAGCTCTACTCAGTGCTTGGGGTCAGTTCTGGGATACTGTGCTGTATTGATTGCCCCACTGTGGAAAGCATCCTTGTTGAAGGTTAGCCACAGTGGCTCATAATAGTATTTCTTCAGGCAAGCTGCCTTCCTCTTTCATGAGCAAACTGTTTAATTCATAAAGCTTTGATGCTTAAACTGCTCTGACCTTCTGTGAGTACTTCAAAGAGGAAAATTAGCTGCCTGGAAAATACACTGACTAAATCCATCAATTTGGGACACACATGTTATAGCCTGTTGAACTCATATTGACTGTTTTCACCATGCTTCTTTTTGGATCCAATTGTTGGAGGCCTATAATTGGAGAAAGGTGCTAATTTGAAGAGTTTGGGAATGACTGGTTTTCTACCTCTCATTAAAGTATCATTCTTATTGGGGTCTTAGCTCAGAAGGAAATGTGAGATGGTGTGCCTAAAAATTGTCTCAATATTTGGTCTTTGCATTTCTTAAAGCAAAATGATATTCACGGTAACAGCAGCACTAATGACTTTTTCTTATTTTTCTATTACTGAATTTATTTGTTAGAACAATTTTAAGCTCATAGTAAAAGTAAACAAAGTACATTGAGTTTCAGCATACCACGTGTCCTAAACATGCATGCCCAACCCTTCTTTCTTTTGACTTCACATACTACATACTATTACAATTGAATCACTACCTAAAGCACTAACATCCAGGCCTGTCATCAACAATAGGGTTACTCTTTTTACTGTACAGCCTAAGAGGTTATGCAAATCAACAATGAATAGCCACGGTACTCTCATATGCTATCCTCCTTCTGTCCTGGATGTGTTCTGCATTTTAGCTATGTATTCTTTCCTACCAGTGCTTGGAGAACATTTTTCAACCTCCGTAATTTTCCTCTTCTGGAAAGTGATGTATTTGGTACCAGGCAATATATGTGACATTCTTTCACTTAATGAGAGATTCCTCCATATCCTCTGATGGCTTGATAATGCTTTTCTTCTTAGTGCTGAATATTGTACCACTTTAAAGTGTACCATAGTTTAGTCATGCACCTACTAATGAATGCCTTGACTGTTACCACTTACAAAAATTCTGAAAATGGTTTCCATAAGCATCCATGTACAGATCTTTCTGTGGACATATATTTTCATTTCATTTGAGTAAATATCAAGAAGCATGACTCCTGGACTGTAGGGTAAGATCATGCTTAATTTTATAAGAAAATGTCAAAGTGTCTTGCAAAGTGACTACTCAATTTTGCATTTCACCAATAATGACCATGAGTTCTGTTGTTTAATATTCTCGCCTGCATTCAGGAATACAGTGGTTTTGATTTAGGTTATTATAATGGGTGACAAGTGATATCTCATTTTAATTTTTATTTGCAATTCTGTAATGAGTTATGAATTTGTGAAGTCAGACAATGTCAGTCATCCAATTTCATTTTTCCATTATGATTTAGTTAGCAGTTCTAGGTCTTTGCCCCCCTCCATACACATTTTGTAACCACCATGTTGATATACAAAAAGAAACCTGCAGACATTTAAAAACTTAATAAAAAATTTATTTTGGGCAGTTCCATACATGTGTATATTTTATTTTGATCCTGTTCATGCCCTATTGTCTTCTGTTGTCTCCATCCCAATGACTTTCCTCTTGTTCCCAACTAGCCTACACTTTGCTTTCGTGTGTGTGTGTGTGTGTGTGTGTGTGTGTGTGTGTGTACTGATTTTGATTAGGGTTGCTTGCATGAGTATGTGGTAGGAGATACTTACAGCAACATGGACAGAGTATAATGCAGCATGTGAAGCAAGGTTTCCATTGAATGCACCTTTTTTGTGTGTTTAATTGGTAAGGTTAGAAAACCACAAGTTGAGCCATAGAGCAAGCTATATATGTTTCTGATATTTTTCATCACGGTTTTCAATTTTCCCTCATAAAAATGTTGTTCACACACACACACACATCTATCTATCTATCTATCTATCTATCTATCTATCTATCTATCTATCATCTATCTATCACCTATCTATCTATCACCTATCTATCTATCTATCTATCTATCTATCTATCTATCTATCTATCTATCTAATCTTATTTTAGGTTAAAAAGAAAAATGGTACTATGTTCTAAATTTTTAATTACATTTCTTCACTGCTAATATATAAGAAATAAATTATGTATTTTTCATATGAACCATGTATTCTACAATGTTGCTGTGACTGAATATAAAATCTATGTGTATGTGTGTCTGTGTGTTGTTAATGCTGGAAGATTTTCTACATATATGATCACATAATCTGCAAACAAAGTTTTAATTCTTCTCAATGTTTTAAAATATTTATTGATGTGATTTTTAATCTTTTCCTTCTCTAATATTTTGAAAATAGATTACAATAATTGACTTTCAAAAGTTGAATTAGCCTTATATACATTGTATTCCGTTGACAATTTTGCATTCATATTCACAAAATATATTAACTTATAATCTCTATTTCTTATATATTCTCTGACTGGTCTTGGTATTAGCTAATGCTCAATGCTGGCCTCATAAAATGAGGATGGGCATATTTAATCCTCTTATTTGGAAAATAGAGTAAAAACTAGCATAATTTTTCCCTTAAATGTTGGGTAGAATTTGTTGAACCCATCTGGGCCTCACATTTTCTGTTTGAAAGTTTATAGTGTTTTAATTAATTTCTTTAATAGATATAGGTCTGTTCAATTTGTATCTTCTTATATTAATTTTTCTAGATTGTATTTTTTAAGGAAATAGTCCATAACGTCCAATAGCCAATCTTTTGACATTGATTTATTCAGTTTTCCTTGATTATTTTTAATGTCTATGAAATCTTTAGTGGCAGATCATCCTTCATTCTTGATATTATTCATTTTTATGTATCTAACTATCTATCTATCATCTATATATGTATATCTGTCTGTTACCTATCTTTATCATCTTGCTAAACTTATTGATTTTTAGTGAAAATTTTCAAAGATTCATTTTGTCACTTAGTATATTTGCTGGTTTTACAAATAATTTAATTGGTTTCTGGTATATTACTTTTTTATTTTGATTACTTTAATGTAGTATTAAAATTTTTAAGTGACACATAGAAATAAAAATTTTGCATATTTGGGAGGTTTCCATGTGGTATTTCAATACACTCATATATTGCATGTTTAAGTCAGGTTAAATGCATTTATTTTTCTCATGCATGTATAATCATGTATGATTTCTCTGTGGAGAAAACCCCTAAAATCTTTTCCTCTAGAAAATTGAATCATGTAGTATATTATTTCTCTCTGCAGTCATTTTTTTTCTTGCCAATAGAACATTACAATTCTTGTTCCTATCTATTAATAATTTAGGACACATTGATCAACCATTCATAATTCCTCAAACCCCTGTTCATCCTTTTGGGAATGACATTATAGGTATGACATCTACAATATGGACGTAATCTGGGTTAAAGACTTTTACCTAACCTTGCAAACTAAAGGTTAATGTTTATGATGTAAACACACTAATTGAACCAAGTGATCCACTTGTTACCTGGACATAGGACATTAATCTCTCAGGACCCCTCCTTGCCCCCCAACCAAGATAGTGTATGAATGTATGAATACTTTATATATCAAAGTACTAAAGCAGTGTGCTTCCCTCCTTGTAAAGCAGAGAAATTGTGTGATATTCTAGGACTAAAGATCAAAGGACAAGCTTCTCTGATATGATAAGAAGTCCTGACGTCTACTTCCCCATTTTAAGCTGAATACACTGTTTTAATAAAAGAATGAGTGAAGCCATTCCTTGTGAGCACAGTTCCAAGAAGAATTGGTGTTTGGCAGTTCAGATCCACTCTTGGCCTTCAAATGAGTTTTGAGTCAAGCCATCTCTATTTGAACCATCTCTGTAATGTGACTTGTTAATGTTTCATACTCTGGCCTGTCTCTTATAGCCACTGTGCTTCTCTACACCTCTGTATGATCATTTATTTGTTTGTGTTGAGTTTCCACATGTGAATGGGATCATATCAATTTTGTTTTACTCTGCCAGGCTGACTTCAATTAATAATGTCCATGTTGGTGCAAATGACCAGGTTTCAGTCTTTTATGATGGAATGATATTTCGTTGTGTGCACACACCACATATTCTTTAACCACGCCCCTGTCTCTTCTCTATTGAGAATCGTAGTCAATGCACATGGGACTGCAGATGTCTTATTGTGATATTCATTTTCTTGGTTTTGATATTGATCCAAAAGTGGAATTGCTGTATCAAATAGTGGCTGTATTTTAAATTAGTTGGTACATATCCACACTGTCTTATATAACAACTATTTAATTTAAATGTTGCCAAAAGTATGTGTTACCTTCACTATATGTCATCACTAACAATTGCTCTTTGTCTTTAGTTTTTTTTTTAAACTTTTTATTTTTATTTTATTAGTGTATGAGGGTATTGCTTGCATATATGTTAGTGTAGCCATGCCATGAAATACCTGTGGAGGTCAGATGAAGGTACCTGATCCCCTGGACCTGGAGTTTTGAACGATTTTTAGCTGCCACGTGGGTACTGGGAACTGAACCTGGGTCCTCTGCAAGAGCAGGCAGTGCTCTTAATCACTGAGCCATCTCTCCAGGTCTGTTCTTTGTCTTTTTATATTGGCTGCTCTTATTGGGGTGCTAGATATCTCCTTCTCATTTTGATTTGCTTTAACCTTATTATTACAGAAAAAAATTAAATATCTGTTGGTAATTTATATGTCTCATTTTGAGAAATGTCTATTTAAATATAGTAACATTTTCCCCTGTGGAGATTACTTACATAGTCTGGTTATAAACTGTGAAGTTATTAAATACAAAGTGCATGGCTTGCAAACATTTTCTATCATTCTTTAAGTTGCATCTTCACTTTGCTTGTAATCCCTAGTCCAAGACCAGCTTGCACGTAGTCCCAAACAGATGTTAAAATGTTAATCCCATCGTTTGCAACACAAATGGAATAATGTTCATTACTTCTCGCCCCTAAGAAATATCCAACATTATTTTCAGCACTTTCTTGAATGTGCAAAACATACAACATATACATTCATACATTGATTTTGGATTTAGGACAAGGAAGGGTCTTGAGGAATTAAAACTATATGATTTAGGTTGCAAGAGGAGCTCAAGGCTTAGTAGGCCTGCTTACATTGTAAACAATCTAAGATAAGATTAACTTCTTGATATGTAAGGTTAGGTAAAAGTCATTTGTCAAGAGTATGTCCTTATTGTAAAAGTCATCGCCACGTGTATTTACCTGCTATTGGTGAATTTATGGATAGCTGTCAATTCCATCCAGTTGATCAAGAGTACTGCTAATTTCTATTTTTAGGTGCTTACACTGTTATATCTTCTTAACATGATGATCTCCTTATCACTATTCATGACTTTCCTGGCTCCTCAATTTGTTCTGTCTGCAATTTTTATAATCATTCCTTCTTCTTTTTTGTTATTTGGGGCTGCTATGTCTTCTTCCATCCTTTGCTTTTGTGGCTTTCTGTGTGCATCACACTCTGTGGTATGAGGAAGGTTTGCTGGTGAGAGTCGAGGGACGTATTAGTATTCTTTCTACCTACTGTTCCAGTATGTTCCTTGATCCTTAGGTATACAGTTTGCACTGTGGATGTGTCACCTAAGGTTGGGCATCTCTCAAACATATGTTCTCTGTGTGATCAGTTGTGGAATGTTTTTTAAAAAATTAAAAATTCTGGGCATGGTGGCGCTACTTTAATCCCAGCACTAGGGAGGCAGAGGCAGGCAGATCTCTGTGAGTTCAAGGCCAGCCTGGTCTACATAGTGAGTTCCAAGACAGCTGGGGCTACAGGGAGACCTTGTCTCAAAAAGACAGAAAAAAAATTAAAAAGGCAAATAACTCACATCATGGGCATTTTTCTACCAACATGAAACTGGGTGTGTCCTCTTTTTTAAACTGCCAAAGATTATTGTTTTTCAAAATACACTCTTCTCCACCACTGCAGGCTGACTTTTTCCATCCTTCATGGGTGGTTTGTGAGTAGATTATTCACAACTCTGTGTCTCATTTTTCCTATCATGGACAAAATCAGCTACACAAAATGACGTGTGCGTCATTGAACTTCGTTAATTAAATGAGGATCTGGTCATAAAAACTTCTTGAAGTTCATCTTTCTTTTAAAAATATTTTATTTATTATTTTTATTTTATGTGCATGCGTGTATTGCCTGCATGTAGGTAAGTGCACTGTGTCGTGCAATGCCCACCGAGGACAGAAGAAGCTGTCGGATCCCGTGGAACTGGAGTTACGGACAGTTGTTCACTGCCATGTGGGTGCTGGGATTCGAGCTTGGGTCTTCTGCAAGAACAGTCATTGTTCTTAACCGCTGAGCCATCTCTCTAGCCCAACATCTTTCTTTTTAAAACTAAACTCTATATTTGTTATTTATGCTTATAGCAAAAAATTGGTAGATTAGAATAATTTCTAGAAACGGAAGGGTAAGCAAATAGCTTATTTTTTAAGTTTCAAAAAAATTTATTGAGAATTTCATACATATATATAAGGTGTTTTGATCAAATCGTGCTCACTCCCTCCCCTCCAACATTCCCCCCTCTGAAGAGATAACCCGAAACTCTTTTAAGGATTAGATACAAGCTCCCAATTACTTTTGACATTTTTGGCCTTTGGAACAGAGTATGTTGCTAACAGGCCCAAGGACATTTTGACTTTTAGCCAAGAAACTGCCTACATTTCTTTGGGGTCTTTTTACCCTAACTGCCTAGCCAATTCCTACCTCCTATTCTTATCACACCATCCTCTGAAGGGGTTACCCAAATTGCCAATAATAGGGAATAGGGACAACGACCACTCTGGCTTCTTCCATGCTGAACAGGGACGCAGGGTGAGGCAATTGGCATACCTCTTCAGTGGGTCTATTTAAAAGACTCCCAAATTGTATAACTCTTATCTCTAAGGGAAGAAGAAAGTCCTTGAATTGTGAATAGGAGATATGAAGGAGACGTAAATGCAAGAGTAATAATGAAATTTGCAGGTAAATGGATGGATCTAGAAACTGTTATACTAAGTGAAGTAACACAGACTCAGAAAAACAAATGACATATGTTCTCCCTCATATGTGGCTCCTAGCACCTAATTCTTTTAAATTCCAGGTCCTTTTAATAAGAAGATGCTATACAACAGTTCCTTCTGCATGAAATAACTACCATCATCATGACTTTGGCTGAGCCTGATCACTAAACATAGTCACAATTGGGCTAGCTGACGGTTGAGTTTATTCATTAAAAGAGTGACAAGCAGGTTCACTGGACCCTCACCTGAGTATCCAGCCACTTTCCCAACCAACTAGTCAAGCCTTGGAAGACAAAAGAAAAATGAGGAAGAACCCAATAGAGGAATGCTTTTAGAAGCAAGCCCTTGTCAAAAAACTCCAATGGACTTTCATGTGAACATTTGAAAATTGCCCTGTTCTTTTTTCTAGTTCCTGTCTAGAGCAAATAACAACTTTTAAAAGGCTTATACATCTCTGCTTTCACAGTAAAAAACAAGTAGAAAGTTGTAAGTTGTTGGTAAGAAATAAGAAACTAAGATTCTTACTAATCTATTGGGCATAAAAATTCTGTTGTATCATGTGAATTTACTTGCTACATGGTATCCAAGAGACAATATTAAAAACTAGAACCTAAAGAAAAGACTTGGTTACTGACAGATATGATTTTCAAATTAGCCTTTTAGGTAACAGATGTAACTTATTAAAAATTTAATACAGTAGCAAAAACCTCTGAAAATGAATCAAACACACATCCCCTCAGGGTATAATCTAGGGTGGTATGTATCTAACTCAGTTTGCTTTATCCAGCCACGGAATCTTTAGTGCCTATCTCATTCTGTAAGCTCTCCAAACACACCCATGTTCTCTTTAAAGCTTGGGGAGGTGGGTAAGGCAAATTTCACTCTCTGCTGTAGAGAAAAGCAAACTGAGTCACAGGCTGGAAAATTTTCAAGGTCACAGTCCAAGGTCATTAGACAGAGAAGTCGAGTGTGCTCTATTTCCATTTGCCCTTTTATACATAATGTTCTTTCTTCCAGAAGAAAAAGTAAAGCTTTTATGAAATAATGAGTAATTAAAATTTTTGCTTTTTTGTCTTCATTTTCTAGGACCAGAAAGAGGATTAATACAGATAACATAGACCTAAGCCACAGATGTATTAAAAAAGAAGGCATTTTGGATGGCTCCCTTAAACTGATTTATTTGAACTAAACTATTCTGGACGATTGGGCCTTTGCAATAATAAAACCTACAATAAAACCTGACCTTGAATTTCCACATTTCCATTCCTTTGTAGAGTTCAGAATCCCCTCATGAAAATTATCCCACAGAACAGTATGGAGCATTTATGAGGATAAGCTAAGGCTTATCCTATGAAGCACATGTTCAGAATAGGTCAGATCTAATGCTGATTATTAATACCAAGATGACTGATGATTTGGCATGGGGCTCATTTACTCTTATGGTAGGCAGCAACCTTAAACTTGGTGCATTTAATCCTTTGGGGTCCAAATATAAAATATGCTGGGCAGATCAATCTATTAAAAATTTATAATCTATATAAAATTCATGCTCCTGCCAATGTAAAAGTAAATTCTTAATGATAACTTTCCTATTTGTAATCTAAAAGTAGTGCTTTATATAGGAAATTATATTGATAAAAAATTTAATTCAAAGCTGTTTCCTGAGATCCTAAATTGGTTAATTTTCCCTGCCCTCTATTCCAATCAGAGGTGTATACTAATCACTTTCATTCATGATAAGTTTAGGCCTATGAATAAATAATAAATCTAATTTTATGTAGAACATGTGACAGCTTTTAAGTCTTTCCAAGAAGAAGGTTCTCATCCTCCTCTAAGTTGTGGACACAAACCCTTTGATTTAGATAGAAGATGCTAGTGGAATAGGCACATTGTGTTCACTCCCTTGCTCAAGCACTCAACAATCATTCACATTCATCAAGAAGTAGAAACCTTACCCCGAGCATGGGCACCAGCCAACCTGGCCTCTGTGGGAAATCTGAGGGAATTCCAGATGATTTATACTTTTCTTCAATTTAATATTGCTGCTATAGTTTGGAGGTCAAGTTCTGAGTCAATTAAATTACTTTTGCAAAGTCCCAGCAACCAAAGGATATCTTTCTGCTTGAGATTCAAGATACTGCTGAACAGAGAGTAGCTAAATAGAAATGAAAGTCATGTTAACAATAGAAAATTGAGAACTGAAGATGGGGGATGAGTAAGCTGTGTAGCTGAACAATTGACGATTGAGAAGTAATAAAAAATAAAATAATGCAGCCATTTAAATTCTCATTTTTTATATGTTATCTATATCATTAAATATATTTTTGTTAAAATATTTACCACATGGAAGACATATATATATATATATATATATAAGTTGGGTGGGGGGGGGAGTGGGAGAGCAGGACTATTAAAACCTGTCCTCTTTAGAGATTGGCATATGAGATGTTTGATATAAAATAGAATGAAGTAGTATAGCATGTTTTATGATATCATATCTGACCTCTGGACATGTACTCCTGTTGGATAAGGAAGAAGCAGAATACATTTTTTTTGTTGTTGTTTAAACTGCTTAAATCATGCCAAAATTCCAGGATTCCTTGGTGACATGACAGTTAAAACTTTGAACAGAAAACAGATTTCTTGGCAGAATCTTCAAACTGCCTTGAAATTTCCCACGATGGAAATAATTGTGAGTGACGTTGTTATTAAGAGTTACAATCTCTAGGGACAGTCACAGCAGGATGTGGCAAGTTTATAGTTTGTGTTCTGCAGAAAGGGAGGCTTGGAAGTTGTTGTCAGTTTCTTTTCCCCTATCCCATTTCATGAAGAGCTTGTTTAAAATTTCCAACAATAAGAGAGAGAGGGAGAAGAAGAAGGAAGAGGAAGGACAGAGAAAGAGGAGAGTAGAGGGATAAGACAGACTTTAAGACAGAAATTTACCCATAGAGATGACAAAGAATTTAGAGCTAAGTTATTCTTTTCCCAAAGTATTATACAAGAATGAGGAAAAGTGATTTCCTTGCAGTAGTGCTCAACAGCTCTAATTTTACTCTTTCAATTTAAATTCAGGATTGTTATTTTATCCCAAAGACTGATTTATGAGTACAAGACTGAAGAATAATTTTCCCACAATAGGACATTTCAATCATCACTATCCTCAGATCATCAATGTCTTTATTCTGTAACAGGTAAGATGGGTGAAGCAATCCTTCATGGAGGGAGATCTCTTTGTGTTTTCTACTTCATTGTGGAGATGTTAATAAATTGGACTGATGACATATACAAATGGGAACAAAATTCTTAAAGATACCAGGAAGGAAATTGCCCATTGATCTAATATAAGTCACTTGCTTCATCAAATGACAGATGGGACAAAACAGTTACTATAACTTAGACTTGTCCATGGCTGCAATTGGCTCCTACTCTGACTTTGTAAAATAAGAAGTCACAGACTTTCACACTCTTGCTACTAAAGTCTCCTCTCTTCTTCTCACCTCACCCTTACAATATATTTTATAGTTTGGTTTATGATATTTATTTGTGCACTTGATAAATTTATTATAAAAATACACATTAGTAGATAATATTTATACAGGATCAAATTCAGAAGGTACAGAAGGGTACAAATAGTAAATTAATTATCTTTCTATACTTACCAGTCATACATTTATATTCTCAGGTGTCTCGATTCAAGTGCTGTTGCAAGTCTCTTTGGTAATTTTAAAAAATTTTTATTTAATAAGCACATGATTAGAAGAAGCATTTCATTAAAGCTTCAACATATTCAGTAACAATTTCCAGAGCAAGGATATATCGCTTTCAAAAGTGGCTGTAAAGTTTTAGGTTCACATTTAAATTAATACAGTTACACAATATTGAACTCAGTATAAACCCTGTAAGACATAAAATTGAATGAGGTTTTGAACTTTAAAAAAGATCTCCATTTCATTATTAAAATACAGTTTCATACAGAAAAATTCATTTTTAATACAATTGACACTACGATGCACATGTGTTTCTAATCTCTATATATCTGATTATTACTGGTCACAGTCACTTTCTGAGCTTCTTGGCTTCTGAGCATGGATATAAAGTCATCAGGTAGATTTCAATGGTAATGTTTCTCACATCTCCTAATTATTAAGAGACAAATTTTTATGCTTTGAAGAGCTTTATTTTTTTCTTTTTTATTTATGCACCCACTTCCCAGGTAGCACCCTCCTATAGCCTCCCTCCCCCCAACTAGAGCCCTTATACTCAGATATCCCTGATACTGTCTGCTGTGTTGTCGGCACCACCAGCAATTCCCCACTACTTGCACTTCTGGTGAATCTAGTCAGCCAGTCTAGAGATCTTTGTTTTAGGAGGGTCAGCTGGTCTTCATCTAGCGGTAATCTGTTGTCTATATTCCTTTGGATAAGATTGGGTCTGCTGTGCATTTTCCCAGTTCTATGCTGGGTTACTATCTGGGAATCCCTTTGGCCACCCAGGCCATCAACTCAAAAGAAGGTATCGCTTGTCTGGCATTGTTGTTTGTTATGTAACCTTTTGCTATACCGATGGACTCTTATGAAATTATGTTGGCCCATTTAATCTTTGGTTATACTTTCTTTTTGGGTGTTTAAGGCCATACAGTTGGCCCAGATAAAACTGATTTATTTTTACTCTTAAGGTCATTTCAGGATCTGTTCCTCAGGGGTCACATGGGCTTGGGAGGAGCCCCTGGCTCCTTTCTTTTATCAATTCCACCTATGTGAAGATAAGTCAAAGATCCTGCTCGACCATGGTTGGCTTTGCTTGGAAGCATGAAGGAAATGATTCCTCTGTATTAACCCTCCTTTTTATAGACTGGATACTGGTTCAAGTCCATCTGGTGAGGTCTCCTAGGCCTCCTCGATCAAGAGGACAGGTGACCCACCACCATTATAGGACATTTTGAGAGGTGCTCATAGTTCCCTGGAACTAGTCGACCTAGGAGGGCAAGGAGCAAAAAGTGTCCTTTATGCTCCTCTTACCAAATTTTTATAGGCCTCAAAGTATGTCTGTTAAACAACCAAGAAGGTCAGTTCCACCAGTCTGGTATTTTTAATTACTGTGTGTAATGTAGATAAATCTTGGGCAAAGATCAGTTGTTCTCAGACAAAACTTACCTAGACATTATTTCTTGATCTGCTATGTATAATTTGCCAGAAGGTTGTAGGAGTAATATGGTTCTCTCTGGTTTTCAAAACGAGCTTGGCATTGTTTATCTCTCAAATTGTCTCACCCCTCCATCATAGTTTTCCCACTTAAGGTGTCCCACTTTCCCCCCTTTCTCCCTTACTAATACCCTCTCCTACGGTCCTACCTCTCTTGAGCTCTTTCTTTCTCTTTATTCCCTAGGTTCCTTGTATACTGTTCCCTCCACCCTCCCTTAAACTAACCCAATTTTTATCCATGTCTCCCTTATTAAGGCCTGTTTCCTACTGTTCTTCTCTTTCATGTTATTTCTTTTCCTTTACCTCCTTGTTTCCTTTCCATTATCCTGGTTCCTGTAGTTATGTCTGGTTGTATACTTATTTATCAGAGTCTGGTTCTAGGATCCACATATGAAGGAGAACATATGTTGATTTTTTTCCTGAGTCTGTGTTACTTCACTTAGTATAACAGTTTCTAGTTCCATCCATTTACCTGAAAATTTCATCTTTCTTTACTGCTGAGTAAAACTCCATAGTATAAATGAACCACATTTTCATTATCAACTCATCAGTTGAGGGACACTTAGGTTGCTTCCACCTCTGAGCTATTGTGAAAACACCAGCAACAAGCATGGATGTACAAGTGTCTCTGCAATAGGATGAGTTCTTTGGGTATATGCCAAGGAGTGGTATAACTGGGTCAAATGGTAAATTCATTTGTAGTTTTTTAAGAGTTCTCCACACTGCTTTCCATAGGGGCTGAACCAGTTTGCAGCCCCACCAGCAGTGGATGAGTGTTCCCCTTTCCCCACATCCTCTCCAACATTTGGTATCATTTGTTTTCTTGATCTTAGCCAGTCTGACTGGGGTAAGGTGAAATCTTAAAGTGGTTTTAATTTGCATTTCCCTAATTATTAGTGATGTTGAACATCTTTTAAGATGTTTCATGGCCATCTTCACTTCTTCTTTTGAGAACTCTCTGTTCAGCTCCTTAGTCCATGTTTTAATTGAGTTGCTTCTAGTCTTTGTTCTCTGTTTTTTTAGTTCAAAATAAATTATGGTTATTAAACCTCTGTTGGATGTGTCGCTGGTGAAGATTTTCCCCCATTCTGTGGATTTCCTGTTTGCTTCCCTGGTTTCCTCCTTTGATGTACAGAAGCTTTTTAGTTTAATGAGGTCCCATTTAATTCTTGACCTTATTTCCTGAGCAGTCCCTGTCCAGTTTAGAAAATCTTTTCCTACACCTATATCTTGTAGGTTATTGCCAATGTTTTCTTCTAACAGTTTCAGAGTTTGAGGCTTCACATTCAGGTCTTTGACATATTTGGAGTTGACTTTTGTGAAAGGTGAAAGATAGGGGTTTAGTTTCATTCTTCTACAGGTGGAGATGACTTATCTTTTCCGAGAACTGTTTGCAAGGGGAAGAGAAAGATAACCTTGCCATAAATTCTTTCTCAAGGTTACTAGTGCAGGCAGAATGTCCTGCTTAAGTCAACTGTTTGTAGAGCCATATTATATTTTTTGGTAATGAATGTTGTTTCTCCAGCTCCCGACACCATTTGTTAATTCTTGCCCTTGTTTCTTGAGCAATTGATGTCCATTTTTGAAAATCCTTTCCTATGCCTATATCTTGTAGGTTTTTCCCAATGTTTTCTTCTAATAGTTTCAGAGTTTCAGGGTTTACATTGAGGTCTTTGAGCCATTTGGAATTGACTTTTGTGCAGGGTGAAAGATAGGGGTTTTAGTTTCACTCTTCTACAAGTGGAGATCCAGATTTGCCAGCATCATTTGCTGAACATGTTGTCTTTCCTCCAGTTAATGTTCTTGGCCCCTTTTTTAAATATCAGGTGACTGAAATTGCATTTGCTCATATTTGGGACTTCGATTTTGTTCCATTGGTCTATGGGTCTATTTTTGTGCTAGTACCACGTTGTTTTTATGACTATAGCTCTGCAATACAGCTTGAAATCTGGTATAGTAACACGCCCCCCCCCGGCATTTCTCTTAGTTCTCTGGGTTGTTTTGGCTATCTGAGGACTTTGTGCTTCCATATGAATCTTAGGATAGTTTTTTCCAATTCTGTGAAAAATGTCATTGGGATTTTGATTGGCATTGCATTGAATGTGTATAGACTTTTGGTAGGATGGTCATTTTCACAATATTAATTCTTCCAATCCATGAGCATGGGAGGTTCTTCCATCTTCTGATGTCTTCCTTAATTTCTCTCTATAAAGATTTAAATTTTTCATCGTAGAGGTCTTTAATGTCTTTGGTCAGGTTTAATCTGAGATTATTTTTTTCAGCTATTGTGAAGGGTAGTGTTTCCATGTGCTCTTTCTCTGATTGCTTGTTATTGGTATATAGAAAGGCTACAGATTTTTGTAAGTCGATTTTCTGCCACTTTACTGAAGGTGTTGATCATTTCTAGGAGTTTTCTGGTGGAATTTTTGACATCTCATAGATATAATATCATATCATCTGCAAAAAGGGATAATTTGATCTCTTCTTTTCTGGTTATATCTCCTTTAATTTCCTTCTCTTTTCTTACTGCTCTTGCAATATTTTCAAGCACTATGTTAAAAAGAAGTGTGGATAGTTGATGGCCTTGTCTGGTTCCTGATTTCAATGGAAATGTTTCCAGTTTTTCTCCATTTAGAATGATGTTGGCTGTGTTTTTGTTATATATGGCTTTAATTATATTGAGGTATATTCCTTCCAGTCCAATTCCCTCTAGGACTTTGAACATAAATATATGCTGAATTTTGGGAAAGTTTTTCTGTATCTATTGAGATGACAATGTGGTTTTTGTCTTTGAGTCCATTTATATGATTAATGATGTTTATTGACCTGTGTATATTGAACCAGCCCTCTGGGATAAAGCCTACTTGATCATGGTGAATGATCTTTTTGATGTGTGTCTGTATGCAGTTTGCAAGTTATCTTGTTGAGAATTTTTGCATCTATGTTCATTAAGGATATGGGTCTATAGTTTTCTTTTTTTTTTATTTTTTTGAATAAATTAAGTAGTATTTGATGCAGATCTTCTTTAAATGTCTGATAGAATTCTGCTGTAATTTCACTTGGCCCTGGGCTTTTTACAGTTGGGAAGTTTTGTTTTACTGTTTCAATTTCTTTTTGTGTTATGGTTCTGCTTAAGCTGTTAATCTCTTCTTGGTTTAGTTTTGGTCTTTCCCATGCCTTTAGATATCAAATCCGTTTCTTTTAGGTTTTCAAATTTAGTAGCATGTAAGTTTTTAAACTATTCCCTTATAATGTTCTGTATCTTTCTTGTGTCTGTTGTGATGTTTCCCCTTTCATCTCTGATTTAGTTGATTTGGAGGTGCTCTTTCTTTCTTTTGGATAGGTGGGCTAGCGGTCTTTCAATCTTATTTGTCTTTTCAAAGAACCAGCTCTTGGAATTGTTGATTCTTCGTATTATTTTCTTTGTTTCAATTTCATTAATTTCTGCCCTGATTTTTGTTATTTCTTCTTGTCTGCTGGGTTTGGATTTCGTTTGCTGTTGCTTTTTATGTGTGTTGAGCTGCAATGTAAAGTCATTTATTTGTGTTCTTTCTGAATTTTTGATGTGGGCACTCATAAATATAAACTTCCCTCTTATGACTGCTTTCAGCATGTCCTGAGGATTTGTCATGTTGTATTGCCCTTTTTATTTAATTCCAGGAATACTTTTATTTCTTTCTTAATTTCTCTTTGACCCATTTATTATTCAGGAGTGTGTTGTTTAATCTCCATGTGTTCATGTGGTGATTAGGGCTTCTTCCATTGTTGATTGTAAGCTTTATTTTATTGTGGTCTGATAGAATTATTTCAATCTTTTTGTATTTGTTGAGGTTTGTTTTGTGCCCCAGCATATGGTCAGTTTTGGAGAAGGTTCCATGAGGTGCTGAGTAGAAAGTATGTCCTTTGGTGCTTGTGTGGAATACTCGGAGGATGTCTGTTAAGTCCATTTGATATATGGTATTGTTTAATTCAGATGTCTCCCTGTTAACTCTCTTCCCTGTTGACCTATCTAATGGGGACAGTGAGGTATTAAAGTCCCCTACTATTAATGAGTTGGTGTTAATCTGGGTCTTAAAGTCCTGTAGTATTGTTTTTATGAAGTTGTGTGCACCAGAGTTTGATGAATATATGTTCGTCATTGTAATATCTTCTTGATTCATTGTTCCTTTGAT
>NW_008355272.1:9030945-9059923 GCF_000622305.1 Nannospalax galili
TGATTTTGACATGTGAATTTCTTTTGTAGTTTCTGATTCTTGTGTGAGACTCAGGCCTTCAAGTGTAGGTCTGCTTGTTTTTGTGAACTTTATGTTTCTTTGTGGTTTACTTTTTGGGCATGACAAGCTGGTTCATCTAAGCTTCCGGTTCTCTCTTTTGATTTTATATTGGAGTGGCCAGATTGCTTTTGTCTTAAGGAGTTCCCACAGAGGCCTAATTTAGGTGAGGGCCAGATGTTTTCAGGCTTTCTCCTGAGGTCTGGTTTTTGTGAACTTTATGTTTCTTTGTGGTTTACTTTTTGGGCATGACAAGCTGGTTCATCTAAGCTTCCGGTTCTCTCTTTTGATTTTATATTGGAGTGGCCAGATTGCTTTTGTCTTAAGGAGTTCCCACAGAGGCCTAATTTAGGTGAGGGCCAGATGTTTTCAGGCTTTCTCCTGAGGTCTGGATCCCTCCAGGAACGATTTTAGCCTCAGGATTTTTGGGGTTTTACTGGCCTGGGAGCCTGGCCCAGGAAAGATGCCGTTCTAGGGCAGCTGGTGGCTGTGCCACCCAGAGATGCAAAGGCAGATGAGGTGGGAAGAGGCCCCAAGGCCTCCTGGCGACTGCAATGAGGAGCTGGGTTGGTATGGATGCAAAGGATCAGGAAGAGGAAAGGTCAACCCCATCATCTCAGAAAGAGGCTGGTGGGTGGTACAGGCCCAGGGAAGCAGAGGGAGTTGAGGGCAGGGACCAGACCTAGCAGCAATGCTCCTGGGGCCCAGAGAAGGTACTATGTTGGTCTAGATGAAAAGGATCAGGGAGCATTATTGGTTCCCCAGGTGTCTGGGGCCCCAAGACAATGAATGGGGCAGGGCCCACACTGGGAGGAGAGAATGGTGGCAGAGATGTGAGGGTGAATGAGGCTGGGGGAGTCAAGGAATGGAAGGTGCAATGGACTTACCCTGGAGAGAGGCCTGCTGCTGGTCCTGCAGGCCCAGCTAAGCAGATGCTCTGTGGTAATTTTAAAGGAAATGTTAGTGCATTTGCAAGTGTAAATACATATAGGAACATTTCTCTCTCTCTCTCCCTCTCTCTCTCTCTCTCTCTCTCTCTCTCTCTCTGTATGTATGTGCCTGTGTATGATTGTGTGTGTGTGTGTGTGTGTGTGTGTGTGTGTATGTTCATTTTGAATACTGTCAAACAATATCATTTTCTGTAACATGTAAATGTATAATCAGGAACATTTATTCTGGAGATTATTCCCCATACAAATATAGGTACTTGTGTAGTTCTTTTCAAAGTTGACAAAGCATTCCATTGTAAAACTTCTTTATTTCAAAATGCTTTTATTTACTGCATTTAATGTCTTCCAGTCATAAGCTAAACTTTACCTTAAAATATTCTATTTGTACCTATCTCTCTGGAGAATTATATTCTATATTTCATAAACAAGTATTTATATTTTAGTCTTAACATCAAGCTCACTAAAATAAGTTTATTATTTCTTTTGTTTCATGATGAAAACAGAAAATTCCACCTCCTCCTCTTTAGCCTCCAGAAGGCAAGGGATGGATATATGAACTGGTCTTTATGAAATAAGGCCTTTCAGGAGAGCTCTGGGAGACTCTCTAGAAAAAAGGATGTGTGTATGTGGAATGCCTGAGGATGCATGATGTGAAGGCCTCTCTCATCCTTCATGGGTAGAAGCTACAATGGTAGGCTAGGAAACGAAAGGAAAAGACAACTTTCAGTCTTATTCCCCGCCAAGTAGACTTGTCTTAAGAATTCTTGCAATGTGTGAAATGTATGACTTTTAGCAATACTATAGAAAGTTTTATCATACAACTATGATCTCTTCATAGAATTGTAAGAACCATCTACAGATCTGTTGAAGATAGACACCATACCTGTGTAACAAGTTATAGCTCTGTACTTGGTGACTAACCCTTATCTCTCCCAGAATCTATGCTAAAAATTGCTTGATTGGTTATACTGTGATATAATAACTAGTGAACAATATTTTTCTGTAGCCTTAGGAATCAAATGTAGATAATAGTCATTAACAATATATTGAAGACTTTTATAACACTTTAAGATGCATAAATATATTTTTGAATGACACTGAATGTTTTTCATAAAATTTGAGTTTTACATGGTCCTAATTTCTTGGCAAAAATGCAGAATTTATGAAAGTGACTAATCAAAAAGTTTAATGGTGTGTGCTTTTGCAAAATTATGTTTTGTAATATTTACGTATTCATAGGGGTAATGTTGAGTGCATGCATGGTTTTTGTGATATAGTCTAGAGAAGCTTTACTCCCCTTTTATCCTCACAAAGGGAGTGGATGTAAAAAGACAACTCTGAGTTCAGTAAACATATCTGAGTTTTGTCTCTTCAATATCGAGAGTCTCTGAAAAAAATATTGAATAGTGATTTACACCAGAAGTTGTGGCTTTGTCCAGAAAGTGCCATGAAGTTAGGAAAGGTGCCCTGGTAAACCCCAGTCATATCTCTGGGAGAAGAATATTTCAAACTGAGCAATAAATACCACAAATCATGAAGGGCAAGGGTTTCAGAATCCCTTTAGGGAAGAGAGGCTAGCCGCAAGGAAGACTGGGCTAATAGGTCAGACATGAGAAAGTGGACCCTGGATGTTTAGGGTGAATGATTTTAATACAGGTGAGTAGATGGCCAGTGAGTCGTAACAGCATGGAATCTGAACAGAAGTGTGGTCTATATACAGAAACCTTCCAATAACAGAAACATCCCTGATTGATCATTCTTCAGTCCCTGACTTTATAATTATCTCTGAAGTAGTGCAAATACTAAAAAGTTAAACAAAGTAACATATGAGAAAATTTGTATCCAATCTTATACTGAAAGTCAAAATGAACAAGATGTCCTGAAATCTCTGCTACACAGGAATGAAGTAGCTGACCTTCATCTCAGAGAGAGTGGTCACAGGAAAGTCCACGCCTGCAATGTTGCATGAAAGCACCTTTGAATAATTCTGAGGTGAAGGATTAGAAGGAAAGAAGTACATACTTCATGTTTACTTCATAGTCTTGAAGCTATAAAACTTCATTGAGAAAAAAGTCACATGGACATTCTGTTGTAGTTAATTATGTGGCAATACTATGAAAGTAGCTATCAGATTTTCATCATAAATATTTTTACTGCAGCAATTAGACAGTGAAAAATAATTTTTGATTTTCACTGGTGGTCTTCAAAGTTAATCTCCATGATTCTGTTGGGTGTTGGGTGTTGTATTTATGATGGTGTAATTTCATACCTACTGAGGAAATGGAGCTGAATTTTCTTTTCCTCTTTCATTTGCAGCACATTTTGCTGGCGGTGGCTGCATGAGCAGTTGGGTGAAGGATAATTTGGTTGCCCTACAGCACTTGAATGCCTAGTATTGCACAATCAGGGAATCGGTGTCACATTAAGGCAATTCTCATAATATAATCAAAGTTCTCATGTTGTACTCTCCTCTAGATGAAACAAACTAATGAAATGTATTGACCCTCCACGCACTTCTGAAGCAAAATGACTAAGAGGTAGTGAGGCGACATGAAACGCATTGACATTGATTGTGAAGTCGCTGTTTCCCAGTCACACTGGTGGCTGATTAAAGTGTCACATTGACAATATAGCCCCTTTTGAACAGGAAATTAATACCAGCTTGATGGCAAAGAGAATATTCTTCCACAAGGAACCTCGCTTCATCTTTAATCTGTTTTAGGAAAGAAAGGTCATATTTTCTGCACTAGCAGAACCACTAGTTTTCTTGGTAAAAAGTAATAATCAGACGTGTCAACACTATAATTATGTCAACAAACAGGAGGCACATGGTGTTACATATTTATTTGAGTTATGAGCAACACTTAAAAATAAAGAGACCAGGAGCTGTAGAGATGACTCAGCGGTTAAGAGCATTCGCTGCTCTTCAGAGGACCATAGCTGTGATCCCAGCACCCTTGTCGGGCAGCTAAGAACAGCCTGTAATTCTCTCTCCAAGGGAACTGATACCCTCTTCTGACCTCTACAAGCACACACATACATAAGTGCATTCACACACAGACAGACACACAGACATACAGACAGACAGACAGACACACACAAACCACACACAAATAAAAACAATTAAAACAACAACAACAACAACAACAACAACAAAAACAGAAACCAGACAGGCATGGTGGCTTATGCCTGTAATCCCAGCACTCAGGAGACTGAGGCAAGAAGATTGTTGTAAAGTGAAGGCCAGCCTGGGATACTGAAAGAGGATGAGACAACCAGGACTACAGAATGAGGCCCTGTCTCAAATAACAGTGACAACAACAATAGCAAAAGGAAAAACGCTAAACAAAGAGGAAAGAAAAAAAAGGTAAAATAATAAAACAATCTTTTACATATGCATTTTAGTGAGAATTAACATTTGAAGATTAAAACATAGCTAATATTAAACAAGTATTTAGCTCAAGTTTTCTATGTAGCATAAGAAAGAATAGCAATAATGAATAAATTCATGGTGTTTGATATTATACTCATAGATAAAATATCTACTTGTGGAAGCCACCATTTGCCTTTGTGGTGGATTCAAAAGAAATCACTGTCTGAAGGATGATCACATCTGATTTGCTGACCCTTTAACATCTAGTCTTCTCATTGTGGAAGAGACTTTTGTTCTACGCTTCAAGTTTTCCATTGCTTCATTTATTTCCTTCCCAACTTTGCCTAATGATTTACTTAAAAGGTCATTGCACAACATGGGTGCACTTACATACATGTAGGCATAACACTCATATGCATAAAAATAAAAGTAAATATAGCAACTGTATAAAAATTTGCTGTTCATCAGTTCAGATCTGAATCAAATGAGAAAAATTATAAAAAAGTAACACAGCTGCTAATAGGAATGACATTCAAATGCTGTGAGGCCCATCCTCAGCACTGACATTTAAAACACAATTTATTCTTGAGTTTGGGGAATACTTTATGTGTTCTTGATACAAATCCCTTTTCATATCTGTGATTTTCAAACGTTTTTTCTTCCTCATTTTTATTAGTTCTTTGAGAATTCCTCATAATGTATTTTGATCATAGTCACCCCCTTCAAAACTCCCCCCAAGTCTTCTTCCTTCCATACCTACCAAATTTGTTTTTAAACTCAGGTATTCTAATTTGTCCTGCCCATATATTCTTGGATGTGGGGCCATCCACTGAAGTGTGGGCCCTGTGGGCCTTCCCTCTCCCAGAAGCTGTCCATTGCCAATAGTGCCTCAGCTAGGTAGAACTCACCTCTATACTCTATGCTAGAATTTTGTCTGGATTGAGTTTGCAAGGTTTAATGCATGCTATCATCATCACTATGAATTCATATGTGAATCTACTGTGTTGTGTTCAGAAAGCACTGTTTCCTGTAATCATCCACTATATCTGACTCTTACAATATTTCTGCCTTCTCTTAGGTAATGAACCCTGGGCACTGGGAGGGGAGAATGTCATAAAGGTGCACCATTTAGGGCTGAGCATTTCACAGTCTCTTATTCTCTGCAAGTTGACCAGCTGTGGGTCTCTCTGTGTTAATCTTCATCTGCTGCAGAGGCTTCTCTGATAAGGCTGAAAGATGCATTAATTTATGGTTATAACAAGAAATCATTAGGAATATGTATAATACTATATCTATCCAACAGAATAATACTAGATTTTCAAACATTTTCTACAATTCTTTGGCTTGCTTTCTGACACTTTGACATTGCTTTTATTTTTGTCTGTATTTTAAAGATTTATTTATAATTTTTATTTATGTGTATGTGTCTGTGTGAGTTCATGTTCAAATGTGCAGGTGCCCACAGAGGACAGAGGATTTCAGATCCCATGGAACTGAAGTTACAGTCATTTGTGAGCTGCCTGATATGGGTGCTGAGAATCAAACCTGGGTCCTCTAAAAGAGCAGTAAGTGCTCTTGAACAGGTATCCCATCTCCTCTACCCCCAACATTGTTTGCAACGTCCAACTTAAAAAATCATAAAGTGCAATTTGTCTATTGCTTCTTTGGATGTCTGACCCTTTCATGTCATTTCCAAGAATTCTTTGCAAATATAATCACCTTTCCCTCATGTTTTTCTCTAAGAGGTTTTTGTTGTTGTTGTTTGTTTGTTTTTGTTTTAAGCTTAGATCCCTTATTTAGGTCTTTTATTAATTTTGTAGACCAAAGACATGATGAGACTTTTTTTCAAAATTATACAAGTGGCAAATATGGACAGAATATGTTCAACAGTACTAATCATAGAACAATACAAATCAAAAATGTAATGAAATAACATGTCACCTCATTGGGATGCTCATTATAAAAAGAACATGGAAAAAGAAGAGCTGGCTAGAAGGCAGAAGTATATAAGATGTACACCTGTGGTCATAACATTACTCACAAAAGCCAAAGATAAAGGAGGCCCAAGTGCCCACTAAAGATGGAAGTTCATCTAGGTGTTTTACATTTTTCTGGAGGGCAGAGGTGAAGGTACATTGGGGTTGTAAAAAGAGCAATAGGAAAATGACTGGAAAACCTCTTTGTGCCTGGGAATGATAAAGGTTCTATTTCTATGTCAAGTCCTGGGTGCACAGGATCACTTGGGAAGTCAAGATCATACTTGGCCATCAAGGGAGGTGGGAAGTGCATTCTTAAGAATCAATATTCCTGGGACTACAAAGATGGCTCAGTGATTAAGGGCATTGTCTGCTCTTGTAGAGGACTTGGGTTTGGTTCCCAGCATCCACATGGCAGTTAACAAACATCCCTAACTGCAGTTCCAGGGGATACGATGTCTTCTTCTGATCTCTGCTGGCACTGCATGGCAGGAGTGCACTTACAGGCAAGAAGGCATAAGACTCATATACATAAACTTTAACGAATAATTTTTAAAAATTGATTTTCCTAAGAATAGAATCTGCAAATGACAGAAACCTCCCCTATTCCCAGTATAAGCCCAACACAGAGGCAAAGCCACTGTCATGAACAACCTGGGGTCTCAGGGGAAGTTGTGGGGTATGTAGCCACTGAGAGAAGGCTGAATCTGTTGCCTCACACTGGGAAGTCCTCCATCCTCCAATCTATTCCACTATCATCCCACCACCACAGGAGTGTGGAACTGTGTGTGCCTCACAGGAGAGGACCACACCTCGAGCTGACAGAAGGGGACCTCATCTTGGGCTCAGTAGAGAGGACCACAGCTACAGCACAAGGAGGGGACCACTGCTTCAGGTTCACAGGAGGAGACAACAGCTCCAGGTTCACCAGAAGGGGCCATGATTCTATATTCACAGGAAGGGTAGGGTCAGAGATCCAGTTCATCATAGAAGACCACAGCTCTGGCTATCAGGAGGGGATCATAATACTAGCTCATTGAAGGAGAACTACGGCCCAGATTGAGGGAAGGGAACTATTGCTCAGGGTTCACAGGATGGGACCCTGATTCCTGCTTCATGGGAGATAATGATAGTTTTAATTATAGCATTTTCATACATGCATGTCCTTCTAATTTGTTCTTACTAATCCTCTTTCCCCAATGCTTTCCTCCAACCTATTGCCTTCGTTTCCCCTGCCACTTGCTGGTTGACTTCTTCCCTCTAAATACTTCTCCCTTCTGAGTTCATGTCTCATGTCACATGAATTCTATTCAGTTGTTCCCTTTAAGATCTTTTTCTCCTTTTGCATGGGTCACTTTCTACACTCATCATATACACAACACACACACACACACCACAGAACACAAACATACACTATGAACACACATGCACATGCTTATACACATGTATCAATTAGCCATATATGTTCTATTTCTGAGAATGATTTCTAGTTGTATCTTTTATCTTGTTGATGCCATGATTTCATGTTTCTATAACTGAAATAATTCCATTGTGTTTATGTGCCAAAATTTCTTTATCCACACATCTGTTGATGCCTGTCAAGGCTGATGTCATTTCTTTGCTATTGTGAATAGTGCAACAATAAATATGGATGTGAAAATATGTTTCTGGTATATTGATTTTAGAGTCCTTTGGGTGTGTATCCAACAGTGGTATAATTGGTTCCCATGGTAGTTCTAGTCTTCTTTTTTTAGAAACTTCCATATTGATTTCTATAATGGCAGCATTAGTTAACACTACCATGAGCATTGAGTGAGAATTTCATGTTACTCACATCTTTGCCAGCATTTTTCTATCTTATTTTTTTAGTGATAGCCATTCCAACTAGGGAGACATGGAGTCTCAAAGCAATTCTAATTTTCATTTTCTCGTATCTAAATATATTGAACACTAGCTCAAATATTTCATGTTGCTTTCTATTTCTGGAAACTCTCCTGAGTTAATTAATCCATTTATTCATTGGATGATCTGGGTTTTTAGTGCTTAATTTTTCTGCTCTTTTTATTTCAAAGTACTGATGCCCTCTCTGATCTTTTTGCCAGGCATTTGATCTGGACCCACTGGAATGATAGTTTTTCATCCAGGACAAGGATTTTATTCTCTTGACCAAAGAAGATTTGCCTGAAAAGAATGGCCATTCATTTCTTCTCTAACACTGATCTACAGAAAACACTGGTTTAGTAGACAAAGACCTTGTCCCATTCTGTAGTCTGTGGTTTCCCTTATTTATGCTTCCTTTTGTACAAATCTTTTCAATTTCACATAATCCCACTTTTCAGTTTTTGAAATTATATTCTCTGATGCTGGAGTCCTTTTCAGAGTGCTCTTACCTATACTTATACCTGAAAATTGTTTGTCTATATTTTCCCCTAGATTTTTGAAAGTTTGGAATTTTCCATCAAGGTATCTGATACATTTTCAATGGATGGTTGTGCAGGGTGTGAGATGTAGATCTAGTTTAATTCTTCTACATGTGGATATTCTGTTTTGTTAACACCATTTTCTAGAGAGGCTTCCTTCTTCCAAAAAATGCCTTTAATAATTTTATTAAAAATTAATCGTCATGGGACTGGAGAGATGACTCAGTGGTTAAGAGCACTGGCTATTCTTTCAGAAGACCTGGGTTTGAATCCCAGCACTCACATAGCTGCTAACAGCCATCTGTAACTCCAGTTTCAGGGAATCCAATGCCCTCTTCTAGCTTCTGTAGGCATTGCATGACATGGGTGCACTTACATGCAGGCACGCCACTCATACACACACACACACACACACACACACACACAAAAAAAAAAAAATTAAAGATAAAAAATAATTGAAGATTAAATGTAAGTACCTATGTAGATCTAGTTATGGGCCCTTGATTCTATTCCATTGATACAAGGGAAATTGGGGCCACTTCTCAGTGTACTTAGTGTTATTAATGAAAAAATTTAAGGATGGATTCCAAAGAAACTTGAGGACTATTTTACAGAAGTTTAGAAATCCCTCCTGCTTCCCTAAGTAGGCAAGCTGTTAATCTCAATAGCTTCCTAGAGGAGCAGAGTGGAGGAGATAAGAGAAGCAGCTTCCTGGAGAGGAGGGGAGTTTCAAAAAAGTAAGAAAGCCACAAACGTTGGAGGAGAACCATGTGCTAGGGAAAGCATGCTTAGGAAAGAGACAGAAGATAGGAGAGGTTGTATTGTTTTGAATAATTTACAAATGTGAGCAGAAAAAGCTTCCTGGCTGTGGCCTTATAACCTACTGTACCAGGTGCAGGGATTCTGGGAAGGAAAATACAACATCTCACTAGAGAACTAAATGTTCCACCCACTTCTTTAGCAAAGCTTAAGCTACATCCACCTTTCTAGTGTTGGTCACTTAACCAGGTGATTGATCTGGGGCACTTGGAATTCTATGTCTTTATCCAGGCTGCAGGAGATCTAGTCTCTTAACCAGGAGTTTTCCCTTAATGGTCATTTATTGATTCTTTAACCCTGGTCTGTGTTTGTGCCAGTACTAAAACAATTTTGTTACTGTGGTCTGTAATATAGTTTGAGATTAGATATTTTGAATTTTCCAGCATTGCTTTCTGCTTAGAATTGCTGGTGTATTTGAGATCGTTTGTACTTCCACATGAATTTTCAAATTGTTTATTTCTAATTCTGTGAAGAATTTTATTGAATTTCAGAGGTAGAGTTTGTTGACTCTGTAGATCACTCTCTGTAACAGCCAATTTTAATTCTGTCAATCCATGAACACAGAGGCTTTTCATTCTCCTAGTGTCTTCTTCAATTTCTTTCTTCAATGCCTTAAATATTTCATTATAGATGTATTTCATCTCCTTTGGTAGATTTAGCCCTATATTATCGGTCTCCTCCAGGCAGAGGCCTCGCTATTGCCAGGAAGCCATTGCGCACCAGTCCTGGTCCTGGAGGGTCGGGCAAGGGAGGAGCCGGTGGGGGAGAGGAAGGTTTTGGGCAGCAGCAACGAGTACTACAGGAAGGAACACCCGGGAGACTGTGTCAGCCAACAGCTTGTTTTAATATGGTGAAGAAGAAGTTTTAATAGGGAAGTTTCCAGGGCCAAGCAGTGGGGTTGGGTTTTTGGCGGGCAGGCAGGTAGGTGGAGGGAGGGGATGTCCAAAGCTGCATGGCACCTGCTCATGGTACTTTCTGTCCTATTGTCTGGTCACATGATTTACAAGGAACCTGATTAGGGTTGGGGAAATGGAAGCTTAGCCTAGAGGCAGTTGGGTAAGAGATCATGGGACATCCAGCGTGACCTGAATGCAGTGGGTCTTACTCCTGCCCGTCCTCACTAGGAGGTCTCCAGGGTTATGTGGCCCTGCTCTGCATTCCAATCATTTTTGGCCATATCTCAACAATATTTCTTTCCGATTTATTTCCAAGTTTATTATTAGTATATAGAAAAGCTACTGGTTTTTGTATGTTGATTCATCACAGATAGAGTTTATCATTTCTAAGAAATTTTCAGTGGAGTCTTTAGGATCTTTTAGTATAGGATCATGTCATTTGAAAATAAGAATACTTTTGTTCCTTTGTTTCCTGTATGTATTCCTTTTACTTTTTCCTGTTGGCCTTTGCAGCTGCTAAGACTTCAAGCACCATATTAAATAATTGAATTACACTCTAGTCTTATTTTAGTGGAAATGTTTTCAGTTTTTAACTGTCTAGTGTGATGTTGACTATAGGTTTGCCATATGTAGCCTTGTATTGAGTTTGAAATAGCCTCCTTCATTTCCTCTGTCATAAAGGGATGTTGAGGTTTGTCAAGTGTCTTTTCTGAATCTATTGAGATGATCAGTTATATCTGTCATAAGTCTGTATATATGTTTGATTATCTATATTTATTTGTGTAGGTTGAACCAACATTGATCACTGAGATGAAATAAACTTGATCAGCATGTATGGTCTCCTTAATTTGTTTTTAAATTTAATTTGCAAATATACCATTGGAAAATTTTGACTCATTTATTAGGAAAAGTGACTTGTGCTTTTGATTTCTATTGTGTCCTTATTTGATTCTGGTGTAGGCTTAATACTGGTTTCTTTTAATGAATATGTGGTATGTATTTCCTTTTAGCATTTCTTAAATTTAGCATTATCCTTAACGTTTTGGTGGAATTCAGTGGTGAATTCTGTCCTGGTTTTTTTCTCTAAGGAGACTTTACTGCTGCTCCATTCCCACTGCTTGTTGTAACTCTGTCTTGAGGACTTTTCTGTTGCTGTGATAAAACACAATGAAAAAAGCAACTTCAGGGAGAGGGAGAAAAGGATATATTTTGGCTCAGAGTTCCAGGTTTCAGTCTATTGTAGTAGGTACCCACAGGCAGGAGCTTGAGGTAGCTAGTCACGTATCATTCAGAGTCAAGAAACTGAGAGGAACAAATACTGGTGTTCAGCTAGCTTTCTCCTTTCTAATGCAGTCCAGGAATTGTGCTGCTCATAGTGAGGGTCTCCCTCCTCAACTAACCTAATCAAGATGAGCCCCGGCCCCAGCATGCCGGAGGCTAAATGATACCTTGCAGGTGAGTATGGAGACTTGCCTCTTAAGTAATTATAGAACTTGTCGAGATGACAATAAGAGCCATCACAACTTTAACCTTTGTCAACTTGAAAGCCAAACATGACGTTTATGCCATAACCTTCTATTTCTTACCCCTATAGAATCACGAGCATCTTTAAAATATTTTATTTATTATTTTTATTTTATGTCTATGAATGTATTACCTGAACATAAGTAGTGCACCTGTGTTGTGCAATGCCCACGGAGGATAGAAGAGGCTGTTGGATCCCCTGGAACTGGAGTTATGGACAGTTGTTAGCAGCCACATGGATACTGGGGTTCGAATCCGGGTCTTCTGCAAGACCAACCCATGTTCTTAACTGCTGAGCCATCTCTCCAGCCTCTAAAAGAACACTTGCAGACTCTTAACTCTGGCTCACATTGGTGACTTATGCTCCCTCAAAACACCGAACTAGTATCCATGACCTCGTAATCTTGTATCCTTTATGCTTGCAATACCATTGTTTCTATTGCCAAATTTAATGTAGGCTGTGCCCTTTGTACAACAGTTGAATCAGCCTCTGTGTGTGTGGACCCTGGGAGAGCACTTTGTTCAGTAGTTGCTTTGGGGGAGCACAGAATGTCTTCAGTTTACTGAAAAGCAAGCTCTTCAAATGAGTGGGATTTTTACCCTCTGGACAGCTTTTCTATTGTCCCAGCAGAACACAGGCTGTCTCCCTTCAGTGCTGCTGAGCTCTTTAACAATTATAGCTGCTTTCTGAGCTCCAGTCTTAATGCTTTCCTGTCTTGATTCTGCCTCCAAAGAATTAGTTCCTCACTTTTTAGTTCAGCATCATTCAAGTTCTCCTGACATGGATAGAGTACAACTGGTTTCATTGAAAACATATGACTTGAACTGCTTCTAACCTAGTTCCCGATAGAATCCACGTTCTTCTCTGCAACCTCATGAACCAAACCTTCTCTTTCTATATTTCTCTCAGAATTTTTGTCTCCCACGATCCTACCAGGATGTCACATTAAGCAAAGGTTTCAGCATGATACAAAAACCTAAAACACTAAACCATATTCAAGACACAAAACAGTTTGAAAGATCTAAGAAGTTTATGGTCATGTTTATCACAGTAGTTCCAATCCTTGGTATCACTTTTCTTTCTCCGTTATTTTTCTGTTACTTGAATAAAATATTCTGTCTAAAGCAACTTAGGGAAAAAGGGGGTTTATTTTGGTTCATAGTTTAAGGTCACTGTACACTGCAGAGTGGAAGTTACAGTGGCAGTTGCATCCACAGTCAACACGCAGAGAGGAACAAATGCTGCTACTCAACTAGCTGTCTCTGGTTTACAAAAATCTACCAGTTAGCAAACACTGAATTAAGACCCACAAAGTTTTTCGCTGTTATCTGAATTTCTGCATAAAGTAATTAAATCTGATGAAAGTGCGGAAACTCATGGTGCCTTCCTCTTTGGTAAATGGACAGGTATCAAGTGGATCATCACAGACGTTGAATAGGAAGGAGACAAAGGATAGTAGAATCTTGCTTATAAAATAATGCTTCTGAGCATAAGAAAGACTTATTTTACACATGAAACAGTTGATATATAAGTGATAGGTAAAATATAAGAAAATATTTAGGAAACAGTACATGATGTTCATTTTGAATTATCTGACTGAGGATTAAAGAAAGCTTTCTTCTTGTTCTGATAGCTAAACATCCTTTTCTATTACAACTATAAATATGATTTCCACCTAGAACTATCCTTTTTAGGATGGGACACGGAGAGAAATGTAACTCATATTTTCTCAGGTTATCCTCTTTTCTCCTTAAGACACAATCATTGCCTTTAATTGCAACACAAGATAATGCAGTGCTTAAAGGCAGTATTAGTGAAGTTTTCACTTTAGCATATAAGGCCAAATTATGGTCTTGTACCTTATTCATATATTGAGGTGAATGAGCTTTGCTTTATGGCTTCTTATTGTTTGTAAAATTCCCCACAGTATGGTTACTTCATCCAAATGAGATTTCACCTATTGCAGTGTCCTAGTTGCACGCAAAGGGCCTCCTAACATTACCCAGAAGCCATTGTAAGCAATGCACACAAATCAACATATCTTTTGTAGTTCTCTTTAATGGAGTCTGGATGATGAATTTACATCTATATATCAGAAACAATGTCTTCTGCCCTACATTACTAATGTCAGAAAATTGCATCTATATAATTCATCAAAGTATGTCTATAGACTCAGTCCTTTATTATCTTTTCTCTTGCAAACTATATAATTCCCCTTCATTCCAGTTCAGGGGCAGACCTTTAATCTTATCTGGCTGCATTCTGCAAGGCTTTCTACATTAAAGGGCCCAAGTAGGTGCCATTTATGCAACAAGAATTGGAACAATCAGAGACAGGGAATCTTATGTTAGTGAATTGAAAACAGCTAGATAGAAGGTAGTTTTTAAGAGAGCACAGCCTTTAAACCAGTTTAAATGTTATTTGATAATACTAAAATATTTCTCATATATCCCCTTATTTTCCTTTCAGAATTTTCTTCCTATACTACTGATTATCCTTAAGCAAAATTCCCTTCCTTCAAAATACATTATTCAATTCTTTGTCATATTCAATGGAAAAACTAATGGAATTGCAAGTCTGATAATATTGATAGTCTGTTTCCATTCTAGTTTTATTAAAAATGACAGCTTTGGAAAGGATATACACTCTTATAGTATTTACAGTCCTAAAGCATTTTTGTTGCATGTTTTTCCTATTCACTTAGATTTTGCCCCTGGGATGCATGCAGAGGAAGTAATGATGAAGTTCATTCCTATTGGAGCAGACCTGCTATACAGAGTCATATGAGGAGCAATGACTTAAGACTGAGAAATAACTAAAAGGGAAAAATAAACATTTTCAGATTTAATGTCAACACAGATTTCAAATGTGGGCTTAATATCCTTTCTATGATCCCAAAAGCATGGATTAGATTTGTCAGGGGAATCTTTACTCCAAGGTTTGGTATATGGATCATGCACGATGCAGAGAGATCACTGGATTGTTTATGTCTTCAAGCTGTGAGGGATACACTCAAGGAGAAGAGTTTTTTTTGACAATGGTGGAGCAAGTCTTTTTGCTTTGATAAGGAAGCAACGAATTGCTCAAAGAATACTGAATAAAATACAGTCCCCAACATTCATCAATGTACCTGGCACCTAGTAGATGTTCAATAAAAGGTGTTAGAATTGATAAGGGACTTGTTTTACTTTAATGAGGTCAACTGAATTTTAATTTCTTTATCTATAGAATCTATCATAGGCTTTAGAGTCACATGGAATAAAAGTCCTAGCTCTCTGTGTCTATTTCTAAAATGCAAGCAAAATGTGGGCTGAGTTTCTTAAGAAGGTCTTCCTTCCATGGAATTGAGAAGATGCCTCAAGAGATTATTTTTGTTTGTTTTTTATTAACTGTAGATAAAGTTCTATTAGATCCAAGGATGTAGAATTATATTATCATATTGGGAATGATTTCTAATTGACAAATTAAAATCACAGGTATTATGATTTATAACATAATTCTTAGATATACACACACATACACAAACCAACACACACACACACAACACATACACACACACACACACATAAATAAATTCATCACTAAAGTGCTTGCTGTTCAAGCACAAAGACCTAAATTTAGATCCCAAGAGGTCATGTAAAAAGCTGAACATGGTAGTTCATGCTTGTAACCCCTAGCTTGGAGGTGGCAGAGACAGGCTTTCCTGGTTCATTTGAGGTGTCAACTTCACACAGCCTAGAGTCAACTTAGGGAGTCTCAGGTGAGGGATTTCCCAAATCAGATTGGCCAAAGGCCATGTTATAGGACAATGCTATGATTGCTAATTGCTGTAGGAGGACCTAGCCTCTGTAGGCTGTACTATCCCTTGGCAAATGGACCTATACTCTATAATAAAGCTGACAAAAGGTGAGTGTGTGAATAAGCAAGTGAGTGAGCCTGTAAGCAGTGTTTCTCCATGGTTTTGGCTTCAGTTCCTGCTTGAGTTCTTTTTTTTTTTTTCCTGCTTGAGTTCTTATCCTGACTTTCTTCAATGATGGATTGTGATCTGGACGTGCAAGACAAATCAACTCTTTCCCCCCAAGTTCCTTTTGGTCTGAGTGTTTTATCAAAAACATAATGAAGCTAGAACTCAGATAAATACCTGAAACTCATTAACCAGCAATCCAAACAGAATTAATAAGCTTCTGGTTTAGTGATATACCTGTCTCAAAAAATTAAAATGGAATGTGATCAAGGAATGACCTGATACTGATGGGAGGGCTCCACATGCAGAGCAACATTCACATGTACACACATGTACATGGTTCCTCGCAGTTTCTAGATTGCTCTTTCTTTACATCTGGGTTTTACCTTAATTTATCCATTAGCTCCCTTCTTAACTTTCAGTAGCATATTCCACGATGGCATATAGAGGCGAAAGTCTTTCCGAGCCTTTTCTAGTCTCCCCTCTTGGTTCTTAATGAGTGAACTTTCCTTCAGCTCTCTTCGTTCATGTCAGTCCTTCTACATTTTCCCCCACAGTTACATAAATTTGAATCCCTGTGACAAACGTCTCCTCATGAGTCACTCCGAGGACCTTCCCTAGTACAATCCATCTGATATAAGTTGGGGATCAGAAGAGGATAAAGTACAGATTTTCTACATCGGTTCTAGTCTATCTGAAAATGATCCTCTGCTTTGATTGAACTGAAAGGAATTAACGCTATTTACAGTGATAAAAAAAAAAAAAAACAGCTCTTGCCATGACACACTTTCTGTGCATACATACTTTAAGTGTTTATAGTAGCTACAAATTGGAGCTGTCATGTAGTTCCTCTCATTGCCCACAATCATTGGAAATAAGGATGATATGGCTGTATTTGATAATTTTTAGACTGACAAAGTCCAGGTTTATGACAAGCAATTGAATATCAATTTGGGGGATAGTTTAATTGCATTTTTATTGAACTCACAGGTAGGAAAATTCTTATATTAACATCACTTAATAATGAAAAGAGGTAAGAGCCTGAAAATGAGGATGGGCTTCATGTATGTTTGTTCCTTTAAAGCTGGGGTCTTTAAACATTTCCAGCTGTCCATTCTTACTTTTCCAGGAGAAGCAACCTTTCCTCTCCTGCCCACTCTTCTCTTTCTTGAAAAGCCACTGGTGACACAGTTCCTCTGTGGGAGCTGTCTTTGAGGGGGCAACAAAACTCCTCATGTCTTAATTCAATAGCATTTCACAGTTTCACATTTCCAGACTTACAAAGAGGCATGTTTGATAGATCCTAGGGAATTAACTGAATTGTATGCTTTTCTATTTTCTATTTTCTTTTCTTTAACCCCACTTTTCTGTGTTCTACTGAAGATCCTAAGATTAAATATAATTTCTACAGAAGAGAATAATAATAAAACAAAAGCAGCGCCAGATGTTAGCAAATTTGTAGATGTTCTCATTGTGAGCAAAGTGACTGAGAGACTTTATGCTTTATTTACTTGCTTAGTTGAAATATACAACATTAGATTTCACTGATTGGAGGTGAAATTTTGGTAAGTTTACGGAGACTCACTTACCCATTTCATATATTGATGTCCCCTTGAGAGACCTGAGAGTGTTCCCCTCCCCAAGGTTTGAGAAAAAAAAAAAAACATATGTGAGGTGAGTGACAACATCCTTATGAGTTCTTTGGTGGCTATTCCTTGAAGGCCAACAGTAATAGTGACTAATGCTGCCCTAAAACTGCATTCCCTGAATTCACTGCAGCTGATGGAAACTTGGGGTTGCAGGGGTCAGTGGAAGCACTTAATCACCAGAGACAAGATGTATATGGTGACCATGAGGGACAACAGAGCCATAATAGTAATCAAAAGGATTTGACCCACAGAGATCTTTGGCCTTAACCAATTGATCAAAGCTTTCTTACAAATTAAATAGATGTCCATTCTACTAATATCTTTCTTTAAGTGTATATGTGGAAAACTCTAATGAGGAGCAGTATGGCTGAGTCACCACAGTAGAAGGACATGTCCTTTTATCAAATTCCTTAAACAAACAGTTCACAGATCAAGAGGGAACGTGCATAAAGGTGAAGGAGGATGGAACTAAGTTCACTTTAGGAATTATGTTATTTCAAAATAAAAATTTATACAATAATAATTCAGAGGAGTCGGAAAATATTTTTTTACAGAATGGTAAGCCAAGAGAATAGAAACAACCAGAAATTTGAAAAGATCTCTCCTCTCTGTGTCTGAACCGGCAGTAGCTGCAGAGATACAAAACATCCCTTTGTTCTACCAATCAATATGGAGGTTTATTGAGGCCAGGTGGTAAGTGGAGTTTTGACTATGTCTGTCTCACAGAGGTAGCAATAGAATCATGGGTCCACCCTGTGCTGATTCCTCCAGTTTCATAAGACATAGTTAAAATATACACACTTAAAATCTAGAAATTCCGGGCTGGAGAGATGGCTCAGTGGTCAAGCGCAGTGACTGCTCTTGCAGAGGACCTGGGTTTGGAGTCCCCACACCCACATAGTGGTTAACCACTGTCTATAATTCTAGTTCCAGGTGATTCAGTGGCTTCTTCTGACCTCCACAGATATTGCATGACATGGGTACACTTGCATACAGACAGCAATGTACTCATACACATAAAATAAAAATAATAATAAATAAAATATTAAAAATTATAGACTGAAGAACTAGGGATGATACATGAACACAAGGAAACAGAGGCTTTCAGGCCTCTAGGAACTGGCTCATATGAACTTGCAACAATGGTGACAGTGTGCACAAGACCACGCTGAATCAATCAAACTAAACCCAACATAGAGCTGGGGAAGTGGACAGCAGGCCCCAACTCTGGCTCTTACAGTCTCTCTGCCTCCTCTTCAGCAATGGTCCCTGAGCCATGAGAGGGTGAGATTTAATATAGGAGTCTTATCCAGGGGCACACACTCTGCAGTCTCTTATTCTCTAAAACTTTGCCAGTTGGGACCTTCTGTTGTATGAGGAAGGTTCGCTGGTGAGGGTTGAGGGATGTATTAATGTTCTCTCTACCCCCTGGTCTGCTATGTTCCATGAGCACTAGGTGTAGAGGGTCCACTGTAAATGTGTCACTTAGGGTTGGACATCTCTCAGACATACATTCTCTGTGGACCAGTTATGGAACTCTATGATAGCCTCTATTTGTTGCAAAAAGAAGCGTCTTTGATGACTGGTGTACGTAAATATACATATGCCAATGGTCTGTAAATATAAAGATCCATATTTAGCATATGGAAGGAAATTTCATTTGTCTAGAGATATGAGAGAGATAAGGTTTTCTCTAGGATCTATGACCTTTCAAATCATGTGTATTTGGCTATAATTACTGTGACACCCATTGAGAGGGCCCTAAGTCCAATAGATAGCTATTGTTTACCCCCAGATGAAAGTGTTATTCTTGCACCAATCCTGAAATTTGCAAGTAAATGGATGGAACTGCTGTTAAATATAGCTGATATATGTTCTCCCTCATTTGTGGATCTTAGCACCAATCCCTTATATGTGAGTATATATCCTGATGTAACAGCAGGAGATGGGAAAATGAAAAGGAACCACAGAGGTAAAGGGAAGGAAAGAGCCTGAGAGAGGGGGATAGTAGGAAACAAATGTTATCAAGGAGGAAATGGGGAAAAGAGGACATTGAACTGGAAATGGAAGAGGGAAGAACATACAAGAGATCATGGGGGTAAAGGATAAGGAACCCAAAGGGGATAATAGGTGACAGGTATTATCAAGGGTGATATGGGAGTACTTTAATGGGAGGAAGGACGGAGGTTAGACAGGGACAGAGAGGAGAGATAAAGCTCAGGTGGTATACAAAGCCAGAGGGAAATGTATTAACTCAATACCCCCTGAAAATTACACATACAAAACATGAGTGCATGTGTGTACCTGAAGGCGATGTAACAAGAAACACAGTGCCAGATAGAAGAAACCTCCCTCCAAGTTGATTGAGCTTTTTAAATGCATGCTCTGTTCATATATGTGCACGTGTGTATATTCCTATGTGTTAATACACATGTGTGCAGGGGTCTGTATGTGTCCGTGTGAAAGCTAGAGGACAGATTTGAGTGTTATCCTCAGAAACCACCTGTGTTGGTTTTTGCTGGTTTGTTTCTTTGTTTGTTTGGTTTTGAAATAGAGTCTCACACTGGCTGGTCTGGAGCATACTAAGAAGTCTAGACAGGCTGGACAAAGGGTCCATGGAGCCTCCTGTCTACCTCCCAAACAGTACAAGCACATGACACTACACCTGACATTTTCACATGTATTCTGGGAATAGAAAGCAGAATTTTGGCTTGCAAGGCAAATGATGTACTGACTGAGTCATCCCAAAATCTTTGGGATTGAGTTTGCAAAATGATGCTGCAATATAAAGGAGAGCATAGAGGTAGCCTTTAATAACAATGACGAGCAGCTGCCTCCTAGTAAAGAGTTGAAAGTATTCCAATTTTCCTTTTTTGATGTTTTATATTACTTTCCTTTTGTCATGATACTCCCATCGATGTTTTCTCACCATCACAAGCTCGGTAACATCTGTAATGTTCGACCCCTCCTTTACTTAACCTTCATTTTATGTAAATTTGTTTTTATTGAATTTTTGTGTATTTCATTCAGAACATCTCAAACAATCTTAATCATCTTTATACCTCCTTCCCCACTGGCACCCTGTTATAGATCCCCACGGGAGCCCACATACTCTGTCATCTGTGTTAAAGCCCACTGTGTCAAGTCAGGGTCCCCCGATGTTTCCCACTGCAAGTCCATCCACTGAGGTCTAGTCAGCCTGTCTAGAGTCCCTCACTTCAGGAAGATCAGCTCTTCCTCACCTAGCAGTAATCAGTTGCCAATATTTCTTCAGCTAAGATTGAGGTCTCTGTTCATTTCCCCAGTTCTATACTGGGTTTTTGTCTGCCTGAGTTGGCATGGGACTTGTGTATGTTGACACCATTACCATAGAGTCAAATGAGCAGGTACCCAGGAGCTTGGAGGGTTCTTTTTCCATATGGTCATGCACCTCCTCCCTGGTTCTTAAAATCTTTCTTCCCCTCGCCTTCCAAAATGATCCCTGAACCTTGGGTAGGTGAAGTTTAAAAAAGATGTCCTATCCAGGGACCAGCATTCAGAAGACTCTTTATCTCTATGCTTTCTTTAAACTGCCCCTGGCAATGAATTGATTTCAGTGGGAGACCTAAATTAGCTGAAAGGGGTACTTCACTGGTGGGACTCCTTCATGTTTTTCAGGATTCAGTGCCTGTGTTATGAACAATGGAAAATCATTTTCTGAGATCCCCTGGAAACTAGTTTTCACTTCTTAACAAAGGGTGTGCAAGTGGATCTTAGGATGTACTAGGGCATTTAAATGGTGTGGAAAACATACATAGATGTAATTTTCCTTATTTTGTGCCATATTTTCAGTGAGTTATGGTACTTAAAGAATTATGACTTCAACCTGGGCGTGGTAGCACATACTTTTAATCCTACCACTTGGGAGGCAGAGAAACAGGTGAATGAATTTGATAAATACATGATAGAAGGGTATTATTATTTTTATTTTTAACACTAAGGCCTCCCCAAATAAATTCTGATCATTGCTCTAATTATAAATTACTTACAACATTTCAATCATCAATATTCTAAAGTGGATCTGGTTCTTGTTTGCACTCCAAAGTTTATAAATAATGCAAAATAAACATGAATTTATAAGTTTATAAATGACTATAAGACTTCCTTGTGATTTGCAATCTCAGCTCTCAGGCCAGCTTGGGTTGCTTGGATCCTTCCCTGGCCCAGATTTGTGATCGAGTCCACCTTTCCTGAGACTTTTCTGTGCCCCACTGTCTCAGATCTGTGGACACCAAACATGTGAGCTCCCCAGTCTAATGTTTCATTTAACCAGTTCACCTAGCAGCACTCAGTCTACCCTGAATTTCCAGGACAGAGTGGAATCTATCCTGGAACCTCAACTCAAAATTCTCCCCTGTCTCTAACTGAACTGAGAACACTCATTTCACCCCATTTGCACATCACAATGAAGGGATCTCCAATCTGAACACCAAGCACTCTTCAACTTATCTATAACCTGACAAGTTGTTGAAATATAAACAAACATTCTAAAGATGAGATTATTTACCTGTTCCAAGAAACACAATGCAAGTCCAAATGTCTAGGTCTTATTGAAAACCACAAGCAATATAAATAACTAAAATGTCCACTACAGAAATTAGCAACCCCAACGTGATGGTCCTGAGAATGACATCCTAGTGTATCAGATGCAGACAATAATGTTTTCAAAATAGAAATTACAAATATGTGCAAGGAACTCAAATAAGATATAAATAAAGGACAGAATGAAGACCATGAAAAAAGAAACAGTTGAATGAAATATTTAAAACAATTCAAAATAGGAAATCAAAATTAAATAGGGATAGAATCTCTGAAGAAAAGCCAGCATGAAATAAAACGCGAAATGAAAATTTCAAGAACTCTAAAAACACTTAGCGGAAATGAGCATAGAGGAAGTGGAGGACATGGAACAGATGATTCAGAACTTGAAGACAAGCTGTGGGAAATGGATCACTAGACCAAAGACAATGTCAAATTTAAAATAACCTAGGAATGGAATGTGAAAGACCTCTGGGAGACTATAAAAACTAAACCACGACTCACAGGCACAGAAGAAGGAGAAGAAAACCAGGTCAAAGACACAGCAGATACATTTAATAAGATCATAGAAGAGAAACATTCCAAAACTAGGGAAAATGATGCCTAACAAGGTACAAGAGACGTACAGAATACTAAGAAGACAGGACCAAAACAGAAATTATCATATCATATAATTGTCAAAACGCTAAATCTATGGAGAAAAGAAAGGACATTGAAAACTGTGAGAGAGAAAACAAGTCACATATCAAGGTAGGCTCACCAGAATAATGGTTGATTTTTAAGTAGAGCTTATGAACAGCAGAAGGGCTTGAATCAATGTCCTACCAGTCATAACAGAGACTTTAGTCCAAATTATTACATTAAAAAACTATCAGCTGTAATTGAAGGAGAAAGAAAAACTTTCCATGATAAAACAGATTTAAGGAATTTATGTCAATGAAACCAGCTCTACCGAAAATACTTGATGGAATGCTTCCATCTGAAGTAAAGATTAAACAGTTTCAATAGGGCACAAAGAATAAACAAATTATTCTAGAAAAGTCAACCAAAAGAGGTCTAAGAATGCAGCATAACAATCCCAATATAACAAGAATCAATAAACATTGGACAATAATAACTGTCAATATTAATGGTCCTAACACCTCAGTGAAAAGACACAGACAACTGATTGAATTAGAAACCAGAACCCATCGATTTTCTGCCTCCAAGAAGCACACCTCTCCAACAATGATCAAGACCAGTATAAGGTAAAAGAATTGAAAAGGATATTCCCAGCAAATTGAACTAAGAAACATACAGATGTGTCTGTTCTATATCTGACAAAATGACCAAACGAAAACCAATCAGAAGAGACATGGAAAGTCACATCATATTCATTAGAGGAAAATATATCAAGAAGATATTAAAATTCTAAACATATTTGTACCACACCTAAATCCATAAAAGAACTATTAGATCTAAGTCTTAAATTTAGTTCAACACAAAGATAGTGGGTGACTGTAATACTCTACTGTCATTAATAGACTAGTCAAACAACCCTAGATAGAGCAATCCTGGAGTTAAATGATACCAATGAAGGCAGTTCTAAGAGGAAAATTTTAGTATTAAGTGTCTACAGCAGAAAAATAGAATTTCTCACATAAATAAATTAATAATGCACCTGAAGGCCTTGGAAAACCAAGAACAAGCAACAAGAAAATGAGTAGATGTGAAGAAAGAAATAAAATCAAGACTGAAATTAATGACAAAGAAACAAAGAAAACAATACAAAGAATCAATGAAACAAACAGCTAGTTCTACAAAAAGATTAAAAAGATTAACAAACCTTTGGTCAAATTAACAACAATGACAACAACAAACAAAACAGAAGAACACAAGTGAACAAACTCAGAGATGAAAAAGGAAACATTACAAAAGAGGTGGAAAGAATTCAGAAAACCACAGGGCTATACTTTGAAAATCTATACTCCACTAAACTCGAAAATAACAGGTTGCATTTCTAGATATGTATGGCCTACAAAAATTGAATCAAAATGACACAAATAAATAATTTTAAAAGACTCATAGCAACCAATGAAATATATGCAGTATTAGAAATCTCCCAAATAAAAAGAGTTTATGACCGAATAGATACAGGATAGAAGTCTATCAAACCTTCGAAGAAGTGCTAATACTCCTCAAAATTATTCCATACAATAGAAAAGGAATACTCCCAAATTCTTTCCATGAATCCAGTATTACCATAATGTCAAAATCAGACAAAGACCCAACATAAAAAGGAAATTATAGCTCAATCTCTCAAATAAACATTACACAAAAATTCCTAATAAAATACAAACTGAATGAAATAACACATCAAAATATTTTATTTCACAGTAAAGTTGGCTTCATCACAGAGATGTAGGGATGGTTCAACATACATAAATCAATAAATGAAAAAACCCACATAAATAAACTCAAGGACAAAAACCACATGATCATCTCAATAGATGGAGATCAGATCTTTGACAAAATCCACCATCCACTAATGATAACAGTCATGGAGAATCTAGGGATACAGGGGACATAACTCAGCATAATAAAGGCAATGTACAAAAAATGCACAGCCAACATCATATGGAATGGAGCAACCTCAAAACATTCCCATACGATGGCCACTCTCCGTTCCTGTGCAGTGTAGTATTTGAAGTCTTAGCTAGAGCAGTAAGACAAAGGAAGATAAAGGGGTAAAACTGGAAGGAAAGAAATCAAAGTATCATTACTTGCAGTTGATATGAGTCTATACATTAAAGAACCTAAAGACTGTACCAGAGAATTCTTAGTGCTGATAAATATATCAGCAAAGCATCAGGATCAGGATATAAAATTAACATCCCAAATAAGTACCCTTCCTATATACCAACAGTTAACACACCGAGAATCTGTCAGTTAAAAATAATGGCCTTTCTGTGTGTCTATGGAAGGAGATGTTATGATTTTGCCTCACCTTCAGATAATAGCATTTGCTTTCCATAGAGTAAACTGTATGCATTTTCTTTCTTTTCCTTTTCATTCCTTCCTCTGTCTTATTTTGGTCTTGTTTAGCTGGAGTTCTGAAATATAAAGCAAATGTACCATTTTGAAAGCTGGCAAAGAATACATCTTCTCTGAGCCGATGCACAAAATACTTGAAAGTAGGAAAAATTAAAAAGGATAAGAGCTTTTCAATCAACTTGATAAAAATTTAAGTTAATTAAAGGGAGACTGTATTTTTCCCTAGAAGGCGACACTGATCTTTATTATTAATGCATACCAGCATTCCAGAGCTGTGCATAATGATGGCCTGTAACATTAGGAACAGTTTCATCTGGAGCCTAATTTGTTATAAAATCTTTTCTAGTATTCTTAAAGTGTGGCCTCTGCCACTGTCTCCCTCCCATGCGTTGGTTGGTTCTGAACTCTAAGACAGTGTCTCCCCTCCTCTACCTACACCTGCAAATGAATTTGCATGATTTTTTTTTTTAGTTTTAAAGCACTTAACCCCTCCCCCCAAGTCATTTGTAGGATTTCCACATTGCTTTCATTTTCATCTTTGTGTTCTGTTAATAGAAACTATTATGAAAACCTCAAACAGGCAATCTTCTCTTCTGTAAGAACAGCCCTAGCAGAGAAAGTAAAAAGAAGGGAGATTAAAGGATGCCACACTATAATGCAAACATTACAGTTTGAGAAGTTTAAAATGTTTCCCTCCATACGAGTATCAAGTTTAACTGAGTCACTCATTCCTATATTTATGTATACAGATAAATATGCATGGAGTGCTTCCTATATTCCAGACACTCTATTAGATACAAGGATGATAATGATTAGAAAGCAATGCAAATCAGAGAATAATGTATTTAATATATTGTAGTTAGTAACATACACTCCATGAAGATAAAAGAAAACTAAGTGATAAACATTACTTTCAAAGGATTATGATTTCAAACAAAAACAGAACCTAATATAGAAAAATTTTCAAGACTGTAGGTAAAAGGTAAAGAATGTAAGAGATCGTGTGGGCAAAGCAAGTTTGAAGGAGACTCTATGAGACTCTTTAGATCAAAAAGGACAGCAGAAATTATGGAGCATTAATACCATTAAAATGATGCAGCTAGTTGAAAGGTGAGATAGAAGAATAATCCATGATCAACTGTTGAGGAAGACAAATAAAGTCAAATAAATACTAGATGGGTTGTGATTCATCATTAAAGAAAGAAGTGAAAGTTCTAATTCAAACACACATTCATGTACGAATATCAAATAAATTATTTAAGAAAAACTGTGAAGTGTGAGCTTCATTTGGCTAGAGTGTGAGAAGCAGGCATGGCAGCACACTAGACAGGGTGTTTCCCAATGCCATGCAGTATTAGGAAACACAGGAAGAGAGATGGGACTATGTGACAGGGATTTACTTCCTATTTTTACTCACATATCAAGAGTTAAATCAATGACAATACCTTTACCTGGAAAATATCTATCCACGTGAATCCTGGCACCAATAAAGGCAGACTGACTTCCCTATGAGCCTTGGAAGTCTATGAAGCCTTTTTGTTAAGAAAATTCTGGAGAAAATTCCCAGTTACTGTAAAGAAAACAACCAGGATCCATAGGCAAGTCTTCAGCAATAGTATGCTCATCAATAATAGTGTTATTCAGAGATCACACAGAAAGGAGGACTGGCATAATGGTTGAAATTCTAGATAGACAACTCACTTATATTCTCCAGAAGAAGGAAAAAGAGGAAAATGCATCTTAATTGATTTTATGATCAGTACAAACAGTTGAAGTAGAAAGGAGAAGAGAAAGGTTATTGAACAGCCCAATCATTTCCAGCCTAGACGGGCGGCAGCCTAGAAATGGATACCAATGAGAACAAATAAAAATATCTGTGGAAATTTCACCAGTGCTATTTAAGCTGGAGGGATGAGCCTCCTAAACCTGCCAGAGGAAAGGCAGAGAGAACCCAACAGACCTCTGATTCCAGCTCTTTCCAATACATCTCTTGGGGGAAGATTTGCTAAGAAAGAGCAAAAAAGCATATCCATCGCTTTCCCACATACCAGGTCATTAGTAATCTATGGCTGCATCCTTGAGCTTGGGAGGATCTTCCTAACTCTCGTCTTTAGAGGGAAGGTTACAACATGGGAAAGTGACAAACAATAAGGATTATTTAGTTGACAAACTCTTGCTTAAGACTAACACTACTGTGACACTGCACTTGTCTGTGTGTTAGTTCCTGAAGTATGATTGAAAGATGCAAAATTACACCATTTCATAGGGAATTAGAATAAGATAAGGAATAACTTACAACATAAACTAAGACAATTTTTACAGGAAAACTAAAGCTTTCTAAAGCAAAGTTTTAAGTGTACAATATAGACAGTCAGTTCCATGTTCTAGTTGGTCACGGAGAGATCCAGATTCTTACATTATTCAGCTTTTCACTGGTTGAAACAGATTGGGGTGTAGAACAAAGTTTTTCTTTCAGTGCAAGAAATAAATACACTTTATCCATCATCATCACTAAAACATCACTGATGAGAGACTTCAGGACACTTGAAAAAGGAATCAAATAAGATATCAGACTATGGAATGACCTTCCATGAGCCTGAACTGGCTGAAATAATATTTTGAAAATTAATTAACTACTAAAAATTTAACTCCAGATGAACACAAAATAAACCTCCAGATTTAACACGTTGCCAATAAAAGCAATACAATTCAGATGGAACCATAAAAGACAATAAATAGTCAAGGCAATCCTAAGGAGTAAGAGCACAAATTGAGTTATTACGGAACTCAACCTAAAATTATACTACAGAGCTATAGTGACAAAGACAGCCTGGTCCTGGCATAAAAGTTCAAATATAGACCAATAGATCAGAATAGAGGAACCCAGAAATAAACTGACAAAGCTACACCCACGTAATTCTTGACAAAGGAGGGAGAAACATACATTGACAAAAACAAAACAAACAAACGAAAAACAGTAAGATGGCCTTTTTAACGAGTAGTGCTGGAAAAACTGGACATATTCCTGATGAAAAATGAAATTTGATTCACATCTTTCACTTTGTACCAAAATCAACTAGAAGTAGATCAGATATCTTAATTTAAAAGAGATGAAAGCTGAAATTTCTAGACAAAAACAGAGACAATACTATTCAGGAAATTGGGGGAAGTCAAGATTATTAATATCACAGGAATTAGCCCCAAGTATCAAGAGAAAAAATAAAAATAAAAATAAAAGTTCTCTGTGCTGCAAAGAAGAATTTCATTACACCATATAGGCAACCACAGAGTGGGAGAAAGCCTTTGCAAGCTACATATCAAACAAGTGGCTAGTACACAGAATTTATGAAGAAGTTTAGAAATTACCAAGGAAATAAAATTGCCAATGAACAAATGTGTTAATGAATTGAACATGCAATTTTAAAAATGAATAAAAATGGCCAATAACTATTTTAAATAATGTTCAACATCCCTAGTCATCAAGAGTATGCAAATTAAAACTACTTTGGGATACCACCTCCCCACAGTTAGAGAGTTATCTATGATCAAGACCTTTGACAACAAATAATGGAGAGAATGAACCCTTAATTCACTGCAGGCAGGAATGTGAATTAACATACCGTTGTGGAAATCAGTTTGGAGATTACACTTTGGCCTGGTATGGTGGTGCATGCCTTTAATCCCAGCACTTGGGAGGCAGAGGCAGATGGATCTCTGTGAGTTCGAGGCCAGCCTGGT
>NW_008355272.1:9060166-9098743 GCF_000622305.1 Nannospalax galili
GAAGTTTAGAAATTACCAAGGAAATAAAATTGCCAATGAACAAATGTGTTAATGAATTGAACATGCAATTTTAAAAATGAATAAAAATGGCCAATAACTATTTTAAATAATGTTCAACATCCCTAGTCATCAAGAGTATGCAAATTAAAACTACTTTGGGATACCACCTCCCCACAGTTAGAGAGTTATCTATGATCAAGACCTTTGACAACAAATAATGGAGAGAATGAACCCTTAATTCACTGCAGGCAGGAATGTGAATTAACATACCGTTGTGGAAATCAGTTTGGAGATTACACTTTGGCCTGGTATGGTGGTGCATGCCTTTAATCCCAGCACTTGGGAGGCAGAGGCAGATGGATCTCTGTGAGTTCGAGGCCAGCCTGGTGTACATCATGAGTTCCAGGCCAGCTGGGGCTACAGGGAGCCCTTGTCTCAAAAAGACCCCCAAAAATTTTTAAACACGTTATGACCAAGCTATTTCACTCCCTGGCATATATCCAGAGAATGCCATGCCTTACTGTAGAGATACTCGCACCTACATGGTTATTGCTGCTCTATTCAGTACTAGGAGGAAATGGAGCCAATCTAGCTCTCCATAACCAGAAGAATGGATAATAAAAACTGCTATATATAAAAATAGAATATTATTCAGCTCTAAAAGTGAAATCACAAAATTGGCTCTAGAATGAATAACATTAAGTGAAGCCACTCACTTTTTTCTTCCTCATATGCAGAACCTAGACTATAATGCATATATGTATATGTGTGAAGAAATATATGTATGGGCGTACCAAAACATTTAGAAAGAAAAAGAAAAGATAATAAAAGCACATGAATGAGTTCATACATATAGTATACATTATGTAAGTCCTATGAATGTTCTCTCAAGGCATAAGACATATTCAGTACAAAACTGGCCCTTAAGTAGGCAGTGGTCACATATGAGTCCATGAGTGGCTGCTACTTTCCTGGGAAATATCAATTTTAAATTGTATTTTTCACTGTTTGAATATTTATTTACACTGTAGTTATTTTGGAAATAGTAATAAATTATAATTCTGAAGAATGATGAGAAATATATTCTCTAGTTGATTACTGCTTCTTAAGGAAATACTGGACCAGGAAAGGCGAAAATCCACAGTCATTAATTTGATAAAAGAAATGATGAATTTTAGGAGAAGAAAATCAATCAACCTTTTACCCAAGTCTGTCTTTCATAGCCAGAAAATGCATGTACTTCAATTTTCAAAATATATTTTCCTCAGTTCCCAAGAGATATCCAAAAGTTTCATTAGGCTGCTGCACCCAGCTGAAAACCCTCAACCTATATATTCCTCTGTATCAAGCCCAGCTCTGGAATTTCGAAGTTCAATGTACTTATTAAAAAATAATTTTTATTATTTATTTATTATTTATTTATTTAATTTTGGGGGAAAGGGTATGTATTCCATATCACATACGTGAACAGTGGAAAAATTATGGGTGTTGACTCACTTCTTCCACCACATGGATCCTGGGGTGAAACTCAGGTTTCCCATCTTGGCAGGCACCTTTATATGCTGATTTACCTCATGAGCCCATCAAAAACAATTTATAAGTCCTCTCATGGCAAGAATATCATGGTAGCGTCAATAGAGACCTCCATTTTGAGGAAAGAAAGAAAATGAAAAATATAAAGAGTTCAGAAATTCATTGTAATGATCAAATTTATTCAACAGTCACCAAAAAGTCATGGTCTGACAGTGAAGGGCTCGCACTGAGCTCTAAGCCTTTTGTCTGTGACAATTTCTGCTGACCACTGGGTTGAACCATTCTAGCAGCTTTTCTCTTCTATTAGCTTTTGCAACTTCATCTGAAGTCGGTATGGAAATCATTCCATTTTGGGAGATGAATAGTTTGATAGCTGTTAAAGACACAAGTAAATGTTACTTTGAAGATTGAACAATCACAGATTGGAGTCTTTGGCAGTGCAGCTTCCTCAGACTATGTAATTGATGTATTTACTTCCAGCAGTAGGTGCAGGGACCTACCATTCAAACGTCCTCTAAATGTACGTATAAAGCCTTTTATTCAGCGTCATAGGCTGCCTTCTAGCCTTTTATTTTCTCTCTTTCCTTGCTACCTGATTTTGAGAAAGAATCTCATGTAGCTCACAATGGTCTTGAACTCACTATGTATCCACGGACAGCCTTGAACTACTTATCCGTCTTCAAAGTCCTGGGATTATAGGCATGTACCACTATACCTTGTTTCTATTTTCTTGTTTTAATGATGATTTCCTGCTGTATTTCAAGAAGCAACCTGAAGTAAAAAGGCGCCATCTTTCCTCCTTGTGGGACTGTGATTCATCATAATGTTCACATAGTTTGATGTGATTTTGAACCTTACAATGTGCACTTTTAACTACAAAGGCAGTTCTGTTAAAAGGCACCCATAATCTCTACATTGTTGACTTGAACTCAAGTCATTCCTCAAATCCAGGAATCAACTTCATTCCATTTTGCTTAAAAACTCTTCATCCTCTCCTAACTTTCTCACCTACAAGACTTTTTCCTGAAGTAGCAAGGACCATCGCACACATGCAATCATTCTGAGTTTTTATAGCTAGTTTATTTAGAGTTCTCTTCAAAGAAAAATGTTGTCTGATGATTACTAATCCTTGATATTATTTTGTCTGTAGTTTTTTTCTTGCTTTTTATTTCTTTATTATGTGGGGATGCATATACCACAGTATGTCTGTGTAAATCAGAGGACAACTTTCTGCAGTCGGTGCTCTCCTCCCACTGCGTTCCATGAATTGAACTCATGCCCTCAGGCTTCTGTGTCAAATGCTTTTACCCATCTCCCTGATGCTTGTAAATATATCTATTTTACTTTTGCTGAATACTTTCATTGACTACCAACTTCTGTGTTGAGCCATATGTATATAAGTCCATAAATATATATGGATATGTAGACATTACTTCTTTAAGAAACTTTAAAGCTGTTATTTCATAGTTTTATATCATTCACCATTTCCACTGGTAAGGTGGACCTCGTCTTAGCCTCTCCTTTCTGAAGAGTATGATGGGTTTTCTCAGCCATTTATATGATTTTATTTTGTTTGGGTTCTCAGAAACCTGATTCTGTGAAGAGATTTACGGGGATCACTTATGGGGATCATTGGGCTGCTTAAACCACAGTTGATTGACTTTGGGACATTTTAGTAAATTTTTATTTTGTTCCTCTTCCTCTTCTTAAATCTGTATTTCTTTTTTGGTGGGTCACCAATTATGATATTTTGAAGATTAAAAAAAATTATGAGTATGTGTATGAATTTTATTCCTGCAAGTATGTAAGTTCACCCGTGTCATGTAGTACCCACAGAGGACAGAAGAGGAAGTCAGATCCCCTGGAACTGGAGTTTCAGATGGTTGTTAGCTGCCATGTGCATACTGGTATACGAACCTTGGTCTTGTGCAAGAGCAGCTAGTGCTTTTAACTGCTGAGCCATCTCTCCAGGCCCAATTTGGATGTTCTTTAAAGCTTTCAATATAACCTCTCATTTCTGAAGCTCTATTCTTCTTTTCAATTGATATCAATTTGGTCTATATTCAGATTTAACAATTTTCACAATAACACTTACTGAATTCATTCTATTATCTTCATCCTTTCACACCCATTTTGTTCTAGTCATCTTCTTTATGTATTTCTGGTAATTGTTTTCATTTCTAAAGTTTCACTGTTGGGATTTGATGCTTTTTGATTCATAATGAGTATGTCTTCTTGTACTTCATTCTGCAGTTACAGGACGTTTTTACAAGAATTGTCCAGAGATTTAGCCTGAGTGATCACAGAACTCAGGGATTCCTGCTTTACATTTACCTCTTCAGAAATTCTAACCTGCTTTTCCAGTGGCTACAGTTACTCTGAACTCAAATTTCTGGTTCATCAGACTTCTTTTTCAAGTTTCGGCTTCTTAATGTGGTACATAGTCTCGAACATATCTATAGGAAAATAAATTCTGAAAATAGAAGATCCACACAGAAATATTCCCTATATTCCAAAGGTCAACTTACATTTTCTGGTTCTGTTATTTATAGTCCAGTACCTCTATGTAGTTACATTTTATATTTTATAAACAATTGATGTTTATTTTCAATGAGAGATTTGGTTCAAGTAGGAATTATCTGTTACTGCTGAAACCTATTTTGACACATCTGCTTCCACAGCTTTTCTTTAAGATGACCTGGTGCAAGCAGCCTCTAACTTCATTTTCCTTTCTCTCCCCCTTCTGTATAATAGCTGCCCCACATAGACATCACATTCTCACTCTTTCACTGAGCAAGACATTTTCAAGTACTTCTATGCATCAGGTAGGTGAGAATAAAACCAGAAGTGTTCCTCCACTGTCAATCTGACTTAGAAGAGTGCCACGTTCGTTGTGTCATCATCTTTTCTCATGCTCAGTTGCCTACTTCCTAATTTTAACTTCTACAAATGCCATTTCTTATCCCTTCTACGTATCTATGCAATTCACCCTCGAACTCCTTTGTCACACATCATAGAGACTCCATTCATCACACTGTTTTTCTATCACAGAGAAATCTAAGAGCATTTCATTTTTTGTGCAGTACTGTTTGTTCCATTGCTAGATGTGGAAATATTTAGTGAGTAAATAATGGTATTCATGTTATATCATAAGATGTATAATTTACCATAATATTTAGTGTATTCACAGTTAGCCTATGATAGAGCGAGTAAGTGTACCATTCAAAATTGGAAAGTACAATTTTCAAAGCATTTTGATGCTGTTATGCCCTGGAAATGCCTTCCTTGTGATCTTTCTGCACAAAATGATTGTTCACATTGCAAGGATGGATATATCAGAATTTAATATTTGATATTTCGCTGTTAAATATTTGTTTCCTTGTATCATGATATTCAAAATAGTTCTGCTACATATAATTTTGATGTTCTGTCAGTCCAGAAGTAAGTTATAAGATTCTGAAGGCGATAGAAACACATACTCTTTAGTTTGACAAGTTCACATTTTTCAGTTTATCTCTTTTCCCACATCAAGCCAAAAATAACCACAGAGGGAAGTGGTGCAGTGGGAGCTATTCTTGCCAAGTAGAATGGCTTGAATCCAGTGGAAGACCAAAGAATAATCTTTGATACTTGAAAGTCTGTCTCAGAATTTATTACAAATCATTAGCACATTTTTTCTTTAAAACGTACCCATCCACATGTTCAGATAACAGCTGTATAACTATTATCTATCCTATATGATTTAATTCCCTCAATTACAAATAAGAATAATGCTGAAATTATCCACAACCCTTTTTACTAAAAGGCTGTCTGTGAAGAATAAGTTACATTATGAAATACCAGTGTTTCAACATAAAAATAGTATGATGACTAGTAAAATTCTTTGTAATAATTGCAAGAACATGTGCCCTCATTGATAATTTATTTTAAACAGAAATGGTGGCTTGTAGCTAGTAAACTAATAAGATTTGGACTTCTTGGATGGTAAATTCACAGCTCTTTTGGATTCATAAATGTACTTTGTGTCATTCTGAGAGCCTCCTGGTGGGTCTCACATTCAACATGGCTCCAGTATGGGGAAAACACATTGAGCTTCCTCCTGATTATGCTGTCCATGTTCACAGCATAGCAACTGGAAAACATCTTCATCATATATCCCCTCCTCTATGCACACACACATGCATGTGTGTGCATGCTCTATTTACAAGCACTTCTGCTCCCTAAAGTAGTGGAATACATTGTGAAATTAGGCAAATTAGGTATAACTATGTATTTCAGCTTATTAACTCAATCTTTCTTCGATATTTTACAGGGTGGTGGTATATAAAATGTATGTGTGTATATAAATGCATGCATATACATAAGTATATCTTCCATGAATGAGAGCATGCACATAAGCTCAGGTAAGAACATACATGTACAGAATACATGCATATGTGTTTATGTGCACATGCATATTATACTTATCCTATATGTTGTTGGTGCACTCTTGTTCAGTTTTCTTTTTCTCCCATTTTAGTGTTATTTCATTCTGAGATTCAAACTTGTTAGCATCTATACTTCTAATTCATTTTGATGGGCATGGGGATTTTATTCAGGTAAAATATTGTCTCTTTCCCATTGTTTTGCTCATGAATGTGATATTGTTTTCAACCTCATCTTATGAGAACTTTTTTGAAAATCCTTTGTCATGTGCCAAAGGTAAAAATGTGCAAGAGTTGCTCTATATTCGAGAAAAAATTGTTGAAGAACAACTCCATGTTTTAAATTTACTTTTACTTTACTAGATATTGGCAAAGTGTTTCCCAATGTTTTAAATTAATGCATACCCCATCAATGGATGCAAGTTATTTTTTCCCCACATTCTTGCTACTATTTGACATTGTCAGACTTCTTTATGTCTTCCCAACATGATTAGTGCAAAATCATGATGGTATATATCATTAAATTTTTATTTCATTTTTTTATTCAAATTAAAATCATTTTAGAATATTTTATATATTTCATAGTTTGTTTTTATTTCCTTTCCTGTGAGTAGTCCATCTCTGGAGGCCCATTTTCCGATAAGTTTTGGTTTCTCTTCAGAATATTACTTTTCCCAGAGATCTTCCAAAAGAAAATAGCTAAAAAGATGCCCTACCATGAACCGAATGGAGGCTATATAATGTGAATACCTGTGTTTATTATTTCAAAAGATACAAAAATTCAAGGGTAAGTACCTGAATATAATAATATTGAGGAACTTGTTAAATTTGAAATTGGGCAATAGGAAAAGTTCCAGCCAGTGATGGTACCAAAGAGGTTGTCTTGAACATGATGGTCTTCTCTGGAAGGATCTGATACAGCCATGCAAGGATCCCAAGATAGGTCCCAACAGTAGTCCTTGAAGGGTCTGAGTCCAAACATAAGTTTACCTAATCTTGCCAATTGAAGGAAAAAGCTATCAACCTGTTCCCACAGGTGCTTCCAAACAGATGTGCGTAGGTGAATTGAAATCTCAAGTACTTTTTCATAAATAAAGTTTATTAGGGGATTAAGTTATCACTCATCAGCCTTAGAAAGAGGTCGATTGAACCCTTGAGTTGGTTCCTTAGGCTCTGAAGGATGCCCTGGCATCTCCTTGTCCATGGACTCTTTCCTCTCAAGATCTCTCAGTGCTTATGCAACTCTAGGGATTTCAGAGCATTAAGAAAAGAGAAACATAAGGCCCATGTGCAATATAATGTAGGGAGTAGTAAAATGTTCATGTTTCCTCCCTTAACATATAGAAACCAGATGTGTTTCTGAAGTTGCTCAAAAGGTGAAGGTATAAGGCAGGGAAAACCATATTTTTTACCTAAGAAGATGAAAAAGCTATATTTTCAGGTGATAGTCATGCTGAACACATGGGCTGAGCTCCATGCCTAGAGTGGCCAGTGGTCTGCTTCAATATAAGAAAATCAAGGCCTCATTTGAGCATAAGTTGTCTGTGCATGAGACATCTATTAGAAACCGGTCATAATAAAAAATGAGGCAACATCCCTTTCAATAGAGTGAAGTCTCATCCTATTGCTCTGTAATTGAGATGACTAAACCCTTTTCTTTGGATTTTATAGACCACTTTACAGAAGGGAATAGAGTTAACCTGTTCATGTCTGATGTGTATCACAGGAGTACTGCCCACACTGCATGGATTCAAATAACAGACAGAGCTAATGTAAGAACAAATATAATTTTATTGAATCATTTTAGCAATAGAAAGCTTACTAAAACCTAGGGAATTATCCCACTTTCTTTAGTATGATGAGTATCTTAAACATAATACCAGATTCAATCTATACTCCAAAGACAGTGTTTTGTTTCTGCTGATAGGACCCCCCCCACCCCGAAATTGAAAAGTTTATTCATCGAATGAGACAATGGGCACAATGTTGATTGGAAAAGGAAACTAAGTCTATTATAAGCCAAAGGTATTAACTCTAAATAGGAAGAGAAAAGGAGATTTTGTTTCAGCCTTTGCCAATTAATTAAACACATACTACACATTCTATCTACAGGCAAGTCATTATGAGGGTTGCTCAGAATGCAGAGTAGGGTTTCCAATCTTAACTACCTTGATATTTGGACTGGACTGTTCCTTGTTGCAATGACTTTTTTTTCTTGTATCTGACTATTTAACACAACCTGAAAAATGCTCCTAACACTTGTGCTGTACAACCTTGACAATCTAAACCATCACAGATATTGTCAAGTGTGAGCTCAAGACAAAATGCCCCTTCCACACAGAGTGGAGAAGCCTTGAGATGGGTCATGGATTGTGAGACTTTTCTCTAAAGCATTTGTGCAAGGCAGGTGGAGGGGTTTTTCTACATTCTTAGAGACGTCTGTCTTTGTGTAGAGAATAAGAAAACTGATCAGGTCTTTATTGAACACAGTTTTGAAAGCTTTATGTGGAATGCCAGAGGCTGATTTCTGGTTTTGGTTTTAGATTTTAATTCCACAGGTGTGAAAAATAACAAAAATGTTCTCCATGACAGGAGAGTTCTAACACTTGGAAGACAGGGAGCTCTGGCTTCTTAATTGAAGTTTCTTTCTCAATGAGAACTTAGTTTTTCATCATACAACACATAATCACAGATGAACAATAATGTGCAAATGATATGAAATATATGCTTTGTTAATATTTTTTAAATATAAAATATATTAATAGTGTACATATATACATATATGACTGGCTATACATATCTGCACGCACACCACACACACACACACACACACATATATATATATACCCAAGTAAACTATATAGTTTTAACAATCTAACTTCACCTGAAAACATTTGCCCTGTCTATACTGATTGCTTCTTTGTTTATTTTCCATTTGTTAAAGGATTGAAGGATTTTTGTTATGTCCATTTGACTATCCATTTGTTCTGCTCCATTAATATGCTTGCTGTTGATTACTACATCAGATTAGTAATCTTCAGGCAGATATATCCTTTTAATCATGTTTACTTTGTTTGCTACATTTTTTCTGCCAAGCTTGCCTTGCATGTCAATAGTTACATTTATAGCAATACGTTTTCTAGTTATTGTTGCTATGAATATGAATTTCATTTCTTTAATAATCTTTGGATATATATTCTGAGACATTCTATTTAAAGAAAAAATTATAGGACTTTAGGAGAGAAAAGAAAGATGGACAGGTCACAAAAGAGGCCAAGAAAGAATCTGGAAAAGATGCCTACTCTCTAAACCCTAGAATGAAGGCAGAGACCAAGAAAAAGAACCTGGGGTGAGGTCAGTTGGGCTCACCCTAAACTTTTCTCCAGTTAGAACCTCAATACCACAGGTACTGAATGGAACTACTAGATGCAGGTAAATGCACTTAGAACACAAGGAGAAAAAGGGCACTATGTTTGTCAAAAGGGAAAGAAACAAGCACGGTTGAACTAGTCTTAGTCCTCTAGGAAAACAGAGCCAGTAAGATACACGTGCATATGTCTATCACTCTAGCCATCTATTTATTGATTTTTAATTTCCCTTTATGCATCTTTGATATATCAGTCTATTATTTATCTATCTTATGTCTTCTATCTATCCATTTAGAATTTATCTACCTATCTACCGTTGTCATCTATCTATTTATCTATCTATCTATCATCTATCTATCATCTATCTATCATCTCTCTATCTATCTATCATCTATCTATCTTCATCATCATCCATCATCTATCTTCTATCTATCATCTATCTATCATCTATCTATTCTATCTATCTATCTATCATCTATCATCATCTATCTTCTATCTATCATCTATTTATCTATCTATCTATCTATCTATCTATCTATCATCTATCATCATCTATCTTCTATCTATCTACCATCTATCTATTTATCATCTATCTATCATCTACCTGAGACAGGGTTTCTCACTGAACCTGAATCTTGCTGTTCCAGTTAGATTGGCTGGCCAGTGAGCCCCTTGGGATCCACCTGACTCTGTCCTCCAGGACTGGGCTTATAGGCACACATTACCACATCGGGCTTTTAAGTGAGGGCTGGGAATCCAAACTCATGATCACATGGCAAGCATCCCCATGTTATCTTCCCATCCCTAAAGAATATTTTAGAAGACTATTTGATAATATATGAATTTCAATAGATATAAACAGTTGCTACAGGTATGTCTGGTCTTCTACTATAAGATTCATTTGAAAATATTACATTTACTAAGGCACTGCTTCCTGGAAAACTAGGAAAAGAAATAAAAATACGTCGTATTTTATACTTCTAACTTTATCTACCTGTTGTCATCTATCTATTTATCTATCTATCTATCATCTATCTATCATCTATCTATCATCTCTCTATCTATCTATCATCTATCTATCTTCATCATCATCCATCATCTATCTTCTATCTATCATCTATCATCTATCTGTCTATCATCTATCTATCTATCATGTCTATCTATCTATCTATCTATCATCTATCTATCAACTATCATCTATCAATCTTTCTTCTCTCATCTATCATCTATCTATCTATCTATCTATCTATCGATCATCTATCTATCATCTATCTGTCTTCTATTTGTACATCTGTCTATTTATCCAAGGCTGTCACTCTATCATCTATCTGTCTATCATCTATCTATCTATCATGTCTATCTATCTATCTATCTATCATCTATCTATCAACTATCATCTATCAATCTTTCTTCTCTCATCTATCATCTATCTATCTATCTATCTATCTATCGATCATCTATCTATCATCTATCTGTCTTCTATTTGTACATCTGTCTATTTATCCAAGGCTGTCACTTGTCTATATCTCTATATCTCTATTATCTTTCTGTCTATATCTACATCTATCTTTAAACAATTGGCCAATATGACAATCGAGGCTGACAAGGTAAAGATGTGCACTTGCATAAATGAAGACCAAGGAGGGTCAATGCTAAAATTCTACCCCAATTCTGTGTTGGAAGTAAGAAGACCATAAATTGAAAATATTTAAAAAATCGTTCTTATTCAACTTTGCATTATATTCCAGCTGTCCTTCAGCATCTTGGAGGAGTGCTCATATTGGATTGAGCTACCTGTATTACTCAGTCTATCAATTAAAATTTTAATGTCGTATAGAAAAATTGCCCTCTCTTTCAACATACAATAAGGTTTAACCAAGCATCTGTGTATTCTATGACTGATTCAAGTTGACACATAAAATTAATAATCACAATGACCTGGTATGTCCCTAATTTAGAGTTCTGGAGTGAATTTCCTTACACACAGCAACAATAATGCATCCTTTGTGTTCCTGCTTACCGAGTGCCCAAGCATCTGGGCTAGAGTTTCTTCCATTCATGTAACAAATGCATTCATTCCTCCATTCATAACATCATCTGCAAATGATGGTCAAGAGAGATTTCAAATATTTGTACATCCAATGCTATAAATACTGAACAAGCAGACCCAGAACTTAGAACAACTATAATGAGTATACAAGGAAGCACTGTAAGGACCTCGGCAAAGCGAATGTTATATTAGTTGTTAATGCTAAAATTAAATAGCAATAAAATATTGCAGTTGAAGTTACAAACATAAAAATCTTTACACTTTTTAAATTACTCTGTGTGTGTGTGTGTGTGTGTGTGTATGTATGTATGTGTGTGTTGACATGCATGTGGAGGTCAGAAGATAACTTAGGGAGTAAGTTCTCTCCTTTCACCAAGTGGGTCTAGAGAATTAATCTCATATCATTAGGCTTTGTGACAGTTTCCTTTACCTGCTAAACCATTTCACCATCCCACAAGCATATATTTTGACAACAGAAGGCTCCATATTTTAGAGTAACCAATGTAATCACTGTTGACTAAGAAAAAGTTATTTAAATACAAAAGTAAATCACAAATCACAAGGGCTTGGATGCTATCTCCATTAGTAAATTACTTGCCTTATAAAGTGAATTCAATGGCTAAGAACCCATGTAAAAACAATAGTTTTTACTACTATGTAGTAAAATGTACATAAAAACAGTAGTTTTTACTATAAATGTAGTATATTTGTAATCTCAGAAATAAGAAGGTAAAGACAAGAGGATTCCTCTGTGCTCAGTGCCATCCAGGATCACCTACATGTGAGTTCTCGTTTAATGAAAGACCATTGTCTATAATACAAGGTGTGTGATATCTGAGTCACATCCACTGAGGTGGACACACACACACACTCACACACACACACACACACATACACGGATCACAAAAGTCAAGTTTACAAATCACATATGTTTAAATTACTATATGTATCAGTTTTTAAATGATAACTAGCAAAACCTGAAGCACAGATGGTAAAGGGCTGAGAAAGATGTGCATCTAAGAAAACACAGAGATGGGATGCAAACACAGTCAACGCGTCTAGGGAGCTCACATTCTTCACTACTTTCTCCTTCCTCAAAAGAAGAAAGTTTCAGTCGTGAGGCTGGTACGCTGTATCCTCATCACATACACTGGCAAAAATATCTTAGCCTACAACCTTTCAGAAAACCCTGTGCACAATGTGCCCATACCATTGTTTCGGTTGACTAAGAAGAGAAGTCAACAACTGGTCAGAAAAGGAGTTGTCAAATAAATTTGTTGAAACACATGAAGAAATCTTAAATCTTAGAGGAAATTTAGTCTCTGTGATTAAATCTTGAGTACCTGCTGTTTCTCACAGGCTGTAGTCCGTGATCCTGCACAATTTTAAAAACATGCACTGGCCAATGACATGATACCTGTCCCTAGTAATGATAGAAGACAAATATAAACACTTCAAAACATTCAAAATGCCAAACTGAGCACACATTTAAGCTAGACCCTCTGATTCTGAGACTGGGCATTTTTTCCAATATAAATATTATAAGAGCCAGGGTTGGTGCATGAATACAAGGAAACAGAAGCCTTCAGGCCCCTGGTAACTTGCTCATATAAACTTGCAGCAATGCTGACAGCATGCACTCAATAAGACAAATACCCAGCATAGAACTGAGGAAATGGGCAGCAGGTTCCAACTTTGGCTGTGGAACTATAAGCAATTGATTACTGCTTGGGGAGAGTGAGTAAATCTTTAACAGAGAGACTCTGGCCAGGCTGACTAGATTCCAGTGAAGTTGCACTGAGGGATATCTGGGTACAAATGCTTAACTGAGTAGGCTTTAACATATATGACAGAATACATGAAATCTGATGGGAGGGCAAGGGGGGGTACTGATGGCAGAGAGAGTCTAAGTTTGATTAGTATCTATTATATAAAATGCATAAATCTCAATAAAATTATATTTTAAAACAATATTTAAACAAAAAAGAAGCTAATAGTAACTATGGGCCATTGGGATGGATCTGTGGATTACCATATTTGTTGCCATGCCTGATGACCCGAGTTTGGTCTCTGGGACATATATGGTAGAAGGAAAGAACCAGCTTCTACAAGTTGACATTTGATCTCCACAGGGACACCAGGGTATGCTTGAATACACACACATACACATGCACATACAAATGCATACATACATTAAATAGATAAATAATAAATAAATGCAATTTAAATTTTTGAAAGTGATCACAATTGCATAATCACTGCCATCAACTTGAATAAAATCTTTTTGCATGTATTTCCTTCATGTGTCTCATTATTTTACAGTGCCACAAACATGTTTTACAAGTAATAACAACAAAAGAAACCTGAGTTAGTTACTTCATTCCAATTGAAGTCAACCAAAACTGATGCAAAAATAATTCTATTGCATATAATTGCATATTAATATTTATATCTATAATACATGTATAATTGTATATAACTTAAATATAATTGTATGTAATGTTTATATGTGTCCATATCAACTTTCCATTGCATTTCTATATACTTTATGTGTATATTTTATATATAAATGTATATATACAATATGTATTCTCTGCCATATTCAATGGGTCTATCTCCAAGGGAGTAACTCTTCGGTAAAGACACAGATGTTACTCAGTTATTATTCCCCAAAACTCATATTCGTCAGGCATTTGCTTCAGTATGACACTGAAAGGGAAATTCCTGCATTGTGAGACCCTTAGCACTAGTTCTGTAAGTTTGACTTTCATATCAAAATATAATGCATGTTGGTGTCAAGAGGAAGCCTGGGGCTTATTCCATTGCATTTTCCTCAAAACCAAGGGAATATCATTTGAGCTGGTCCAATTACTGCCATTTATCTTTCTTGATCCAAATTCATGAGGGTGTCCCTGTACATCACCAATGGTAGCTGAACCTGAGTTCATCTAAGGGTTTTTCAATGGAATTGTCTAATTCCATTTATGGTCTGTACAGGATTCTTCGTCTAAAGCCTCAGGAGTAAGATGATTCTTGCCCTGTGGAAAGTGGACACTTGTTCATTATTTTAAATTTTTGTTACATTTTTATAATATTTATTTTATGTGAGTGGAAGATGGGCATTGTACATGCTAGGCAAGGCACAATTGTGGAGCACATAGGAAAATTTACAAGAGTCAATTCGCTCCTCTGTGGGTCCCAATGATAAAACTTAGGTCAACAAGTTTGGTGACAGTGACTTTACAGACTGAGTCATCTCACCAGTCCCCCAAAGTGGACACTTATATCCCTCTGTTCTTGGAGAATTGAGACTGAAAAGCAGCCACATCACTTATTGAAGGGAGACAAACTCAAAATCCTATGTGGGAAAGGGGTTAAATAATGAAGTTGTAAAGTTTGAGACACCTGGATTATTTGTTAGAACTGAGACAACTTAATAATTACTTTCAGAGCAGATTGGTTGGCAGAATGAAGTTTAATTTATAGAGCAGATAGGAATTTTCAAGCAAAATTTCTAATGTAGGATTTTTTTATGTGTGTGTGTCTTTGAAAAAATTTAAAATCAGTTCAGAGCCATTCTCATTCATACAGTAGGATGTTTAATTTTAGAGATGATTGGTTCTTTCCAGTGTCCTAGGATGGTGCAATGATTCCAGGGTACAGCGTAAACAATTGTGATCGCTCTTCAATTCTTCCTTCCTTTATTTTCTCAGTAAAATGCCCAGCGAGAAATTTCTTCTCCCATCAGAAGAGTTGTCAATTCTAATCTCCTTTCCTGAAGTCTCCACAGGAATTCTTCTGTCTCCTCTTTCTTTGAGGGCAGACTAGCTTACTATCTTCAATGGATTGTAATTTTTTAAAAATAAATCTGTTGATTTCATGTATCTATTAAGTGCCAAAGGAGCATAAATCCTAACTATTTTATTAAATTTGCTAACCGGGTATGTGGGTATGGGGAGCAGCTATTGACAAACATACCAATAAGCATACATCACCATTTGTAGCACTTTATAGACATTCAGTTAATTAGTATAGCAAAAGTCTTGCTTAAAAATGCCATCCCTATTTCTTCAAATGAGGGAGTGAGGCCTAAATATATCATTTAATTGTTCTAAGTTCACCCAGTCAATGAAAAGTTAAAGTCTGGAGTCTAACCTAGACTGTCTTTTAATTTCTTTTCCATTTTTTACTATTTTATATAAATCAGTTAATTCTTTCATTACTCTTGAATCCATAAGTCATTGCAAAGAAATTCTGACCATGATACCAGATTTATGGAACATAAGCATATATTCATCATCAAATTTGTATTGATGTAAAAACTGGGCTTTGCATCCTGTGTCTAACAGACAGACGAACAGACTCTGGAGAATTTTAAAGTTAGAAGAGACAGAAGAGCACATTGCACAAAGCAAATAAATCACATGGAATGAAGTTTCATTCTTGTCAAACACCCCTAAGCAGTCATTTCCACCTAAATATTAATTCACTTATAAAATGAACCAAAAACTACGTAATTTAACTTGCAAAATTTTTGCCTGGAGAAAAGCTACAATGCATAATTTTGTGACCTAGTTTATAAGTGATAATGCATAAAATTTCTACATTTTATATACTTTAATAGTAAATAGCAACTAAACAGCAAAATACCAAGCAGACATTAAAAATCAGCTTTGCCAAGACTAATAAAATGGCAGTTATTATATCTAAAAGTAGGCTTCAGGGGCCAGAGAGATGACTCAGTGATTAAGAGCACTGACTGCTCTTGCAGAGCACCCGGGTTCAATTCTTAGCACACACATGATGGCTAACAACAAACTTTACCTCCAGATTCATGGGAATTTGACTCTTCTGACTTTTGCAAGCACTGCACAACACAGAAGCACTTACATACATGTGGAAGACATGCCTGAGCCTAGGGTGAAAGTCTTATTGACAGCCATATACCAAGCCCGAGGCAATGGCTTGACCACTGGAGCCACAAGGAACGCCTTGTGACATTTGTTCGCATTGGCAGATCATGAGACTGATGCCTAGAGCTCACCACACTCTAATCACCACCCTTGGAATCCAAAATTACAACACTTAGATATTGCAACAGTCAGAGCAACATGGTTTCCAGGAATCCGAAACTTAGAGAAGCTGAAACTTATCATGTTAATAGGGCATCTGGCCCACTAAATTGTAATAGGATACTAGTTGGCCATGCTAATAAGGGATCCCATATGCTGTGTTATGATTGGACTATTACCCCTATATAAGCTGGTAATTTCTTGCAATAAAGCAGATCTGTGTCACTGAACCTGGTCTCCTGCATCTGAATGCAGCAACACTGGCACAGACCCCTCACCAGCCCTGGGGTCTGGACCGGACAGCTGGTCAGAGGAACTGAGAGAGCAGGAAAGTGACCTTAGCTGGAGGAAAGCAGCCACAGCCGTTGACCACACATACATACAGGCAATACACTCATACACATAAAAATAAGAAAAGAAAAAAAATAAAATTAGGCTTGAGTATGATTTTTGTTTTTAATAAATATTTTATTGCATTTTTATGCATGCCATACAATAAATCTTTTTAGAAAATATTTCATTTATTATTTTTATTTTATGTTTATGAGTATATTGCCTGTACTCATGCAAGTGTACCCATGTCATGCAATGCCCACAGAGGTCAGAGGAAGGCATGAAACTAGAGTTAAGGACAGTAGTTAGCTGCCATGTGGATGCTGGGAACCAAACTCGCATCCTCTGCCAAAGCAACCAGTACTCTTAACAGCTGAGCCTTCTTTCTAGCTCCTCATACAATAAATCTTAATCATATTTAGACCCCTCCCCCATCTTCACACCCCATAGCATGCATTCATGCTATAAATTTCACACATTCCATCATATATGTTAAGGCCTATTAACTCAAGCTTTTGTACCCAGATGCCCCCAGTGCAGGCTCATCCACTGAAGTCTAGTCAGCCTACCTAGAGTCACTTCCTTAAAGAAGATCGACTTTCCCTCATCTAGGAGCAGTCAGTTGCCAATAGTTCTTAGGCTAAGGTTTGGGCCTGCTACTCAATTCCCCACTTCTATGCTGGTTTTCTGTCTGATTGAGTTGATTCTTATATTTTTAAGTTAATTAATGTTTTATATATTTTTTAATGTTTCAGTAAATGACTATGGAGAATATACTTGAAATTAAAGTTAATTTTACCAAGTTTGCATAATGAAAACCAGAGGTTAGTATATGTAAGTCATCCATGGTAGGAAAGGCTCAGATTAGGGCTGGGCTTCTACTGAGTGTTTGGGGGACAGAAATTAAAGAACGAGAATTCTGTCATGATCTTGAATGCTCTCTTGTAAGTGTATTTGAGTGGTGAGTATCTTGGCGATTTTTGTCTAAGAAACAAATATGAAGAAAAGGATGTGTAGGTCTGCTGACATGCCAGGTACTGATGTTGGCCAACAGAGGAGGGAGTCTGCTAATTTTATAGCTGTGTGCCATCCTTGACTTTGCTTCCTATTCAGGCATCATGACAGTGTGGTTTTGTTTGTGTCACATTTCCCACATTCGCAAAGCGATCTTGTCTACTTACCATTGATATTCAGTGGAAATGTTTACATTCAGTGGGAACAACAGAGCCAACTGTTAGTTGTCAGCTTCAGTACTGCCTGGTTGCTTGTTTATCATCATGTAGTGAAAAAATCAGGTCATGTAGTTCACTTTCTTCATGGATTATTTCAAGCTTTCAAAATTTCTACTAGCAACAAGCGTTATTTTTATTAATAGATCGCAATGTAATTGCTTATCATTATATATTTAATATTTATATTACATATAGTATTATTTTATATATGTGCACACACATGTTAGAGAGACATAAATGCATACTCACAGAGTGATGGGAAGACAGAGAAAGAGTGAGGGAGTGTGTGAGGCTGACAAGAGAGAACAGCTTTCTGTTTATCAGTGTAATGCATACAGCTCTTTGGCTACGGGAATGGATTAAATACCCAGTTCAGTGACTTTGTCACTATCTCAATGAATTTGAGAAAACAGAAATTATTATACTTATGTCAACCATGTTTTAAAAAACTCTTAGCCTACTGCTATTTGTCTTGAGAAGGCATTAGACTATTTTATAAGATACTGCCATGTTTTTATAATATCTAAAGAAATCAAGTTATCCTAACTTTTGGTAATAAATTTCCCATTTTCTTATAACCAAGACAGTAATGTCTTATAGGTGAAATTCCTCTTTACAAATGGATTCTTCTGTTCTATATTTTCACAGCTATAATTTATAAACATCTTTATCCAATGCTTACCAACAAGTCTTGCCAACAATTGTCCATATTATATAAAACACTAGCTACTGATGAGTGAATAACTTCTGAGTTGTTCTTCACTGAGCCACAAGAGACTGGTTTTCTATTTTTCTTTACAATTTTGTTTGAACTCATTTTCTGAAAATTTCTCAGAACATGCATGTAGTTCTCAATGTGTGACATGATAATAATGATTCAATTAATATTAAACATTAAAAAACCGGGAAAGAAACCTGCCTTTTCTTTCATCACCCTTTCCTTCAAATATATACCCATTATAACAAGGTAGGACTTATAAGTCAGGGCAAGAGTCTGTGTAGCGGGCATGAGCAAACAACAAGGGAGAAGTGGCAGTTGGAAAAAGGTGAAACTGTCTATTTTCTTTGGTAAGCAGGAGTTACTAGGAACAGTCACCAGAGACCATGGAGAAGTATGACTTCAGAGACAGTTTTAAACAGGCCCCTGCACTGAGTGGCTCAGGCTGAAGCTCTGGGAGGACCATAGGCAAAGTGTAGTGCTGAATTTCACCTTTGCCAGTGGCCAGCAGGTAAGCAGTAACTCAAGTTCTGAAAAACCAAGAGGCGTCATAGAAACATCCATGATTTCAAGAAAAACAAAATCTCAAAAACAAGCGTCTTCTGGAAAGTATTTGGCAGTACAAGTCTTGTGCATTTTTTGAAACATGAGAAAACCGGAAGCAGAGAATGGTGGTTCATTAGCTTGCTAATCAGCCCTACAACATGAAGTGAGGGCCCTGAGCTCCTTATTTTGAAATCAGAAGAGAGACAAGTTGAAGTGATGCACTCCAGTGTGTCTTAACTAGAATATCTGGCTGACTTCTTCTGCAAATGTCAAAGTGTCTCTGAATGCTGATGCCCCTGAACCTACCCTGGGCCCACTTTCATAGTTTTAATTGACTCCTGTGTATAAAGAATTCCCATGGCTGTCAATTTAAATTGTTCTCTTAGGAGCACAGGATTGAGTTCATTATCTGTCAATACTCTATTACTTTAATTCATTTGTATTTTTATAAAAACCATACTGTGCATTCAAAGGGAGAATTTGTGTAGGCACTGGGGAACCAAGCCCAACCTCTCTGTTAATTCACCTTCTGCCTTTGGAAATTTCAGCCACTGTGACTGCTACTGTCTTCAAGTGAGAAATGAGGGCCTGATACCTGAATTACAGTACTAGGTTAGAGGATAAAAGTGTGCAGAGTGGATGGCTGGAGAGATGGGTCAGTGGTTAAGAGCACTGACTGCTCTTGCAGAGAACCGGGGTTCAATTCCCAGCACCCAAATGGCAGCTATGACTCATCCTTAACTCCAGTTCCAGGGCAATTCGAAGCCCTCTTCTGACCTCCGTGGCATTGTGTGACATGGGTACCCTCACATACATGCAGGCATCTCACACATATAAATTAACAATAATAAATAAAATATTTTTTAAAAAGTTTGCAGAGTGGAGCAGGATGAACTGGAGTGAACTTAGTAAGTACTGAGAAAGTGCCTTAATCTTGTCCAATCAGTGAGGTTTTAATCCTGCACTGAAACCTACAAACCACTCAACTGAACCAGGAAAAGAAATGTAAACTTTGAAAGTTGGAGATAAGCAAATACAATCAGAGATAGAATACCTTCTAGTTCATTTCCCTCTAGACCACTTCCCTGCTTGATAAATTAAGCCATTTGTTGAACACCATAGTTATGAGAAATGCAGTAGTGACAGCCATGTCACATGCCTTATCAATGTAAAGTAGGGATCCTTTTTCATATACTGATTCCAGTAATTTGCTATAGTGATTCCTTTTTTATTCCTTCTCTTTTAACAGGAGCTAATTATTACATTTCAGATAGCATAAAGTAAAGCAGTCCTGCCTACTGTCAGGTCGACCAGCCTGCTAAGGTGTCTAAGCATACATATGTGTGAGCATCTGACAGTGGGAGGATTTGGGGTTTACCTTACAAGTACGTTTGGGTAAATGGCTCTTGAGTAAAGCAGTTGCAATTTACTAATTTAACTGGATTGACATACAAATTCACAGGAAGGGGCTGGTTCTTGGAGAGGCAGTTGTGTTCTTCTGAGGAATTCTCAGAAGTACATACCACAGTTCAGTGTCTGTTATGGATGTGGCTGGGGCAGGGCAGAATAAGAAGAGAACACAGGAATGATGCAGAAATACAAATGGCAAGACACATTGCGACCCTGACGTAATCTAGTTTTTCTGAAGGTCTAAGTAATACTATTAGATATATAATCGAGTTGTGTGTATTTATGTATGTATATATATATGTATACTATATATATTTCTATATTTAAAGGGATTCTTTGGTGCACTGAAAAAATACTGGAGTTGTCTAAGATTTGACTTAGACCTAAAAGGAATTGGGCTAGAGGCTGGGGAAGAGGGGTAAGGGCTTACTTTCTTTTAATCAGCATAAAGGTATTAGACATAAGCCCTCCTTATGACCTAGGGCTGATGGCCTCAGAAGAACAACTCTCCTAAATAAGGTACATTCCTCTGCTTTATGGTCCTTGATCAGTTGCAGGTTGTCTCCCTTGAAATAGCCATGAAAGCACTTTTTTGTGGGAATAGTTCACAGTTGTAGGTTATGGTGAAGCAAAATATGTAAAGTTGGATGCTCCTTGAGGTCAGGAGCCAGTCTTTTAACTTCACCTTGTTAAGTTAGAAAGATGTCGTGAATAGAAACATTCTTTCCACTTCAAAACTTGTTCATGAAGGAGGAGCTCTTTGTGGGACTGGTACTACAAGTCAGGGCTCTGGGTGACCTTTTCAAGGATCTCATGGTGGTTTTATCTTGATTAAAATGGTTCTATTCACAGGAGGGGAAGGGCTGTGACATCATCCTGCAAAAGAAAATCTTCTAAAGAATGAGGTGAAAAGGTAAAATGTAGAAAAATGGATACTGCTTTCTTTGGGGATGGCGGGAGAAGAAAAGGAAAAGCAATGAGTAGAAGAGAGGTGTCTTGGAGAATAAAGGGAAGGCAGAGAAAGAAACAAAAGAAAACAGAGAGAGAGAGAGTGCAGGCAGAGCTGGGAGATGAGGCAACATTCCCAGAAGAGACCCTCCAACCACACTGTCTTCCTCTCTCAGTGGGCACTGAAAGAGGGCAACCCCATTTTCCAATTTACACAGAAGGAAGCTGTGCTCTTTGCAAAAATCTTACCCGGTTTCACTGGGGTCTTACTTAGCCTGGCCAACATCTAGTCTCAAATCTGTTTGACTTCAGACTCCAGTCTTTCTACAAAAGAAAAAAACCCATGTTTCATTTTTACCAACTTTCAACAATACCCCTTAAAGCACATAGTGAGTGTGCCCTTCCCTGACTTGGAAGACAGTTGACTGTAATTTCTAGTTCACTCCTCAGATTCCCCAAACTCCATGAGCATCCTTTCTGCTACCCAAGCCCACTTATTTATTTTTCCCAACAGTACCAAGATTTTTTAAGCTGCACAAAAGGAAGTCAAAGCCAAAGGCAAATAACCTGGGAAATAAAAGTGTAAAACTACTGCCTTGGGGATTTATTTACTGTTGATCATGGCTGGGGAACTCTTTGAACCTTACATGTGCATAGGCTTATGAGGGTCAGGATGCATGTGTCTAAAGAGATGAATGAAAGAAAGAAGCCTGATGAATGAAGAAAAGAATTCCGAAGGATTAACAAATGGGATTGATGGGGTGAATAGGGGATGAAGCTTTGTAACAAAGTAATTGAGGTATCCCAGAGCAATGAATGAATAGTGCCATGCTCTGTGCCCAAGGGAGAAGATGATACAAGACTCCTTGCCAATGAAAATATATTAGGTGATAGTGACCCCTAACAGTCCTGTGTTCTTTGACTAAGAGTGCATACATCATATTAAATGAAGAAGGAAAAGTTGGAGGAATGAAGTCTTAATATTCGGTACTCCCTGTACAGTGGTAGGAAGTTCACAGCACTAGGAAAACAGATAAGAGCCCAGAAAGGACTGGAATCCAATCTGAGTCCCACTCACAAACATGTAGGTCCTGAAAAGGGGTTATTTGTACCCTAATAGTGTACTTTTTCCTAATCTACTGAGACTATAGATTGCCTACCCAAGGAAATGATAAATGCTAGGAATATTGTTTATAAGATGCAGTTCCCCTTCATGGTAAACATTTGCTGTTATAGTCTTATGTTTTTAATTTATTTTCCTTTTTTGGAATTCACCAGTGTTAAGTCTAACAATGTACAAGATGTAGGCGCTACGAATGTTACGTGTTTTATTTATTTATTTATGTATTTATTTTTGTTTTCTTTTTTATACTGAGGTTTTGTGTACTTCATACAATAGATTTCAATCAAATGTAGATTCCCCCAAGACACACACCAATTCAATCGAACAAAGTCCCAGAACAGAAAAGGGAAAAATATGTTTTTTTTTTTTCCTGCTATTTTTGAGACAGGGTTTCCCTGTAGCCCCAGCTGTCCTGGAACTCACTATGTAGACCAGGCTGGCCTTGAACTCATCCGCCTGCCTCTGCGTCCCAAGTACTGGGATTAAAGGTGTGTGCTACCATGCCTGGCTAAATGAAACACATTTTTACTGTGTTTAATGTAGTAACAATAAAGTGAAATTGGAATAGTACCAGAACAAGAACAATTCCTAAAACAGTACCTAAAATGATGTAGTTTTTGTTTCTCTGTGTCTATTTTAACTTCATAGGGCATGAAACTATATAAAATAAACTATTGTAAAATTAGAACTGGATAATACTACTAATCTGGGGAGCTCCTAAATTGATCTGCTGTATCTGAAAAAATTGCTATTGTGTTGAAGATATGTTTACTCTCTCTCTCTCTTTCTCTCTCTCTCTCTCTCTCTCTCTGTGTGTGTTAAAGGGAAAGTGCACATATGTGAATGTACATGAGGATGCTAGAGTTCCACATCATGTGTCTTCCCCAATCTCTACCTTGATTTTTAAGCTAAAGTCTGTGACTGAACTATGAGCTCACCAATTCACCTGGAGTACTAGAAATCTTCCTATCAGGATCTCCCCAATGCCAGGGAGACAGGTGCTTATTACCATGCCCGGCATTTTAAGTTGGTACAAGGGATCTGAACTCATGTCTTCATGTTTACATGTCAAGGACTTTACTGTCTAAGTCTCTCTGCAATCCCCTGAAGATATGTTGTCAATCTTTCTCCCTCAGAAGATGCTCACTTTCAATTTCCAGCTATATAGAGACATCAGTATGAAACCATATTTTTGTAATCCTTATCTTATTGCAAGTAAACCGATTTTCTGAATTCCTTAGTACAAAGAGCTTTACTGTATTTTTGACTCAATGGCTCTAGAAAATGGAGATACAGTGCATTTGGTCACTCAGAACCCCAGGGGCCCAGATTATACCAGTGGTCAAGATCCTACCAATGGTAGAGTCCTTTTTAGCTCTGTGTTCTTGGGTCAATTACATTTCTCCATAATTATCTAACGTAAATGAACTCCTCATAGTATTTAGGCTTCTGGAGGCTTGGACAACCTTCACTGACATATTAACAAAACTGAGGAGTCCAGAAATAAAGAGCAATGTTTACTAGTTTGACAATTTAGATTTATTCCCTTCCATAGCATAGTGTGCCAAGAAAAACATTTCAGGCAGAGAATGAATGTCAGAGAAGATTTATAAAACAAACAAACAAACCTTGACATAGCAAGTGTATCCTAGGCAGAATATAATAAATCCTCAGCAGAGTAAGGAGGTTGTTGCCCTGGTGATACACGTTTTTCAAAAGCATTACAATGTGCATAGTATCCCTTTCCTAAACAAACCTGTCGTTGATGATATAAGGAGCTCTGTAATAGACATTATAGGGTCAAAATTACTAGATTTTATTCAACTCCAAATAGAAAGACATAAGCAAACTAGTTCACTTCTTTAACACCAGCCTTTACATCTTCAGCACAGAAATACTTTGTATGAAGAAAGACTCCAGTGTTCTAACCCTGTGCTTAGATTTTGAGGTTTTAACCTTCACAAGTTTGGTCTTTGAACATGAGCTGGATAAGAGCACCTACAACTGTTAGCATCTATCCTGCACTATGTTAACAAAGGCACTACAAAAAATGGTCAAAAACATATTCCACCTATTTTTAAAAATAGTTTCATTATACTGAAATATTCAAAGAGTAATGCACCTGATTGCTTTGAATGCAATCAACTAACACAAATGTGTACACTAAATGGCTTAATTAGCTCTTATAGATGGCATGCTTGAACATACCTTGCTTCCAGAATAGCTTTCAAAAATCATCTTTTCTTAACAGATGAAGAGATTTGAAAAATCTTTAAAGCAGTCTAATTTACTTTCCATAATCAATTTGAACAAATTTTGATTGTTTTAGTTATTTAAAATGAACCTACCATATGACCTGGTTATATCACTCCTTGGCATATACCTAAAGGACTCATCTTATTGTAGAGACACTTGTACAACCATATTTATTGCTGCTCTTTTCACAATAGATAATAGATGGAAGCAACCTAAGTGTCCCTCAACTGATGAGTGGTTAACAAAAATGTGGTACATTTACACAATGGAGTTCTATTCTGCAGTAAAGAAAGATGCAGTAATGAAATTTGCAGGTAAATGGACGGATCTAGAAATTGTTATACTAAGTGAAGTAACACAGACTCAGAAAAAAAAACAAAATATGTTTTCCCTCATATGTGGCTCCTAGCATGAAATCCCTTTAAATTGCCGGTACTTTTAATAAGATGATGCTATACAGCAGTCCCTTCTGCATGAAATAACTACTAGCATCACCACATCCACTGAGCCTGATTGCTAAACATAGTCAAAATTGGGCTTGTTGACAGCTGTGCTCATTCATTAAAGGAGTGCTAAGCAGGGTCACTTGACCCTCACCAGAGTATCCAGCCACTCTTCCCACCCAGTTAGTCCAGCCTTGGAAGTCAAAAGAAAAATGAGGAGGAACCCAATAGAAGGATGTTTTTGGAAGCCCTTGTCAAGAAACTCCAATGGACTCTCATATGAACATTTGAAAATTGCCCTGTTCTGACTTTTTTCTAGTTCCCTGTCTAGAACTTGTAATGCTAATTACTCTTGCCTTTACTTCTCCTTCACATCTCCTATTCATGATTCAAGGACTTTCTTCTCCCCTTAGAGACAAGAGTTGTACAATTTGGGAGTCTTTTTGACAGACCCACTGAAGGGGTACCCCAAATGCCTCACCCTGCGTCCCTGTTCAGCATGGAAGAAGCCAGAGCAGTCTGCGTCCCTATTCCCTACTGGCAATTTGGGTAACCCCTTCAGAGGATGGCATGATAAGCATAGGAGGCAGGAATTAGCTAGGCAGTTAGGGTAAAAAGACCCCAAAGAAATGTAGCCCGTTTCTGGGCTAAAAGTCAAAATGTCCTTGGGCCTGTTAGCAACATATTCTGTTCCAAAGGCCAAAAATGTCAAAAGTATTTGGGAGCTTGTATGTAACCCTTAAAAGATTTTAGGGTTATCTCTTCATGGGGGGATTGTGGAGGGGAGGGTGTGTGGGCATGGACTTGATCAAAATATCTTATATGCACATATGAAATTCTCAATAAAGTTTTTGTAAAAAAAAGTCAAATCTAAAGATCTTTTACAAATCTAATACTTTATATAAGGTTCTGTTGGGAACTGAAGGCTGAGAATAAAAACTTATTATCAGAGCTGAGGATCCACAGAACTTGAAGAGAGAACAGTTTTATAAGACCATTTAGAGACATCAAGTTTGCTGGTGCAGTAAGAGCAAGAAGATGCTTTTCTTCGCTAGGAGAAAGAAACATCTGAGAGGTGACGGAAATGTTTTAGTGTGTTTTACACATAGACTGCCTCCTTTAAAAAAAGACTTAGTACCTGTTAGACATGCCAAGGGCATCTTGTTAGATGTCCTGGCTTTCGAAACAGATTTGCAAGCCTGTGCTCCAACTCTGTAGTTGGATTGTAGGGTTTTAACCTTCACAAGTTTGGCCTTTGAGCAGAACTTGAGAAAGGACGAAAGCAAAGGGGGAAAGAATGAAGAAGAAAAGCAAAATAAATCAAAAGCAGCTTTCATGGCAACACTGACATCTCCAAGGCTCTATGTGGAAAGATTTGGTCTCTAATGATATCAATTAGGCCTCACCCACAGGGACTTGGGAGATATGGTACCTACTCAACTCCATATGTAAAAACATTAACTGGGTACTGAACATTACATATTATCAGCTGAGGGTGCCTCCTTACTTCCAATAATTAGAATATCTTGAAATACATTATAACCAGTAATGGCTTCGTGTTGAGAAGCTAATTCTACTTAATTCTTTGTTTCTGAATCTAAAAAATTAGTATTTTAAAAAATATCAATATGTTTGAGTGTGCATCACTTTCAAGTCAGCACATGGGTGCACATGTGCAGACACACACACACACACACACACACACACACACAAACACACAGGCAACTGGCTGCTTTTCCCTGCTCTTTTTTCCAGCTAAGATAGGAGATAGGTAAATCTCCTCTGGAGTGAGGATTTCCCCAAACAGTTTTTTCCTTGGCTGATCCCAGTGCTTGTCTTTAGAGGCACAGTGGGCATCTTCACAGCAGTAGGCCAGAACTGCTGAAGCAGAAACTGTAAGAGCCTTACTAAAGGCTCAAATTTCCATATTGGTGCAGGGATATTTTGGCAGCCCTTCAGGAATATGTCACCTCTCCCAGGGTTGTGTTTAGAATGCAATGCCACCTGAAGGCACTGCTTGGCGGCTGACAACACAGGGCTCCTTCCTACTCCCCTCATGTGTCAATGAGCTTCATGCTGGAGCTGTGGAGAATTCTAGTTCTCAGAGAGAAGCTTTGCCAAATGGAGCAGGCAAAACAGAATCCTGTTACACAAATCTACTTAAGCTGGAGTCTGTGTCTTCAGTGTTTGGCACAAAGCTAATTTCTCCACTGGGCTCCCTCTACTTCATAGCAGCCTGTCCTTGGACTCCAGCAGTCAGGTTTGGGAAAAGTCAGTCCTGATTTCAGGACCCTGATTTATTGCCTGCTAAAGCAGGTGGTGAGATGGTCTTTCCACAGCAATTTGCTTGGTTTTACTTGGCCGTTTGAATTTGTTTTCAGGTGCTTTGTTTTGGGTTTGTTTGTTTGCTTGCTTTTTTGTTTTTGTTTGTTTTTTGCTTTTTTGATGTTGTTTTGTTCATGTTATATTTCAGAATAATGAAAAATTTGGCAGTATATTTAATGGGACAGTGAATTACTTTTCTCATAATTGTGATCAAATATCTGAGAAGAGGCCAAATAAGGAAGGAAGGATTTATTTCAATTGAGGTTGAAGGAGATAAAGTCTATCATGGTCATGAAAGCATGGCATGGGCTTGATGATGCTGTGAGCAGGTGCTTGGGAATTGTCACATGTTGGGATCAGGAGGAGAGAGGGAAGAAACAGAGCCAGGGATAGAGACTTAAGGCCTGCCCCCTGTCCAGTGGTACAGTTCTTCCAGATGGACTTCACTTCTGAAAGATTCCAGACTTCCAAATCACTTCCAACCACTACTCAGAGACTGAGTGCTCAAACACCTGAGTATGTTGAGGGGGGCATTCTACATCCAAATCATGACAAAGGGATTAATAAAAATGTGTTTATATGCATGTAAGTTTATGCTTATAAAAGGTTTCTGAAAATCAGAATATATCATCAAGTTGGATCATTTCATAATAGCTTGACGTGCAAGCCTATGGACCTGAGCTGAATCCCTAGCACCCAAATAAAAAGACAAGTCAAGCATATTGGCAAGTCCTTGCAAGTGCTTCCAGTACTGGGGACACAGAGATGGGTAGATGTCTAAGACTTGCTGGCTAGTCAGTCTAGCCTACTTGGGGATAACAAGGTAAGTGAGAGACCTTATCTAGAAACACAAGACATGCAGTAAGAAATTCCACTTCTCTAGATATATGATAAAGATAGGGTTTACTCTAGGATCTCTGATCTCTCCAGTCATGGGAATTTGGCTATATTTACCATTCCCTCACACGGAGAGGGCTTTAAATCCAGTTAGACAGTTGTTGATTACCTCCAAGATAGAAGTACCTCTACTAAACCAAGTAGTTTTCTGTGCCAGTCATTGTGGTTATTAGACTTTACAGCTGGGTTGGTCAATTGATTGTTTTTTCTCCCTTAGCAGCTTGCATAGTATCCCCTAGTACTATGAAAGCTAGTTTTCTTCAGGGAGGAGACTTCAAGGTCAGTTTCAGCTCCATTGCTCCAAGTCCTATGTCCAAAGTAGATATTGTATTCAGCAATAGGGTTTTACCTTCAAATTCTGGGAGGTAATCAAGGACTGTGGCAAGAGCCTGTGTTATTTTGGGAGTCTCTTGAACTACCTTGATCAACAACTCAAAGAGAGGGTTCTCCTGTCACTGTGCTTCTTGTTACACACCCTTGAGGTATACATATACACTCACGTTCAGATATTGTATGTGTGTTTTAGACTGAAAGAGAGAGAAGGGAGACAGAGAGAGAGAGAGAGAGAGAGAGAGAGAGAGAGAGAGAGAAGAGATAAAGCTTAGGTGTTGTGAAAAGCCAGAGGGAAATGTAGCAACTCAACCTCCATCTTTAAATTTTATTTATTTTTATTTATGTGTATGTGTGTTATTGCCTGCATGTATGTAAGGGCACCCATGCATACAATGGCCATTGAAATCAGAAGAGGATCTTGAATGCCCTGAAACTGCAATTACAAATAGATGTATTTCACCACCATGTGTGTTTACAGGTCACCTGTAAGAGTAGCCAGTGCTCTTAAGCACTGCGTCTCTCCAGCACCTAATTCATTTTCTTAGCAACAAGGTGTGCTTTATGGCTTCCTAAGCCTACAACTCTGCCTCCCATCCCCTACCTCTCCATCCAGAGCTGATAGCTTTGGGTCACACTTCTGTGGGAGCTGTGGTTCTGCTCCTGCTGCTGTCCTTATCAGCACACCCCACACACAAATACTGATGCTTCTTTAAGCAGCCACAAAACACAAACCCTTCTTGTTAAAATGATGGATCTTGATTAATTCTATGTTGTGATTCCTGAGGATACATTCAACATTTTCTCCATAAGGATAGAGGCAGAAGAGACAAAAGCCAAATTTCCATCAATTGGTAGCATTTTTCAGCAGCTAGGAGAGAGACCTGACTGGCGACTCACTTGGAGCTTCTGGCAGGGTCTATTCTTGCTGATACTTTCATCTTGAGTTCCGTGCCTCCAAAGCTGTAAGAGAGTGAACTTCTATTGTTTGCAGCCACCCATTGACTCTGTGGTACCATCTTACAGTGGTCCTAGGAAGCACTAAATAATGCGTGTGATAATCAAGACACTATCATTGTCTTATTGCTTCCTCGGAAATAAAACTAAAAAGTAAAAATGTCATAATTTCTTTTTGGAATGGGACAAGGTTATTTCTCATGAATCAGATCCAACGAACTGTATGTTAACATCAAAAATAATATTTTGGGACTAGAGAGATAACTCAGTTGACAAAATGTTTGCCATGCAAGCATGAGAACCTATGCTTAATCCCCAGCACTCAGATAAAAAAGTCAAGCATAGTGGTGCATGAATGTATTTCCAGAGACAGGAAGATTCCTGGGATTTGCGGGTCAGCCAGTCTAAGAATATGTAAGCTCTGAGTTCATTGAGAGATCCTGTTGAAAAATAAATTGGAGAGAGATTGAGAAAGAAAATCAATGCTAACCTCTGGCCTCCACATGCATGCTTTTATGTACAAATGTGTTTATATACACACAAACACACTTACTATTTGGTTATGTGTTAAATTTGGTTTTCTAAATATGGTTAAAGAAAAATCGTGCAATTCCACAGGCTACATTTTCATTTTCTAAATTTAGGTGATTATTATGAATTAGAAATCATCAGTGATTCAATTAAATCCCAAGTCTACAAATACTTAGTTAGAATTCTTAGAGTAGCTGGAATTACAATAATATTCTCAATCGTATGAATCTATAGCTTTACATTAAAGACAGTTAAGCAGTTCGATGAAAGAAATTTCTGCATGGTATATCTGTTAAGAATGGAGTTCTCATGGGACTCTAGAACCATTCTATCTGAATTTAAATCCCTACTCCACTATTTATAGCTGTGAGAACTTGGACAAGTCAATTAACCTTTCTATGCTTCAATTTCCATTTTGGCTAATAAGGAAATTATATCCATCTCACTGAGCTATTCTGGGGATTAAATGAGTAAATACCTGTCAAGCACTTAATAGCAGTTGTTACCATAGATTGAACTCAGAATAAATACTGTTATGGTGACCTGATAAATTGTTATGCTATTTCAAGAATTACGAACTTGGATGATACACACGTGGGTAACAGGGTTATATAGTTTTTATAATTCCATAAACTGAAAGAGTATATTTTATCACCCAAGATGATTTGGGATAGAGATTTTTTTAACTTTCTTAGAAATCCCTTGTGGAATCCCAATTTCACAATGTTTTATTTGTAATTCTAAATTCTAAAAAAAAAATCTCTCTATCTCAAACACTGTGGCATTTTTTATTTATTTGCTTTATAATTCATAAAACTATATGAATTCAGTAGGTGAAATTTACAGTCTCAGTTGAAGTTTCCACAAACTAAATTATTAATATTTTAACTTGGGGGATATCCTTAAATTAAGCTCAGCTAAACAAAAAACCATGACCAACAACAAAAACAAAAACAAAACCCTTCTAATTTAGCTAGATTTAGTTGTGTATACCTGTAATTCCAGCACTTGGGTGGTAGATACAGGAAGATCATCAGCCCAAGACCAACCTTACCTACATAGTGAATCTGAAATACAGGAGACTCTGTTCTAAACAAAACAAAACAAAACCAATTCTATGTTTCAAATACATCTCACTCTAAACATTTCCATTAAAATGTGTATTTCCACTTTTGTTCATTTAAATACAAATCTTTGTGATAAAATTCTAGTGAATAAATTTGCCAGTGCACTAAACATAGTAATATTTAATTAAACATAAATTACATGAGCTACAGTGCTGGCCAGCATGTTGGAGAGGTTCTGCTTTGCCTGAACCAGCAAGGGATTTTTGGCCTAGGAGCTCATCCATAGTGAGGAGCCCATAATTATATCAAAACCTTTTTGAACACTGTGGAATATTAATATTTTTGATTATAGTTAATGAGATCCCAGTTAAGTGGCTTCGTTATACTTTCTTGGATGTTAACATCACACTATTTTCCACTCAATCTCAAAAAAAAAGAGAAACAAACAGAAGAAGAAAGAGAAAAAGAGAAAAAGGAAAGGAAATGTTAAACATAATGTGCGTAAAAAATTAAATTAGTTTCAGGAGGTAGGCAAAGAAGCTTCAACCTGAAATACAAAGTATGTTTCCTGAGTGTTCAACAGACTCACTAACAGTGAATCTAGGATATGAGAACCTATAGATGACTGCAAGAATCAGAGGATTTCATCTAAGTTCTAAAAACTACTTAGGATTTTCTCAGACAAAAAGAGGAGACATTGGGGGACAAGGAAATTCAGAACTGTTGATCTGTTGAAGTCATTGTAAGTTGAGTGACTGATACACAGGACAATGGCAAGTGACAGTAATTCTACTGGGGACATTAATTTCTGATGTTCAGGAAAAAGATAACATCGTTTAAGTCCTTTTTGCATGGTAATTCTTTCTCTTGTTATTGCAAGAAGAAAAATTTATTGGAAATATTGTGTGTCAAACATTTCTTTTTTGAGACAGGGTCTCACTATATAGCCTTAACTGCAATGGAACTTGCTATGTAGACCAGGCTTGCCTTTAACTCAGAAAGATCTGTTTTCTTCTCCCTTTTCAGTGCTGGCATTAAAGGCATGTACACCAACATGTCCAACCAAAATTCTTACTTCCTAATGAAATAGCAAATTTTTGGTTTTTTGTGTTTCTATTAGTAAATATATATTATGTGCAATGGGTTTCCTTATGACATTACCATACAACGAATTTGATCCTATTCACCGCCTATGGCTCTGTCTTGTTCCCCTCCTACTCCTTCTGACTCTGTTATACCCTTCCCAACTAGCTGCCCTTTTGAGGAATGAGTTTAATTCATTTTGCTTGGAGAGAATGGATGAGGGATTCTTTATAAAAACATGATCACCTTCAGAGTGGTTACTCTACTGAAGAAAATGTATCTTCCTACACCAGCAACCGTTAAATGCATGTAGATACAAATGGAAGGGTGAGGCCTCATAACCAGCCCCCCACCATGATAGATTGTTGATAGTCCCAGTTTTGTACATGACTTCCTAAAATAATCACATCTGCTGAGTTCAAGAGTATAAGGGTCATGTCATGTGTGGAAGTCTCTTCTGTTCTTTCTGTTCCTTTTTTCATAATGTTTTCTGAGGATTGCATACAGTAATGTAGATTTCCTCTTCATAGTTGAATGTTTAGATGTCACTTATTCTGATCAATATGAACAGTTATTCAGCCCTGAGGATAACACCATTTCTGAGAAAAAAAAGGCAGCAATGGAAATACACTTTGTTCCTCGGGACAGTAATATTATAGAATAACTCAATTTTCTTACAAGGATTCCATGTAAGGTAAATCTTTTGGAATAAAGAGGTGCCTTTTAGTCCCTGAAACTTCAGGGCATGGAAGCTTAAATACTTAAAATAAGAGGCCAGATGTAATGATACACACCTACAATCCCAGGACTCAAGAGGCTGGGGCAGAAATGGAGATTAGCCTATACTTACCTAGGAAGAATTTGTCTCAGAAACCAAACCAAACTAACATTAAATAAATATTTCATAAGCAGTCATCTGAGTTGATAAAGATAAGAAAAAATGTGTATTATTTGAACTTCTTTTGGTTTCTAAGATTTTGAACTAATTTAACTAGTATTATGGGTGTGATGGTTGTATATTCAATACTAAACTAAGGTATCTTTAGGAATCCCAATGATTCATGCAGCAGAGCTTCTGAAAATATTGCCACCAAGAATGAACAACTCTGTTGTCTGTATCAGCATCTTCCTGTTACTATACAGATTTTTTGCAGTCCTCATGGTGAATAATTGCTAACTAGAATCTCAAAATATATGTCCCTCACCGTGCCTTGTGCACAGGACTGTTTATCTATGAGCTCCTTTCTTCAAATCTGGAGTGAGCTCACCTGACTGATCAAGGCTGGTTGACTCTAGTAGAATCCCCTAACTAGTGAGATCTGACCAGTACTTAGGGAATAGTGCTTTCTCACATAAAAATGAGTATTGGTTTAGAGACCTGAAAAATAAAGATGTTTGAGAGATCTAGAACCTGGAGAGACACTTTGTACATTATCAATCACGTTATCTTCTTGAATTCTGGGATATTTTGGATATTATTAAGAGGAATATATGCAAAGTACAAATTTTCTTTCACTAAATCCTCACTAGGTATTTGTCAAACTTCTGTGATGAGGAGGCAGTGTCTGGAACTTTTGGTGGTACACAGACATCAGTGATAGTTTGGCTCCATTATTTGAGGCAATTTTTATTTTGATCAAGTTTCTTAATCTTTTCTGTGAAATGACAGAATTCTGCAAAATGACAAAATTCTGTAAAATGACAGAATTATACAAAATATACAGGGCTGTAACATGAATACAATATCAAAAATAGGTGCTAAATAAAAAACAATTATTAAAAAGTATCATTTGTGTTGTAAACATATCAGCATTGTAATATATTGTTGAACCAAATCGATGATTATCAATAACTGCATACTGGTATTTATACAGCAAATACCTTGGATTCACTTATGCTAATAAATGTTTCTAATGAAATTATTCTTATTTAATTCTGTATAGATCTCTCTTGTAAAGCTAATTCAAGAAATAAAGGAAAATCAACTACAGTGTTATCAAAAAATTATTTTGGCAGGCAAACACATTGTGTCACCCATATTTTCCAGTTGATATTGTCTTAAAAGTCAAGAACAGACTTTCTCAGTTCAGTTAGAAACTGGAATCCCAAATTTATCATCCTGATTCACTGATATTATTCCAAGGGATCTTGGGATGACCCTTCACCAGACGCACTCACGACAGAACACAAAGAAGATAACATCAAGTGAGCATTTTATAAAGCAAAATGTCTTTTACATTTGATAAGCTTTGAATGATGACCATAAAAGAAAGGATGAAAATAAAGAGAAGACAGGACAGCACAGACACAGGTGTTGGTTTCTGTTTGCTTGTGTGATAGGATGCCACATCAGGAAAAATAGTACCAGGTTGTGGGGTGAATTTTCTAGTTATGGTGGATGATGCATTTGATCAGTTGCCATGAAGGATTGTTGGTATTAGTGGTCCTGAGTGTGATTAATAAGGCTGATCTGTCTCTGACAGAGTGAGAATGGCACCACCCAAAATGAATGGAGGTGATCCTACTGAAATCTGTTACTGATACTTGGCTGAGGGAAAGTGGTATTAAGGAATTACCAGGAGAATGAGTGTGTTCACTGGCTGTAGCCATCTAGATCAAAGCAAGAGGGCAGAAGTCATGGAGCAGAAAGGTCTTCAGCTTCTCAGTCAGTCTTAATGACAACCAAGCCTGGATTCATCTGCTTTTCTGCAGTAGCACACTTTCATTAAGCAGTACCACGCAGGCATGGGTGTACATGTCTGTGCACTGCATGTCTATGTGGCAAGAATAATGTTAACACATTTTTTATTGAGAATATGAAGCAAGATATGGAAAAAATCAAGAGGTGAATGTGACGAGAGAGAGAGAGAGAGAGAGAGAAGAGAGAAAGCGAGAGAAAGAGCTCAATCTCTGATCTGTAGCAGTGTATGATGGGAAAGAGAAAATATTTTAAAATTGCCTGAGGCTGTGTGATACATGAAGAGTTAGTTTCTAAGATCACATTCTGGTTACAGAAGTTGCTAAGGGCTCAGTTTATTCAAAGGAAAGACACTACTCTTCATCTGTGATGAGAAGATCAGACCACAGTTTACTTTAAACAAACTCTGTTGTTCATGCTTTTAAAAAATAGTTTATTATTTTTATTTTATGTGTATCAGTGTACTGCTTGCATGTATGTAAGTGCATCTGTGCTGTGCAATGCCTGTGGAGGTTAGAAGAGGGTGTCAGATCCCCTGAAACTGGAGTTATGGATGGTGGTTAGCTGCCATGTGGGTCCCGGGAATCAAACCTGGTTCCTCTGCAAGAGCAGCTAGTGCGCTTAAGTGCTGAACCATCTCTCCAATCCCGTTATTCATTCTTGATATTTTGTAACTTCAGGATTATTTGTAAAAGGGGGGAAATACAGTAATTGACAACTCAAAACTGTGCTTCTCAAAATAGGCACAAGTGATTCATGAAGATTTATGTGAATAAGAGTAGAGTAAAAAAGCTATTGAACAAAAAAGGAAAGGAACACTTATTTAAAACCCCACACTTAGGTTAAGTCAAGACAGGTAGGAGAAAAAGGGGAAGCTGAGGAAAAGAAAGCATCCATGAACAGCACCTGAATGAGGGAGGGGGTCCATTGCCATCCGGCTTTCTTAGATGTGCTCACAGACTACCAAAACACACACTCCACTGGATAGATGAACAGCAAAAGTCATTTTAGAAAGACTCACTTTGTAAACTTCCCTTAAGGTGGATATTGCTAAATGGCCAAAATTGTACAAAGAAAGGATAGTTTTACTGTATTTATTGGAAGTAGTAGGAACATATTTTAATAGTTAAAAGAGTAGAGAAAGAAAGTTACCTATTCAAGGGAACTAGGTGGTGATGTTCCTCAAGACCATTTTTTAAATTTAATTTTTAAAAATTTTTGTTGAATTTTTGAGTATTTCATACAGAACAGCTCAAACAATCCTAATCATCTTTATAATCCCATCCCCCTGGCACCCTCCCCCCCCACCTCCCACTGGAGCCCATATATATTCGGTCATCCCTGTTAAGGTCCACTGGGTTGTCAGTGTCCCCAACCTTTCCCCAGTGCAAGGCCATCCACTAAATTTATCTAGAGTCCCCTGTTTTATGAAGATATGGCATTGGTGTCAGCATATGCAAGTCCCATGCAAACTCAGGCAGACAATAACTCAGCATAGAACTGCAGACCCCAATCTTACCTGAAGGAATGTTGGCAATTGATTGCTGCTAGACGAAGAAGAGCTGATCCTCCTCAAGACCATTTTTAACAAAGAGGAGACAGAATTAGGCTAGCACTTAGGGCACAAAGCAGGCGGAATTTTTGACATGGCTTAGCAGTTGGGTTGGACACTAGTTTAATATGCAAAGAAAGAAGGATCACAAACCAAAAGCCGAGGCTAGGTTGTATTCTAGATAAAACAACAGCAGAGGAAAAGAGGATCAGGACTAAAGTGCCAAGGTAAGTATGCCTCTGGGCATCTTAGGGCAGCCTTCGATGTTGGAGAAATCCAGATGCAACAAAGTCATTATGAAAGACTGGTCCAATCAAATGGGACTTGCCTTCATTCTCTAATTCTACTCAAACTGATCCTCAGATTAACGGCTTCAGGAAGAATAGTTTCCTTATTGTTGTTGAATTACACAGGTATGTGTTTTGATCAACAATAGTATACTTAATATTGCTAGTTGAAGCCAGTTTTGATATGGTGAGAGAGATGTCAGATTGAAAGGTATGAAGGCTGATTTAAAACAAAGCCCTGAACCCTTTTAAAGAACAATGAAACATTTTTTTTAAAAACCAAAAAAAAAAACATAGTATACTTAAAAGGCAGTGACTCACAGTGGGTTAAGTCTTACTTCTTAGTACTTCTGAGACTCTAATCAGAACTTAGCATTAATGAAGATTCTGGGGGTGGTCACAGCTCCCAAGCTTGTGTCATATGTTTCCTGTTTACCCTGCCTTCCCTATCCTCCAAATTCTAGGAGCCACTGCTTCCATTGTCTGATTATACAGATTGTCATAGTGTTGGCTTGTTCAGATTAGTTTATTCTTCTTAATGATAATGCATTTATGTTTCTTCCATGATGTTTTGTGAATGGATAATTGATTTGTTTTGTACCTGAACATTTTATTGTATAGATCATACCTCAGTTTAGAACTTATCCTGATAAAGCATATCTTTAAAAATATTTTATTAATTTTATTTTATGTGTATGAGTGTATTGCCTGAACATGTGTAAGTGCACCTGTTCCATGCACTGCCCTCAGAGGCCAGAAGAGGGTTTCAGCTTTCCTGGAACTGGAGTTACAGATGATTGTTAGCTACCATGAGGGCGCTGGGAATTGAACCTGGGTCTTCTGGAAGAACAAGTGTTCTAGCCCCAAAATAATAATAAAGCATATCTTGTTTATAATTTTTGACAGTTATTAACAAAGTGGTTTTATGTAGCTATTTGTTCCAAATTGAAACTTTACCTCTTAGACTAGGAAGGAAAGCTTATAAACCTTGGGATATAAATGAAACTCGTGAGGTTTTAGAAGCTCATCAAACAACAAGGTTCACAAGGCCCATCCCTACAATTACATAAACAGGAGAAGTTGCTGGGAAAGGAGACTCTAACAGGCCTGGCTACCAGTATTGTACAGAGAGCTCCAGGAATGCAGCTTTCATGACTTGTCAACCATTTGGGGAGGGGGCTTTCCAGTGACATAGCTGCTCTGGGTCACCATCAATTATATACATATATTTGTATATATAAATAATATGAATAAAAATTTTGCCTATTTAATCTGTGATTTCAGTTATAAAATTGTTTTCATATCATCTTGAAATTATATATAAATATAAAAAATCATTTAAATATTCTATTTGCTCTATTAAGTATATCACTTCAAATTTTATAAAATCACTG
>NW_008355272.1:9098842-9180043 GCF_000622305.1 Nannospalax galili
TTTTATATTAATAGATGTACAAATTAATGGTAAGAGGAGAGTTGTCCTTTTGGTACTGAGGAAAACCTATGTTAAAATATAATAGTAATGTATTACAATCAATAATATAGCAATAAAATGACACATAGAGAATTTTTCTAGTCATGTAAGTTGAAGGTTAGAATAAAAATTATGAGAGCAAACACAGCTTTTTCAGTGACACTTATATGCTAATGGATATCTGCAAGAGGAATTTGAGAGAAGATGAGAAAAATGAAGGTTGAATGAAATAATGTCATAAAGGAACAACATAACTTGTGCTTTTAGTAACAGGATTATTCTTAGAATTTTATTTCTTTGGGGATTTTTAATGTGTCAGTGACTCAGACACATCACAGATAGTTATTCTTCTAAGCAAGGAGGCAAGAATTTATATAGTAATTAAAGATAAATTGTTGCATCGGGGTTATGTGATTTGTCATAGAAAAAATAGTTGATTTTGAAGAGGACCAAAAACCAAACCAAATAAGCAAAATGAAAATAATCACACAATCACAGCAGAAGAAATTCAGAATATAGTGATTCTGATATAATACAAGTACCCACAAAGTTCCTGGAAATATCTTCATTTCAACATTCTATACAATAGGAAAAGGAGTTTTGTTGCTTTCACAGATAAAAAAGACCACATGGGAACATAGACTTAAGTATAGTCAGAAAGATAAAAGTGTCAGTCCAAGTCATACATACAGTCAGGTTACTTCCCTCACAAACAAGTCCCATGCAAGTGATTATTTATTTGCACATTCCAGTCAAATCATTCTCATATACAGTTAGAGTAAAATTGTCTTGTCTATACCATCCCCTTTCACAAGAAAAACAATGCTCTCTGCTAAGTACAATCTCTCACAAATCTCATCTTCACTCAATAATTGATAGGTTTGTGATTTCTTTACTACAAGGAACGCATCCTCAGATGGGATTTCCAAGTCAAATTTCAGAATCACGGGAAAGGGGGAGAGAAGTGTGGAGAAGCTGAGGCACTCCTCAGCACCCAGGCCTTTTTGTTTCTTTCACATTAGGATTATCATATAGCTTCACAGAATGTTGGTTTGCAAAGATATTAGTAAATGTTTACTCTGCCCAACCTCTTTTAAATGTGAGTAAATGCTGAGTCTTAGCTGGTGAAAAATGAATGTAAACTGGTGAATACTGTCCTTGCTGCTGGCTTTCCAAATGCAGGTCTTGGCTAAAGCTCTTGTGTACATATGATAATCATATGCCCACACAGAAATGGCATCCAATTTCCAGTATGAGCACTCACACAGGAGCGTCTGTCATTAGAAGAGATGGTGTCAGGGGAGGAAGAAAACACAATGTAGCCTCACTGGAGTGGATGGGGACCTCTGACCCAGTGTTCTATGGCTGTGTTATCATACTCTCCATTGCTCACTCTCTCTTACACTCCAGGTCTCTGGGGATCAACACCAATTCACAGAGTGGTACTAGCTTTGGGGAAAAAAAATCAATGACCTATTCTCTTGGTCAGAGCATGGCCTGTTGTGATGGCAGGGACACAGCAGGAGGTGAAGAGGAAAATGGAATAAAAGGATGTGATATCAAGGGATGGGGCATAATTATGCTTGCAGAAAAGTATGTTCAATAAGCAGATTGCTGGGGAGTGGCGGAGACTAGCTTTTCATAAATATGAAATTGGAATTGGGTTGAAAAAATTAGGGCTGGAGCTTTTTCCCTAAATAAGGAAGGCATGATAATAGAGCTTATTTCCATCCCCACTGCTACCTGCCATTTGTCAATCACCTAATTACACTTGGTGGACAGCCTTAAAGTCAACTACTCCCCATGCAGAAAGCCTGGGAACAGTTCAGCAGGAGTCATTGCTTTGTTTTGTTTTTAGTTTTTGAAGTCCAGTCATTTTTAAGGACAAAAAAGGAAGGAGGAAGAAAAGGAAAAAGGAGAATAAAGAGAAGAGGTAAACAGAGAAGAGATGGAAAGGGAAGTGAGGAAAGGACACGGAGGAGAAAGAAGAGAGGAGACAGGCCTGAACAGGCTGCTGATGTCTGTGAGGAAAAGTGCATCTGTCTGGGCCCAAGCTTTGGGAGCATGGCCACTCCCCTTTAGTCATTACTGAGAGAGGCCTGCCAAGATGAGAAATTACCTCAGGAGGGCTTGGATATTAGGATTAATTGTCTAGAAGCAGAGCGGTGGAGCAGGTATGCAAGGCACATGGGGGTGGAGATAATGACACTGATGAGCAGCCCTCTGCTGTGCTGTTTTTCCTAAAGTAAAGGGACTTATGTGAAGTTACCAACATTTTCTCTGCAGTGTTACAAAAGCTCACAAACCTAAGACAATATATGGATTTGCCCATTGTCAGTGCCTTGCACTGAAGGAAACTGTCCTAACAGTGTGAAACCCCTGTGGTCTCATCTTGCTCTTTCCCTTTTGCACCATTCTCCTAAATATACTAGTTTTAAGTTTTGATACTTAACATTAACCATAGACACATTTGTTTCCAAATCTAGATTGCTTTACATTATTCCAACTGATGGTTTCACCAAATTATTTATAGTCCAGGTGAGCTGAAGATATTGATACTGAAGCAAAAGCCAGTGCATTTGTCTTTTAAAAGTCACTCAATTGAAAATTATTAATTAACAAATTATATAATGCTCCCTGTGTCTGAACTGAAAATAAAGGCTTTAGATGGCATATTTTGCATTTATTTTCATAGACGATTATTATAAAATTTTATTTAATCATCCTGTGACTATACCATCCTGTTTGTTGCCTGAAAGTACTTTGCTTTCCATTCCAACTTCTCCCTCTTGTCGGGAGTCAACTGTAGGGAGGAAACTCTTAAGTCACCATATCTTTGTCCATTACTTGTAGACATTCAGATAAGCTGTAGAATTTTTTCATAAGAATTATCAGTAGTGTGTCCCAACATACTCCTAGCTCCTTCTCAAAAGCCATATGGAGCTTAAATATTTGTTGACTGAAATCTTTATATTTCTGTATTAGCTTGCTGTTCTTTCTATTACCAAAATTTTAATGCCTTTAAACAACAGAAGTTTATCATCTTATGAGTTCAAAATTTTTGAATGGCTTGGCAGGGCCATATTGTTCTAGAGATCCTTGGGAAGAATGTGTTCCTTACTTCTTCTAGCTTTAAGGCTGCCTTTCATCCTTGGCTGATGGTCCACCACTCCAAACTCTGCTGCCATCCTAAGTATTTTGTGTTTGTGGAGGGAGTACCCTATATGTGCTTATGTGGAGGCCAGAGGTAGCCTAGGTATCTTTCCTTGGGAGCCATTATTTTTTTAGACAGAGTCTTATATGAGCCTTAGCTAGCTGATTCACTTCGACTAGGTGGCTAAGGAGTCTCATAGATCTTTTAGTCTTCTCTTCCTCAGCTCTGAAAGTACATTCCATGCCACCATGCCTAGTTTTATACTTGGATTCTGGAGCTGGAATTCAAGTAGTCATGCTTATATGGCGAACACTTGATTACTGAGCTCTCCCTCCTGCCTCCATCATGAACAGCCAGGAAGAGACATTATCTTGACTGCTATAGTCCTCCACATCCAAAAAAGGTGATGAGCCCATTCTTGTTATTTAGGCACTTTCTATCTAATAAAAGTGAGAGTCACTTTGCTTTCTTTTCAAGTGCATGTGAAAAGATTTTAATTGAGTTTATTAAAAATTAGAATGTGGTGTCTATAAAGATGGCTCAGTGGTTAAGGGCACTGACTGCTCTTGCTGAGGACCAAGGTTTGATTCCCAGAACCCACATGGCAGCTAAAATCCATCCATGACTCCAGTTCCAGGGCATCCCACACCCTCTTATAACTTCTGTGAGCATTGCATGATGTGAATGCATTAAGTGCATGCAGGCAATCCACTCACACATAAAATAAAATAAAAGTAATAAAATAAAATATTAAAAAATTAGAATGTGACTTTCTGAAGGCACAGTTCACACTGAAGGAACAGCCATCCGAATTTCTATGTCTGCTGTGTGCTCTGAGGTTCTAAGGCTGTCTGATGCTCAGACACAGAGACGGCAAGGCTTTCTGACTTGGAGCTAAGAATAATTTCCTTCCAAGTCTCTTCATGGCTCTCTGGAGATTCTATCTTCATCAGTTTCTGATTTTTGGTACTCAATTGGGACTTACCAGCATATGATTGCACACTAAGGAAAATGTATCAGTATCTTATTTTAAGGTGAGTTTAAGAAACCATGTATCCTTATCTTCTCAACAGTGAGCACAGTACTTGTCAAAAAGTAGGTTTATAATAAGATAGTTTTGCATTTCATGCTTCCATTTTGATTTATGTGAATGGTGTGCATGTGTGTGGATGCACAGTTGTGGGTGTATGTGCATGTGGAGGTCCGAACTTGGTGTCGGGAATCATGTTCAATCACTCATCCAATTTACTCGTTGAGACAGGATTTTTCAATCAAACTCAGAGCCTGCAGAGATGTTCCTGTTGCAATATCAATAGTTAGTCTTCCCTGCCAGCTTGCTGTTGGATTCTCCATCTCTCCCTTCTGAAGTGTACCACAACACACACCTGGCACTTGCATGAGTTTTGGGAATCTAAACTCTTATGCTCAGGCTTTGGTGGAAGTACTTTAATCACTGGGCCATCTCCCCATCTCCAAATATATTTTTTTGTATTAAAACAGTAATAATTAAACAATTGACATCTTGGATTGTTGCCTTTTGACCATGTCAAATTCCATTTTAATTGCTGAATAAAGAGAAAGATGGCCTCAGAAGTGTTCACATTTTGGAATGGGTCCTTGCCGAAGAGCAGCCCTGAGGTAGAAGGGCCGAGAGTCTGTCAGAAGGCAGCTATGTGAGCAGATACTTTTAATATTAAAAGAATGAGAAATGTTGGTGATTCTGATCACAAATAATCTGAGCCATGAACTAAAATTAAAGCCCAAAGAGGAAGAAGCTACCAAAATAGGGTAGCAACCAAGCAGGGCTGGGCTCCAACTTCAGCTTAGAGATAAATGGTAGAGTGAGCAATGATGGAGTTCAACAGACTTGTTGAACATACTTGTTGAAGACAGTATTAGAGAGGAAGAAAAGATGCTCCCTCAGTGAGTAACAGTGATGAGAGAACTTAAACCCCTTGATGAGTACTTCCAGTGTAGGCAGAGTAGGTATGTCAAAGCAGGATTAATTTACACATTAAGTCACCACATAAACCCCCAGACCTCCTGGGGATGTCAGAGCAGAGATGGCTATTCTAAAAATTATTCATAAACTGCTACTAGGGCTCTCAGTGAGCTTATGTCTACACCTCATTGGAACAGTAATTTTAAAAGACTCACTCCTTAGAACAATCTGGAGACAGTTGATGCTGGGCATTCACGTCATCACCAACAAATAGACCAACAGAATGCAGTGGCTACAGGAGTTCATAGTCACTGCTTTCAGTATCTGTTTTTAAAATATTTTGTTATTATTTTTATTTTGTGTGTATTAGTGTATTGCCTATATGTATATAAGTGCACCCATGATATGCAATGCCCACAGAGATCAGAAGAGGGCATCAGATCCCCTGGAACTGGAGTTATGGATGGTTTTGGCCACCATGTTGGTGCTGGGAATTGAACCCAGGTCTTCTATATGAGCAGCCAGGTCTCTTAACTGCTGAATCATCTCTGTAGTGGGGGCCTTTGTTTTTTTAAGACTGGGAGAAAAACTGGACAAAGTTATTGTTCATGCCTTGAAACCTGTGTCTTGGATCTTAACTAAAGTCACTTTTTCTTTTAAGCAGGTAACATGGGCTTGGACAATACTCAACAGAGAACAGAGGCCTTGTCTAATTTAGAAGAGTGCAGGCATTCTTGACAGAGCCAGGAGAAGCTCCAATCAGACTCTCTGTCAGAGCTTGACCCTGTCAATTAGGGTGGCCTGTGGTCACAATTTTCTGGGAAATGTAGAAAATCATCATGTACCATAAATCTACTATTTAAAATGTCTCTTGTCATTTATATTTTATTTAAACATTTGGTGGATACAGTCTATTGTTTTTGTGTCTTGAAAATTTGAGATTAGCAAAAGACTATATTGTTTTTAGTTTTGATTTATATTTATTTTAAGAAGTCAATATCCTGAAACATTCAGTCACCTCCCATTTACAAAATGTTCTTGAGACAATCGCTGACACAGAGACAGTCCTGACCCCAAGAGTGCTTGTTCTTGCTAAAGAGACAATTGTGTTCCTATATTGCTAGGATTTGACAGAGAGAAATTCTGGGGACCAAGAAGGTAGGAGAAGAGGCTTTACAGGTGTATGTCCTGCCTTGGCAGATGTGGCAGCTAGGAAAGATTCCCTTTTCATACAGACAAGGTCTAGCCAGGAACCCTAGTTAGTGAGAAGCAGCATATGAGGCCAGGCAAATAGATCTGGATCAGGTTGGTCTAGTTGACTTGGCTGAAGAAAGGGTTTAAGAGATAAATAGAAGAGTTTTAGAACATGGTGAGGTAATGCTAGTGTAGAACTTCTCCACTGAATGAGGTAGAATGCTGTGTTTTAAAAGTAAAGCACAATCATGATTCTAACTACATCAAACACATGATAATAAAACAGACATGTTGGAGCACAGCTCCTCAGATATGAAATAATCCATTCACTTTACAGTGACTTATACCACCACTAGAGAGTCCTAACCCAACAGCTAGCCAGCTTGGGTCTAAACAAAGGTATCTCAGAGTACTTCTTAGTTCATCTGTTGGATTATGACCAGGATGTCTCTTATCTTCTGCCAGCCTCCAGTTGTCACCTCCCAGTCTCAGTCAGGTTGTCTGGAACCACATGAATAATTCTGAATTTTCTCATGCATTATAGATCTGCAATTATTTTACAAAACTGCTACCCTTCTACATATCCTTTATCCTCTGACATTGCTCACAGGACATAATCTTGATTTCCTGAACTATTCTGCGAATTTGCTCATCCATCATTGTCCCTTTTCTTAGAAGGTGGACTCTGGAAATAAAGAAGAGAAGACTGGGTGTGACCTGATGAAAGAGAGCAAAATGTAACTAATTCTTCACCCTCTGGAGAACTATATTCCTGGCAGATGCAATAGCCATAAATTACTAAGCTGACAGATCAGGGCAGCCTTAGAATGGTCATTTATATATATACGAATAACTCTGTTTTACAAATGAGGAAACTTGAGTTCCAGAGAACCCCTTAACTGGCTTAAGGTCACCCGCATAGCAGATAACAGAATCTAAGTTAAATCTACAGCAGTCTCACACCAGGGTCTCCCTATTTTCATTAATCTGAGATGCTGTCTATTTATTTATCAAGTTACATCAACACTAATTACATATTCAATGAGTGGGCACATGAAGGAGTATAAAATTCAGGGGTTTGGTCTATATAGTGCTTGTCACAAAAGTGAGAGAACCTGAGTACAAATCTCTAGCACCTATGTGAAGAGCCAGTGTGGCAACACACATCTGCAGTGTAAGCACTGGGGAAGTATAGACATGACAATCCCTGGGGCTTAACTGGCCAGCCAGATTAGCACAATTGGAGAGCTCTGGCTTCAGTGTGAGACCCTATCTCAACTCTAAGGTTCAAGGGCTACAGAAACATCTCAGCAGATAATAGTGTTTACTGCTGTTGTGGAGGACTCGGGTTAGCTTCCCAGCAGCCACATGATGGTTAAAAGCTATCTGTAACTCCAGTTTCAGGAAGTCAAGAGTAACATTAGAAAATCTGAGCAATTGAATATTGCTCCCTCACTGGGAGTCTGGAGCAGAGACACTATCAAGGCTTTCCACAGACTGTGTGAATTCCTCATGTAGCATTTTGCTGAAGAACTTTTTAAAGAACGTTCTTTGACTGTGACCTACACAAATCACCAGAGTAATGAGGTGTTCTCTGAAATACACTACTACTATATGTGTGTGTGAGTGTGTGTGTGTGTGTGTGTGTGTGTGTGTATGTGTAGCCATGCATGCAATGCACACAGAGGCCAGAAAAGGGAGTCAGATACCCAGAAAATGGGGTTACAGATGGTTGTTGGTCATCATATGAGTGTTGGGAACTGAATTCAGGTCCTCTCCAAGAAAAGACAGTGCTTTTAACCACTGGGTCATCTCTCCAGGCCCAGAAAACATTATTCTCATCTATTGTGGAACGTAAACACTAACACAAACTAGTACATTTTTTTGTGATTATTATTTCTATTTATAATTTTAGAAAATTCTACTTTTCTAACCCTCAGTATTTCACATATATGCTATTGTGGCATATGCTTGGGGAATATCTGTAGGAGAAATAATTATTTCCACTGATTGCTAAGTTTTACTAAGAATAATAACATAATTGATTACAGTAGAAGAAAATTGAGTTATTGCATAATATGACCCTGTATTGTAGTTGGCATTCCAACATTTGTCCCAAATACCATAACTGATATAAAACTCAATTTAAAAGAAATTTTTGAAAATTAAAAAATATTAGCATGCAGTTTCCATAGCCATTCCAACTGCCACATTAAAACCTAATGACTAAGAAATTTGGTAAGTCTTTGGGCTAAGCCATTAAGGAAGCTTTAGAATTGGAACTTTTGCTAAATGGGGTATGATTTTTTTACTTAATTTTTATTCTGTATATGGAAAAAGGGAAAATGTCATTCTAGGACACACAGATTTCTATTCCCTTATATTTAGGTTTAAGTGCTTAACTCTAATATCTATAAATAGATTTTAATTAAAAAATAGCAACTTAATGTTATCGTTTCCTTGCTGTTTTAATTGCCAATGTATTTATAATCAACGGCATCTTTATTTCATAAAAATACAGTTGCTTAAGCAAAGAACAGAAGTAAAGTCTTCATTTGAAATGATGTTTTGCAAACTATGTCTTTGGAATTTCTCTCCTTTTGTATTTAAACTGGATGAGAAAATTAACATTTTTATATAATAAGAAGTGTATCTGTATGTGTTCCTAACAGTTACTAGCTCTGGCTTAAAAATGCAACAAGGGGGTTACTTAAGTCCTTCTGGTGAGACTACTTGGAAGGAGAAATGACTAAAGGTTCACCACAATAGGACATTTGTAGGTGTTTGTGTTAATACTGTGAATCCTAAAGAAAGATTCATTACTGGGAGAGGCAGATAACAAAAATATTTGTTCTAGAAAAGATGAGAAATATGCTAGTATTTGGACCTTGACTGTCCCCCAAATGCCCACCTATTAAGGACTTGGTTTCCTAGATTATTGCTATGCAAATTTGGCTGATCCTTTATTAGCTGGATGCTCAAAGGAAGTCCTCCAATCAAAAACACATGTCTTTAAATGTGATTTGGGGAAATTGCTATCATGCTAATTTTGCTTGTTGGCCATAAGTTGAGTAGTTTTGCTTTACCACATTTTCTTATTGCCTCACCTGGGATGGAAAACCATTTTTGCTGCTCAATCATGGACTAGAACTTCTGAAAGCATGAGCTAAAATAAGCTTTTTCTTTTCATGAGCTTTTTCGGATATTTTAATACTTAATTTAATTTTATCTTTTGTAGTGAGAGAAAACCAACTGTCATAGCACCTCATGTCTGTGCTACATATAAACACCACTTCAAGGGAACATTAGCCAAAGATGGATCCTGGTCCTTGCTTCTAAATAATAACACAGACTCAGTGTCTTCAGCATGGGTGATTTGGTTTCTTAACATCCCCGAGCACACAGGAAAGACAAAGCCACCTGTTCTGGTATGGTTTCTGGTTTTGTGATTAAAACATTGACCAAAGGCAACTTGAAGAGAAAAGGGATTTTTCATTTTAAACATCTACGGCATAGTTCATTATTGCGGGAAGTCAGAGCAGGAGCACAAGGCAAGAACCTGGAGGTAGGAACTGAAGCAGAGACCGTGGAGAGACACTGCTTACTGACTTGCTTACTCTGGCCTGTGTGCAGCCTACTTTCTTTTTCTTTTTATAAAATATGTTATTTACTATTCTATGTATGAGTGTATACATGGGTACATGTATGTAAGTGTACCCATGTTGTATAATGCCCAGGGAGGTCAGAGAGAGCATTAAATCCTCTGAAACTAGAGTTAGGGACTGTTGTTAGCCACCCATGTTGGTGCTGGGAATCAAACCCAAGTCGTCTGCAAGAGCAGCCAGTACTCTTAACCACTGAGGCATCTCTCCAACCCTATTGGCCTACCTTTTTAAACAAACCAGGACCACCTGCTCATGGGTGGCACCTCTAATAGTGGGTGGGGCCCCGGGGCCCTCCCACATCACTCAATGAGAAAGAAAAAGTCACACACAGACATGGCCACTGGCCAATCTGATTGAGGAAATTTCTCAGCTGCGGTTTCTTCTTCCCAGGTGTCTGTAGTTTGTGTTAAGTTAACAAAAACCAATCAGCACAGTACCTTCCAGCTTTTAGTAACATAATCATTTGCTCCCCTTCGTCAATAATACAAGGTTTCAGGAAAATCATTTAGGTCACTAAAAGTATCCAATTCTCAAATACCTGAGTAGATTTTAGGAAAGAGTTAACCTTGGAAGTAATATGTTCACTCATACTTTTGGACACTAATGTTTTAAAGAAAACTCATTCATTAATCTCAGAGAAAAAAATAGCATACATTTCCTCCCATCCATCAAAAGCACATGCATTTCAGCCTGTCAGAACTTCCAGCTTTTTGTCAGCATATTTTCATATATACTATTCTCCAGATTAATTCTCAATTTCTTTCTAGCCAAAGTTTAGTTTATCTTCAAAATTACTCTTATCATCTCCCTGATAATAATTTCCCAGGACTCCAGAAACAGAAGCACTCCCTGAACTTTCCTCATAATACTTACATTTTTCTTATAAAATGTTTGTTTTTATTTTATGTGTATGCCTATGAACTTGAGCTAATGTATATAAACCACATGTATGAAGGTGCCTGCAGAGACTAGAAGATGATGTTAAGCCCCTGGAGTTGGAGCTACAGTAAATTGTGAGTCACCTGAGGTGGGTGCTGGAAACCAAACCAAGGTCCACTATAAAAGCAGCAAGTGCTTTTAACAACTGTGCCGTATCTCCAGCCTCATGTATTTCTTTATATGCTTATTTCTTCCAGATATTATGTGTTGATAACTTGAATGCTAATAATATGTGCATATCTAGAACCTAGCTGCAGTTTCCAGTAGTATCTGGAAGTGCGTATGAATAAATAAACATACAAACTTCTAGATGAAGGTTGTCTTCACCATATGTTGAAAGAACATAAAATGCTATGCACTATGGAATATACCTTAATAAATACTAGATGAAAGTGATTATCCTCTATCCTTCTTTCTAAAATATGTCCTTGAAATATTTAGTCTATGTCAATTATTATAATAGAGAATAAGAATAAAAACTTGATTTAGAAGTCATTTCTTAGAGTAACCATGGCTGATTCAAGTTGACGAGACATAATAATTATAAGATGGTATATGTGGAGTACAGATGTTCTTCTATCTTTACAGGAGAGTTATACCCAAATGAGCTCCTCATAAATGGAAAGTATCATAAGTCAAAAGTTACTTATTGCAATAAACTATGTACCAGTTACAAATTAACAGCCCAATACACTGGAGAGTACTGATAAACGTCCCTGCTGATTTTGTGTGTGCTGAGATCTAAAGTTCACATTGGCTGCTCAGCATTTTCAGAAGGAATTATATCATCAGTCAGGAAAAGATCCAATATATATGTCTCTCACACCATCATAAGGTCAAGAAGTCAGGAGTCAAACAATTATAAGTCAAGAACTGTTTATATTGAAGAACATAGAGTTCAAATGTTTGGCTAGGCCCATTATAATCATGATAGATAATCAGAAAATTCTCTCATTGAGGAGGTGGCATATATAAAGTTTCCTTGAAAGATGAGCAAGAATGTATTGTGATAAAAAAAGAAAGAAAACCATTATCTTGGAGGAAAGAGTAAGCTAACCACAAGGTAGGTGAGAAGTATTACTTCTGTTCGGGAAAATATTTCATTATGTGGCAAAATTTGTCATTCTGGCAAAATATAAGTGCTGAGTCATGGAATGATGAACTACAATGGCAGCACAGCCATAGGAGGGATATTATGATGAGCACTGTATGCCATACTGAAAATATTCATTGTATATCCATTCAATAACTTCTAAGCAGAGTCAATATAGCATAATGTCTTTGGCTCTTGCATGGTTAAATTGAGGCTTCTTATTCTATGGTTAAGATGATTTCTTGCATGCAGTTACAAATGCTCATGCTTAAAGTGAGAGTGTAAGAAATTATGACTGACAATTTAGATAAAAAATATCCGAGGCATTCAAGGGCTTATCATTTTATTTCATAGGTAAGAAGAGATGGAAAGAGAGAAATCAAAGTTTTTTCCATAGTGTTTTAGGATGAATGATGAAACATTTTACTGATGCTATAACTAAATTAAAAAAAATAAACAAGAATAATGATAGGGAAATGTGGCGTACTAAATTTGGTCATGCTGATTTTCAGTGTCTATGGAAAGAGTCTAAACATAGACATATATCGACTTGATTATTGGAAGAACGATTTAGTGTGCAGTGACAGGCGTGGGTGAAATAAGCATGTAGATGTGACTGAACCAATGAGAGTGGAGAAAATTATGGATTAATGTATGGCTGAGAAAAACAGTTCCCAAAATTAATGAAAATAAATATTAAGTGTATTACTCAACCATATAAGATCCAGGGGAATTTTGTGATTGTATGTTCTGAAGAACTGTTCTGTTTCTTGTTGTGTTCCTAGTACCCAGAATAGTGCCCATCATATTGAAAGTTCTCAGTATGTTTCAGGAAGACATAGATGTCTGTTGAAGTATACATTTAAACACATCATTGAGATCAGAAATTGCATGGATCTGGAAAAATGGCAAAGCAGTCTAAAAGCACAGAGTCTTCTTTCAAGACTCCTAAATAATAATTGGAAGAGAACAGCATGGAACATGCATGAATTCAGGTAAGCACTCTTTGGGCCAGGGAATTGTTCTTTCTGTAAGGTGCTTATTGCAAAAACTTGAGGAGCTAAGTTTGGATTCCCAGCACCTACACAAAAGCTTGGAGTGACAGTGTTCATCTGTTGGCCCAGCACACTGGGAGGTAGAGACACTCAGATCCTTGAAACTCATTGGCCAACCAACCCAAGGAAAATCAGTGAGCACTAGGTTCAGTGATAAACCTTGTCATAAATACGATAGAGAGCAATTGAGGAAGACACACAACAGTGATTTCTGGCTTTTGTGCTCACATGTATAAACACATACCCTCACAAATGCAATCACCATAAACACACGTGCGCACGCACACACACACACACACACGCACGCACACACGCACACACACTGAAAATAATTTTAAAAGATAAACACTTTCATTTGAACATGGAAGAGACTTGGAATTATTTATAGACTGAGATATTAAAAGAGGGAGGCTGTAATAAATGACATTTTTGTTGATGCACAATGGCCACACTACCAAGAATACTTCTGAGCACCTCTCTGCAGTGGTGAAGGCAGAAGAACATTGGCTGAACAAAAGAGGAACAAGGTCAAGGACAATGCTTGGAAAGAATACAGACATTTTGTAGCAGTTGATGAGTAAGTGAATAAAGAATAGGAAAATGAATAAAGTCAATTGATTTCAGAAGCTAATGTTACAGCATTGCAAGATGAAGAATAGACTTGCCTTAACAATTCTGTACATACACACAGAACTACAAAGACACATTGTATCTAGCACAGCCCTATATTTGAGGTGGTGCATAGAAAGGAGTGATAGAAAAAAAAAGTTTCTGACCAGCTTTATGGCCTACACAAAGGAAAAAAAGAGCTGGGACAAAGCATTCTGAAACCAGTGAGAGGATGCTTTGGAAATGATACCATTAGAAAGAAGATAGCCAACTCTTGTCTTGTAACTAGTCACTGATATTTAAACATCCCAGGTAAAACTTCTGTAGGAGATGACAAAGTTTAGATTGCGGTCCATATGGGGAAGCAGAGAAGAGAGGATTCAGTAAAATAGCAGAAATTTACTTGAGTTAGGAAATTCGTAAGTCATCAGACAAATGATAAAAGTACCTATGCAAATATATTTTTGCAAATTTGGTGGATTATAAAGAGACAGAAATCAATTTGAAAAACTTCACCGGGGAGTGTAACTGAATGGCTGCATTTGAGAGAACAGTGTTTAGTGTTCTCCAGCAGGTCAGAAGTGAGCCTCCGGATCTATTTGATGCCAGTGACCAGGTCTGAGTACTGAGAATCATCATATAGTGTATTTGTCTTTAAGTAGCGTTACCCAAAAGTGGAGATCACAGAACCTCATTGCTAGCATTCATTTTCATTGTTAGATAAAGCTACTTGCAGACATGTATTTAATAAAATGGTTCTTGTACTGGTAGTGGTGGCTCACATCTTTTAATACCAGCACTCTGGTGGCAGAGGGAAGGAGATTTTTGTGAAATCAAGGCCAGGCTAATCTACCTATAGAGTTCCAGGCTAGCAACTGGGTCTACACAAAGACCCTGTCTCAAAATGACCCCACCCACCCCTAAAAAAGCTAAGTAAAAGAAATGGTTCCTTAAATTTACAAAGATGTCAAAAAACTCTAGAGTTTCATACAGTTTTGCACAGTGTCTGGAGTCTTACTGTTTTCTCACAGGCATGAAGAATTGTTCTGTAGGCCCTGGAGTCCATGAAACAGTCACATTGGTCTGTGATGGGAACTCTTTCAGTCTCGGAAGAAAGTCTGAGTTTATACTCAACATCTTTTTTCCAATTAAAAAAAGCACTGGCCATTAAAATGTTTGATTGGCCAGAAGTCTCTCTGTCTCTCTGGAGGCACCCTGATTTATTAACTCAAGGAGTCATTAGAAACATTTTAAGAATTAAACTTCACCCAACAGATACTATCATTTCATAAGATTAGAAGTCTGGGCTTCAAAGGCGGTTTGCTATGTCGTGTATGTACGGCTTTCACTTGATGGACTTCTGTTCTACTTCTGTAGCTTAAACCTTTCCTATACGCCACAGAAGCAAAATAACAAAAAAAAAAAAACCTCATAAATAGTCAGGACCTGTGAAAGTTCCCAGACCATCCTGATTAGCACTCTGTGGAATGAATTATATACTGCACCTTCTGTTTTTACCTTAAGGGTGCCCTGGAAGCTGGCACTGTCTTCCTATCAGCTGCATGTGAGGGTCCCTGTAGAAAGGTGATCAAAAGGACTCTCAGGTTTAGGTACCCTTTGTCTCAGAGGAAGGTGATCCATGGCATCTGGAGATGATGGAACGCATGATTAACACTAGCACAGAGAATGATTAATATCTTCTTAAAGCACCCACTTCCAGATTATCCATCATTTCATTAGAGTGAAAAAAGTTCTCTGTGAAAGGGGGCTGGCCCTCTGAACCATGAATAACTCACCCACCCCTTGACATGTTTACTAATTGAGTAGCAGAGCGGGCTTAATACTTTAATATATTTATACTAAGCAAATTATGACTTTTTTTCAATGCTCAGGGTGAGTTTGGGATTGTAGTGAAATAACAAAGTGCTTTTGTTTGGCAATTAAAGGTCATTTTATGATTAATACTAAACTTAACCCTTCTTCTTGACAGAAAGCATTAATTTTTTTGTCATAAACCATTGACCAGATTTCTTTTGAGGGATTTTTGCTATGCAATATTAGTTAATTTGCACTGTAGATGTGACATTTAAAAGATTCCTCATTAACCAGGGCCTTTGAAAGCATCTAGTTTTTGCCTGGTGCCAAGTCCGTGAATTTATTTAGTGTTTTACTTAAAAAGAAATTATGTATTCAGGAGCAAGACAGTGCAGCGATGATGTCAGATTTTCTTTCTTTCTTTTTTTTATCCTCTCTGTAGAATGAAATATCTCATTAAGACTGTGGGATGCCTTTCAATATTGAGCCTCCTCCTGGACCTCTAAAATGTAATATTAAATCTACACCAAAACCTACTTCTGTATAAGAGGTTTATTTAGATAATGAATAAAGGAGATGATTTTTCAAAGTCCCATGGGAGCTCAAGCCAATCAAAATTCCAATACAAACTTGGGGAAGTGGGTCAGAATCCCCAACCTAACCTAAGTAAATTTTGGCAACCTATGGCTGATGGGAGGAAGAAAGTCAGGATGGGACTCTTGGTAGGTTAAGGAGGATCCATTGGATGAACCTGCATTGAAGGATATTTGGGGACACTTACTAGACTCTATAGGTCATATATATAATAGATACATGCAGTCCATACTCATTCATGAAAAATAGTACATAATAGAGAGAGAGAACATTAAATTGAGTGGGAGGTAATGGGGGAAGTGCAGATAGGTGAGTGGATCTAAATACCATCAAATTGTATTGTATGAAAATCATAAAAAATCAATAAAATGAATAAATGCACAGAAGGAACCCTATGGGGATGGAAGAATGGCTAACAGAAACCATATGGTTATTAAATGAAAATTCCAGTACCAGAGGTGGGTTGCTCCCCTATGAGCTATTGGCCAGAGGGGCCCTAGAGGTCCTCAAAACAATAAAGGCCATTGTCAGTGATTTTGTTTTTACAGCAGAAGTGGATGGTCAAACCCTATTGCTGAAGGCACTGCATGATGTAAGTGCAGGAGAGGGAGAAATCAAACTTGGACTAAACTGGAAACTCCCTGACACTGGATAGATGGCTTTCATGGTGCCAGAAGGCAACATGCAGATGGCTGGGGGATAACAATCCCCTATAATTTTGCTTAACGACAGACCCTGCATGCTGTACTATCAACATGCCAAAAAAAGATGTTCCAGCTGGCACAATAATGGCATGTCTAGTGTATTTACAACCAGAAAATTTTCGACTGGATATAATGTCTACTTTTAAGGACAGAACACAAACCTGGTACTGTAGACTATACCAACACCCTGTGGCAGGGAAGGATATAGGCCCCAGTGGGGAAGCCTCTGCAATTGTTTTCTAAGATGAATGTGATACACCTCCCATTCAAGTGTCTGTGTTTATGCCCATAGGTTATTATAGCAGCCACTGTTTAGATGTTCTTGCTTCATGCTGTTTTTATAGTAAATGGAATCCCACTAAAATGGGCCAACAGCCCAGGTAAACAGATGATGCAGAGACCAGAAAGTTCATTTCCTTGCCACAGTGGGAGGAAGATCATCCCACACCTACCACCCCTTCAAAACTCAGGGACTTTTGCAGAAGAGGTTAGCAGAAAGAACATAAGAGCCAGAAGAAAGGGTGGAGTGTTAACCATAGGTGTGCTCAGACCTCTATGCCGGCAAGTGATAGGCACACCTCCTTCCCATGCTTGTCAAGGAGGGAGTCAGTTACCTCTCCCACCTAATCAGTTGACCTTAGCTGCATGTGGGGGAGGGGCTAAGGATATATAAGCTGAGAATGCCATGAGGCACTTCTCTCACTATTTTGTGTGGCTATTGGGAAGCCACAGGATCTATAGTTGAGTGTGGATTTTCCACCACAGTTGTAAATGGGGCGGGGAACCCACTCTTCTGTAAATAAACTCCTGCCCTATGTTCTGTTAACAAGCCCAATAATTAACTTGTTAGAATTTTCCAAATACATATATATATATATGGCAATAAAAGGGGATGAACTTAAATTATAAAATAGTCAAATAGACCACTTTTTAAATTAAACCCAAACTGTTTATTTCCCACTTGATTTGAAAATGTAAAAACTTCTGAGAAACCATCAAATTCACCATTGTCCTGCAGAACCATTGCCCCATTCCCCCAACCTCGGCACAATAGGGTTAATTTAATACTGTTTCTTTCACCCTTTTCTTCTTACTTGTTTTCTTTTTGTTTTTGAGACAGGGTCTCAATTGTAGTCCTGGAAGGCCTAGAATACACTGTGTAAACAAGGCTGGCCTGGAAGGCACAGAGATTCTTCTGCCTCTCTCTGTCTGGATCTCTGGGACTAAAGGCATGGCTACCACAGCAGGCCCCTTATGTTACTTTCCAATTCAGCCTTTGATTCATAAGAAATCAACAAAGGAGGCAGAAAAATGGCCTAAGAAGCACATTTTTGTCCAAGGTCAGGAACAGTGGATAGAGTGGTACTCTTGATACTGAGACCCTCACTTCTTTAGGTCTTGTTGCTCCATTTACCAGTTATGTGAGATCAGTGAATCACTTCTGGTTTGCATGTACTAAGAAACCAGAAGCCTAAGCTACATGATGGATTAGTTGTTGAAACATCAATGAACTGGATTCAATGAAAATTTTTGATGACTCTTATGTATTTTTTATATGATGTCTTAAATCATAATAAATGCTGCTTATATATTAAGGCATAACAACTCATTTTTGGTGTCTTGCTAACTATCTGTCTCATATATTTGTATAATATTCTTGTGGGTGTGTCCATATATAACACTTCAATGTGCAAAATTCAATTATCCTTTTGTTAATATATTGTACTATTATTATCATTTTATTTATTGTTATTATTGACAAAATAAACTGACTAGGAATATATTTATTATGTGGAAAACTTATCAGAAGAAAATCGGGGAGGCCACAATTTATCTTACACTTATCTGAATGAGATATTTTGTGGCAGGAATCATCTAAAGGATTATGTTATCAAAACCAAACCCAGGTTTGTCTGCTAACTGCACCATAGTCACCATAAACAGGAAATCAATGGAGTGACATAAGACTCAATTCTTAAGTAATGCTCTACAGCATGCTCCTCTGTGGGTCTTTTATAGGCACATGTGTTACGAATGCTAGTTATCAAGTTGACAATGCCTAGACTCACCCTGAATGCCTAAATTAAGGTTAACCTCTAAGAATGTCTGTAAGGGATTGCCTTGGTTTGATTGGTTGAGGTGGAATGACTTTCTCTTTGTGTTTTTCTTTTCAACACTTTTATTGATTATTTTGCTCATTTCATGCAATATATTTTGATCATACACAAACATGCTTCCTTATATGCACCTCACTATAACCCACCTCATGGTATTTCATGTATTCTGTCATATATGTTGAGCCCTAAAGTCAAATTTGTGTCATCAAATGTTCTGCGTACTTCCATCCATTGCAGCCTGGCTTACCTATCTATTATCACACCCTTAAAGCAAACTGACTCTCTCCTAGCAGTTATCAGTTTTCAAAAGTACCTCAGCTAGAACTGGGGTTTCCCTAGCTATTTCTATGCTGGGATTTTGTATGACTTGAGATTGGGTGAGTGTTGTGCATGCTGTTACCATCGCTGTGAGTTCATATGAGTAACTGTCCAGCTGTCTGGAAAAAATCTGTTTCCTGTGCTCATCTACCATCTATGGCTCTTACAATTTCTCCAGCCCCTCTTCTGCAACAGTCCCTAAATCACAGGTGGCAGAGGTATGACAAGTGTCCTATTCAGGGATAAGCACTCTGCAGGCTCTTATTCTTTGCACTTTGACCAGTTTTGTCCTTCTGGGTTAACTGTGGTCTTTTGCAGGAAGAAGCTTTGCTGGTAAGAGTTGAGAGGTACATTAATATTCTTTCTGTCCCCTGTTTTGCTATATTCCCTAAGTCTTAGGTGTAGAGGTAGCATTGTAGACCTGTCAGCCAGGTCAGGACACTTCATAGACATTAATTTTCTGTATTGGACTAGTTGTGAAACTTCGTAATGGTCTCCATCTGTTGTAAAAAGAAGCTTCTTTGGTGAGTGGTAAGAGGTACACTATAAGGATGCGTATTTATGATACAGTAAGAAGTTGCATTGTCCTAAGTATGTAACAAAAGTAAATTTTTCTGTAGGGTCTACGACCACTCCAGCCGTGTGTATTCGGCTCTTATAGTATCACACAGGTTCCCTCTCACTGAGCATGTCTTAAATCCAATAGACAGCTGTTGATTACACCCAAGATAAAAGTCCCACTATTGTGCAGGATATTTCCCTGACCAAGGAATCCTAGGCTGTATAAAATGGAGAGCGAAGCTGAACAGCTACTTGCATGCTGCCCTTCATTGCTCTCTACTCTTTACTGCGGAAGTAATGTAAGTAGCTCCTTCAAGTTCCTACTACCTTGACTTTCATTCAGTGATGACTCTAACCAAATGGAGCTATGGTTAGGTGGCCCTATAATCCAAAATATCTCTTTCCTCCTTAAGTTGCTCTTGTCATGGCATTTTATTATAGCAACAAGAAATGAAACAAGACAGTACACACTGAGGCAAATATACAAAAACACTCATATATCAAGGTAAAGAAGTTAAATACCTTTCTTTATCATGGAAGTTTAAAAACCTTGTGAATTTTCAAGAAATCAGTTGGTTTTCTAATATGACCCAAACTAATTTGACATTGAAACTACCTCTTCATTTACTTTATCCCCTTTTCAGACTACAGCTAAGTGGAAAATCATTGTATGTGCACAAATATGCATGGATGTGTATATATGTTATCTTGCATATTATTATGCCTGTTTCTCAATGTCCAAATGACAAGAAGTAACATTGACATTATTTGAAATTTGGAGATTTGTGTGGGAAAGCATGATGAAATATATGAGCAGATTGTAAATCTGAAGTTCAAAGAGAGCACACTTGTCACAAGAAGTCACAACGGAAAGGTGGCATAGTCCAGGTGGAATGATTCAGCATCTACTCTTACCTTAGTTGGCACAGGATAGAAAACTGTGAGAAGTGGCCCATGGCCATTGGTGAGAATATTCCAGTATCTGAGGGAGACGTGCTTTCAGAAATCTGCCAACATAGGCTGAGTTTCGTGTTTGACAAATCTTTGCATACTCTGGGATAAGTGTACTATCAAAGAAATATAAAATGGAGACTTGTTAGGAAGAAAATGTGATCTTGTGAAAGCCTAGCTCCCAGACTGTGAATTTAGGTATCGAAGACTAGGCCCAGTAGGAACTACCTTGCTCTTTAGGTTACTGGTTCAATCTGGTGAATAGTGTACACAGTCAGGTATTTCATTTAAACAAAGTATACCCAGGAGTACTTGGAAGATTTATTTCTTCTGTTTTAACACAGCTTCATGAAGATGTATTAACTCAAAGAGACATTGGAGAAATTATGAAGAAATCAATCTGCCTGAGATGTAAGTTGTCATTTCAGAAACTTAATTTCTAATATTTTATTTTTTATTTTCTCTCATGATGCTGCAATGATTTTAAAGTTAAGATGAATTTATTCATTTGAGGGGAGTGGAAACAATGGAGCTGGAATAATGTGGTCAAGAATTCTTGAGTTGAAATTCAGGCTCCACCATCTCTAACCTGTATATTTGATTAATGCATGATTGAGTGAACATTCGGCCAATGGGCCAGTGACATCACCTTTCCCTAAGATCTTGTTACAAATGTACTATTTCAAACTCCTTACCAGACCTACTGGTAAGAACCAGCTTAAGTAATGCTCTACAGCATGCTCCAAAGTGGTTCATGATCACATAGCAGGTGAGCAAGTTCTACTGGAGATCATAATAAAAACTATATTCTAGAGATCAGTTGTGGGGGACTTTGAGAAACATATAATATTAAACACAAGAAGTATACCATCATAACAGTGGTGATATGTTTGACAGCATCATTGAATCTGCTTAAAAGCTAGACACAATGATGCCATTCATGGGATGCCATTATGAAGCTTCATCTGTCAGCATTTCTCTCCAACTCAGTTTACAGTATTAGACCCACTGTTTGAGATTTACCACCATCTTTATAGAGTGTAATTTATGACAAGCCTGATTACCGTAAACTTGGACTTGATTTTTATTTACTTTTACTTCAGCTTGGAACCTCAGTGTTAGGGTAGTTTTTATAAATGTTGACTTTTATCTCATTGCGTTAAAAAACTATGTGCAGATAAGTGTGTTGGTGCAAGTCTTTAATCCCAGGACTTGGGAGACAAAGGCAGGTGGCACTCTGTGAGATCAAGTCCAGCCTGGTCTACATAGTGGGTTACATGTCAGCTAGGACAAAGGGTGACCCTGTCTCAAAAAACCAAATAAATAAAATAATAAAATAAAAAACTATGTACAGGCAAACGATAATCCTAGGTAAAAATAGATGTTTCATCTATAACTCTTTTGCATAACCACATCCTGATTCTGTATGATGTTAGAGCCACATTTTTGTTTGTCTTATGAACATTTTAGTGCCTAACCATTCAAAGTGGCTCATCAAATGAAGATGCTGTGTCAGTTATAGATCCCAAATGTAGAACATTCCCATACCTTTAACAGTGAAGTGAGAAAACACTTCCGATTGCATTTCACTAGATAGCTGTGGATGCAACACACCTCAAAATGTTTGAATGTTAGTTGTTGATGTGCTTATATATATACATCATACTAAACTGAAAAAAAAGAAAAGAAAATCTAAACAAATGTAGAAATACAGGACATAGGAAATGAGGAGCGTAACCAAAATTATAGACCAAATGAGTCCTGATCTAATCATATTTTTTCATATTTCAGAAGAGTCGATTTGTTTTGAGGGGAAGAACGGAAATCTGTGCATCCTGGTCCTCAGTGGCACATTTTAAATATTTAACTTTAAGCAAGTTACTTAACTTCTCTGGACCTTACTTGCTCATTGGGAATGAACCCCGGTACTATACAACAATCTGTAGGAATTCAATAAAGTTTGAACAGAGTGTGTTCGTCATACAGTAGTCACACCAGAAATACCACAATTTTTCAAGATTACTCACTGTTTCCAAGGTGGCATCTTTATTTCTCAAAGATGTAACTTCTGCTTGTCTTTTCCTCTCAAGGTCAAGGCCTCTGGGGCTCAGGTGCACGTGCATGAGAGGGTCTTAAGCATTAGTTAAGCTGCAGCTTAAGATGACTTCTGGTCAGTGAAGAGCCCTCCCTGAATGTCAGGCCTCAGCAGCCCCACTCTGGTGGCTATTTGTCCTCCTCTTTGCCCTCTCTGCTCCGTTGCCATCGTCCTGGATTTTCCCTCTATGCAACTGCTGTCCAGACCAGCTGCAACCACTACATCTTCAGCAGTGGACCGAGGAGGGTATTAATCATATTTTTGAGGAGGACACTCTGCTATTTATCTCCCTGACATCTCCAGCGATGGGCCGCCCAGGCCTGCCCACAGTCCATTGACTGGTGAGATTACACATTACCTTGCTCCATTGCCTTTCCCTGCCCTCTCCATTGACTGGCTGTTCAACAGTGGAGTTGTGTTTGTTCAATCAGACATAATTTATACCTTTTTTATTCTTTCTGGAAAATGCATATTAATTCTTAGTTGAAGTGCAGAGCTTTATTTTGTTTGTTTTTATTTTGTTTCAGTGTAATTTCAGGTTAAACAAAACTGCACCCAAAGATGCTTTAAAAAGCATTCTTCTGTCATCCTCCCCATTGCCACCAACCACCTTGGGAATAGCAGGCACATGTGGGCTTTAACCAGCAGCTGCACATACTGAATGTATGATGAAGCTCCTGAGTTGTAATAAATTGTGTACAAATATTCATGCAGACATAACCTCTACCTCAAAGTTTCCAAGTTTATCCCAGAGAAGTCACCCACACTTTGCTCAACATCATTGTAATTCTTGTCTTCCTTTGAATATAATCTCTCATTATGAGACATTCTGGTGTTTTTGCTTTATGAACATTGTAGCCAAATTTATTGCTTATCTTCTTGCATCTTAACCCATTTGTTTTAAGATTCAAAGGAATGGGGAGGATAGTGGTTAGTTTAATGACTGAAAAACCCAAATATGTTACTAAAATTAATAATTTACTGATGAGCTAATTAGTAAGCTTAACAACAAACTGGTCACAGAAATACAAACGTGTACACCATTGCATATCAGCATGATTTTGTTTGGTGTTTTCAAGAGCATTGATCCTTAGATAAATTTCCATCACTAATAATTCTTTAAAATCTCTCATATTGTGCTGGATAGGCAAATTAAAGAAAAATTGAAACAATCAAGAGTTCTCTGAATTTTGGAGCTGGAGAGATGGCTCAGTGGTTAAGAACACTGGCTCGTCTTGCAGAGGACCCAGGTTTCCGTTACCATAACCCACATGGTGGCTAACAACCATTCATAACTCCAGTTCCAGGGTATCCAACAACCTCTTCTGACTTTCTTGGGAATTATAGAACATGGGTTCACTTGAATAAACACAGACAATACACCCACACATAAAATAAAAATAATAAATAAAATATTATAAAAGAGTTCTCATGAAGCTGAATTTATTTGTGATTTTTGCACATATACATTATTATTTGTTTGTGTATTTAGGAATTGTAGAACAAAACCATGGTTTTTCTATATTAATATAATTCCAGATGTTATACCTTCCAAATTTATACTTCATAGGGTGCCATGCATTGTGTACCACAGATTGGAGGGGAGACGGCCTCATTAGGCTGTTGCTGGGTTGCACTGAAAACAGCTGAGGTACAGCAGAAAGAACACTGGGTTGAGAGTCAGATCTGACTATATTGTAATCATCTTGAAATGAAATTTTTACTGAATTACGTTTCCTAGACAGACTGACCTCAGTTTTCTCTTCTAAAAGACACGGACAGCACTAACACATTAGTGAATTGTGACAAGAATAAATTTAGATGAGTTTGTATGTCTCGCCTGTACGTGTGTGTGTGTGTGTGTGTGTGTGTGTGTGTGTGTGTGTGTGTGTGTGTTCTCTTGGGATGAAACCTAAAACTTTGTTCATCCTAGGCAAATACTCTACCACTGAAATACAACCTTAATCTAAGGCAAATATTTAAAGAATTTAAAGATCTTCATTCCTAAAAGAAAAATACAAGAATTTTTTTCAGTATAAATTCTATGAGTAATTAGAAGTGGATAAAACTTTTAATTATAACAAATAACTTCTTCAAATGGAAACCAAAGGACAAAATCTTGTGGAAGTAATGAGCACATTTCACACTATTTTTAAATTCATTCATTCATCCATTCATTCATTCTGGGTGGCAGGTTCATGTCATAGCATGCTTGTTGAGAACAGAGAACCTTCTGGAGGCAGTTCTCCCCTTCCAGCCTGTTGAGACAGGACCTCATTTTTGCTGTCCTGCTGTACTTTCTGAGCATGAATTGATTCTCTTGTCTCTACTTCACATCTTGCAGAATAAACCCTGGAATTGTAGATGGATGTCACCGCATCCTGTGTTTTACATGGATTCTTGGGATCAGACTTATGCTACCAAGCTTGGGCAGGTGCTATTATCTGCTGAGCCATCTCCACAGCCCCTGTACTTATTTTTGCTGTACTCTATTCTCAGTTACAGAAGCACTTGGAGGATCTGCTGGGAACCCTGTTTCTCCTCTGCAGCAGCGCTTTCCTAGTGGACATTCCCGTTATGTGCACTAATACATTTCCAAGGCTTCCAGATGAAAGAAGTGTCCTGAAATTTTGTGTCTAATGCTAGTTTTGCTAAATGCTTAATGTGTTTTAGTTGCATTGCATTACTATGCAGATAGCTAGTGCTGGGCACATACATAGTTGCTCATTTGTACATTGTAATTGTTCAGGAAGGACAGTTATATAACTAGTTCTTCAGTAGAGTAACTCTGGTTACTCTGGTATGTTAGAGTCCATTTGACTTAGTCTCCTGCTTACCACATACTTTTATGCTCCTTTGCTTTTGTATATTAAAACATAAAAGAGTCAGAATCCTTTGCAGAACTTAATGAAGACTGAATGAATAACTTGGATGTCTTCATTATATGATATGGTCACTCAGTGGCTCATTTGCTCTCTCTCTCTCTCTCTCTTACTCTCTCACTCTCTCATATCCTTATTCTTATTTTTAACTAACATTACCTAATGAAAATACTGTGGAATTTAGATTTTGAGACATTTTTTAAGTCATGGTTTCCCCAATTATTTTATTATTTGACATTTCATTTCTGATCTTGGTTTTCCTACCTCAATAAAGTTTTCCTATTTCTGAGACTCTCTGAGACCCAAACTTGATGGTGGTAGGCTATGTATCATGTACCTAACTGGAAAACTCAATGCTCTCTCCATTTTTCTTCTTAATTAAACAGATAAGGACACAGATTCCATTTCCATCTTGCTTCATAGTGTCCCACTTAATTAGTCAATAGTTTTGAAATAGAAGTCCAGATAAGGAAGCCCAAAGAGCTTTTCCACTTTGTTCTTAGTGAACTCTCAGTGAATGGAAGAACATAACAATTTTGAAAAAGGATCAGAATTTCATATAACATGTATCAGAATATTTTAAATTTTGACTTTCTCCCAAGAAATTACATAGCCTGTTATTCTTCTTGTGTGTGGCCACCATCCCTAATTCTACTGAGAACAGTTGACCACAGGAAATCTAGTTCCTTGCCTATTATTTAATTTATGCTTCCAAGAAGGAAAATCAGGTTGACACATCCTTCACTTTAAAAGATTTTTACTTATCCCTTTACTTGTTCTGAATCCTTTAATATCTTAATTATTGGCTCCCACAAGGAATAAATAAACTAAGCAAAGCACATCTGTTGGAGACCATCACAGAAATTGCTGTCTAGATTGGCATATGATAATTTAATCTAGAGGTAAAAACTGAGTCAGTATGTATGTATGTACTCTATGCAACTATCTGACTAATTATTACTAATGAAGGAAATTGGTCTGTATTCTGTGTTAATGTATGCAAAAATTCTCATATAGATGGCTTCAAGCTACACAGAGGTGAAAGATATGCAAAGGGAGGAGAAAGAATGTCTTAATTATTCCTTTGTAATCTCCAAGAAAAGCTTTCACTGTCCCATAATTTTATATAGAATGCCAACAGATTCTCTGCCAATTAACTGTAGTTTAGAGGAAACTTTGCAGGCTAGTTGCAAAGATTTTTCCTGCTGGCACATATAACAACTAAATAACCCAGTGAGACTTCTCCCACTCTAATTATAATAAGGTGTTGAACTCAACCAAAGAGTTTGACAGGGGTGAGAAGATACCCTTGCAAGCATGCTCTGAGGTGACCATGTAGCCAAGGCCATTTCTGAGTGGCTAGAACATCAATGCAATCCTCATTAAAGGCCTGCCACCATCTAAGAAAGACCTGGCCCACAGATTTTCCATGGAGAGCTGAGTCTCCAGCAGAACTCAGTATGAAAGGGAAGGCACAAGAAAGTGCTGGGTGTCCTGAAAAGAATGAATTAGCGACTCCAGTACAGTGAAGAGCTGAAAATGTTTATTTGCTAGTTTCACTCAAAATGATGATTTTCCAACTAACTATCTCCATGATGTAGGTGGTTCCAGACACATGAATTTTTAAGTGTGAATTCGTAGGAGTTCTGAGAAATCCCCATGTTTTAGACACTTCTGTCTGGTGACATCCCAGGAGATTCTTTATCCTTTCTCATGGGAGTGGGCATTTGAGACATGCTGCAGAGGAAGGAAGAGAAGAAAGGAGAGAGAGAGGAAGAAAGGAGAGCAGGGCAAAACACGGCACACAAAAAGCTGACACCCCATGGGTATGATGAGAATTTTGCCTGGTTAAATCAGGTTCTTTAGAGTGTATAAAGCCATATGTTCTTCCTTGTACCAATCCTTTGTCCATGTTTGGACACTGCTTCTCTTTAGCAAAGGGAATTTCTTTTCATTTGCTTGTAGATTTGTAGATCAGAGATTGCCTGGCTCAGGTGAGCATAAAATCACTTGCAGATAAAGGGCCTTAAAATGTTTTTTGCCATATGATGTTATAAGATCCTTTCAAGATCCTTTCTCTTAAGCCTCTTTCAGTCTAGTACTTTGGTTTGTGATTGTAGGCCAACTGCTTGAGTATTCAGTTTCTAGACAGATTCAGATAGGAAAAATAGCAGTGCACTGATAATTTTCTCCCACTTTGTTTGCAGCTTGTATTTGTGAACAGAATCTCAGTAGGGCACCTACTTGTGTAGGACCTTGAATTCAGTGTTTACAAATAAGCAACAAAGAGACAGAAAGGTAGTAATTGAGTTCAGTTCCTTATCACATTTGATGTGGGACATTTTATTTGAGGAACTAGAATAAACCTGCATGCCTAACATCAGCTCTCTTTCCCTGGGGAAGACTTAAAAAGCATAAAGGTATGTATCCACACTGATGATGTAATTTCATACAAGAAAAAACAAACAACAAATGTTAAGCATTAATTTCTGCATCCTGGGTGGATTCTGGAGCAAGTGGAGAAACAAAGAGTTTCTTGTACAAATATTATTAAGAATTCCAAGATGACAAAAGCTGTGTCAAACAGAAACTTTCTGAACAAGAAGCCTGGTGCCTAATGAACCGGTAACTTCATTAAATGCGATCAATTCATTCTTGGTGTTTTCTGAGTATCCAAGTAAGTGTGATATTTGTTCAAAAGCCTACTAAACACAGTGCCAAACAGGGGAAACCTCCCAGTTGTCAGCCAGAGTACTCCAAGAGATGCCCCAAATAAAACAGGTTATTACCACAGCCCTTGATTTCCTCCCAGAACTTGAAGGTAAGACCCTATTGCTGAGGACAGGATATTCTTCAGACACAGTCTTGGAGCAACAGGGCTAGAGCAGACCTGGAAATCTCCTCTATGAAAACTCTCATATTTTCAGAGGTTACTATGCAAGCTGCTAAGGGAGAAAACCAATCAACGATCCAACCAAGTTTTAAAGACTAATAACCACAACAATGACTGGCATAGCAAACTATCTCTGTTGGTACAGTAGTGACACTTCTATGTTGGGGTAATCAGTGGCTTTCTAGAAAGTTAAACTTAAAGCCCTCTCCTTGAAAGGGAACTTACATGTGACACTATAAACATAGCCAAATACATAGGAATAGAGAGGTAACAGATCCTAGGGTAGAACCTGTGTCTCTCACATCCCTAGACAATATTTTTATTAAATTATTTTATTATTTTTATTTTATGTATATGAGTGTGTTGCCTGCATGTATGTGAGTGCTCCCGTTCCATTCAATGACACGGAGGTCAGAAGAGGGCTTCGAATTCCCCTGGAACTGGAGTTAAGGATGGTTCATAGCTACCATATGGGTGCTGGGAATCAAACCCGGGTCCTCTGCAAAAGCAGTCAGTGCTCTTAACTGCTGAGCCATCTCGCCAGCCCTGACAATGTAATTTCTTATTGTACGCTAAATATGTATCATTATATTTACAGACAACATACCATTCACCACTCATTAAAGAAGCTTCTTTTTCAAATGCATAGAGGCTATTAAAGAATTCCATAATTGCTCAAATGTGAGAATAAGAGACTGTGAGATGCCTTAGCCCTAAATGATACATCTACAATCCAACTCTCACCAAAGAAGCTTCCTCATGCAACAGAAGGCAGTTAGTGCAGAAAGTCACAACAGGGCAAAATGTAGAAAATAAGAGACTTCAGACTGTCTGTCCCAGCATAGGACTCCTGTATTAAACTCACTCATCTAGGGCTCAGGGACCATTGTAGAAGAGAAGGTGGAAAGATTGAAAGAGCCAGGGGTGGTGGATGACCACAAGGAAACAGTTTTTGAGGCTTCTAGGAACTTGTTCATATGAATTTATACCAATGGTGGAGGCATGCACAAGACCCATGCAAACTCAAACCAGACAAAAACCCAGCAAAGAAGTGGAAAAATGGGCAACGAAGCATCAAATTTAACTGTGCACAGCTGGGTGAGGGAGAATTGGTCTTCTTTAAGGGAGTGATGGTAGAGAGGCTGAGCAGGCTCAGTAGATGAACTCATGCTGAGGGACATCTAGGGACACAAATTTGACTCAATAGGCCTTAACATACATGACAGAATATACCAAATCTGGTGAGGGGCCTCTGGAGGGTGTGGATAAGAAAAGGAGTCTAAATATGAACAAAATATGAAATGAACAAAAATTCATATATTTTTAATATACAATATATTTAATATATTTTTATATACAAAACAACAGATTTATCTTCAGAGTGATTTAAAATAAAAGTCAGCATGCACTAAATAAGCAAGAGTCTACCTTGCCTCTAGGAATGAGAGAAATACTTTAGTTGCCTTTTGGATAATATAAAAAAACAATCGAAGAGAGCAGTAGGAACTCTTTTTTTTAGGATAAAAGCTGTTCTTTACTGAAAGTGTAATGTCCCATCTGGGTACTGTGGGCATAGCTTGTACCAGGAAGGTCAGTGAAGGCCCTGTTGAACAACCGTTTAAATATCTGCACCAGAGTATTTAGTTTCAAGTAAGCCAGGATCTCTACACACGTGGAGATGAATTAAATCTGCATCGTAGTTGGAGTCACCTTTTCATAAAGCACAAATGGTTTCCCATATGGATGCTATAAGAACCTCCACTGCATAGGTTCCATACAGCTTCCACAAGCTAATCTTCAGATGAAGCCAGCACAGGAAAAGTATAGAATGAGGGCTCAATCCATGTGGGCTCTTGTGCATATTCTAGCAGGCTTGTCATGAATATCAGACAATCTACATCACCATTAAGAATGCGGAGGAGAATGTTGAAGCCACGCCAGTGACTGTGATCTGTCTTTGGACTGAGCTGCATTCCATGAACACAGAAGGGATCATTTATTTGTTTTGGTATTTGGCTTTCCACTGTCAGTGGAAGTTGAGATCATATTCATCGCCCTGACTCTAGGTCAGGGAAGGGAATTTTTAAAATTTTTTTAAAAATCTAAATTTATACTTAAAAATGCAAAGATAACCCAAAATTTTTCAGGCTCTCTGTGCCCAGTTTCTCTTATTCTCAGAATCTTGCATTATTATAAGCAGAATGTTAAAATATTGACCCGATATCAACACACAAATAGCTAACTGACCAAAAGATTCTATGCTTTATTGAGATTTTATAGCTTTTACCTGTTGTAGTTTTTGTTTGCGTTTTGTTTTACATTTCATTTTGTTTCATTTTCCTCTCTTAGAATCTCAGCATATATTGCAACTTAAATTTCAGCATTGGGCCTCCTTCAGCTCCTCTTGGCTGTGACAGTTTCTTAGACTTTGCTTGTTTGTGGAGGTGTTCTGTGGAATGCCCCGTGTGAATGATTTTTTGTAAATTGTTTGAGAACTTCTTACATACATGGACTGTTTTGATAAAATCCTCCCGTACTCCCTCCCCTCCAAGTCCTCACTTCCTACTCCCCCCTTTTCCCTCCCACTTCATGTATTCTTTGATGTTTTGACATTGTTCTTTTAGGACAATACCACAAAGACACATAGTATGTTGATAAGTATTTATTGTCAATTTGATATACCCTAGAGTCATCTGGGAAGAAGAAAAATCAGATTGCCTTTGTCCTGTGGCCATGTCTGGGAGGAACTGTCTTAATTGATTATTGATGTGGGATGCTCCAGTCTATTATAAATGACATCATCCCATGGTAGGTGGGCCTGAGCAACGTAAGAAAGCTAGCAGTAAAGAAAGAGTAAGCTAGTAAGCAGTGTTCCTCCATGGTGCCTGCCTCTAGGTTCCTGCCTTGAGTTGCTGCCTTGCTTTCCCTCCATGGTGGACTGCAACCCACAAGATGAAATAAATGCTTTTCTTCTCAAGTTGCTCCCACCAGAACATATTGGAAGGGCAGGAGGGAGAGACAAAAGGTAGCGTTTGGTGAATCGCTATCTAATTGCAGTTAGGAAGAAGGAATTAAGTTTCAGTCCCCTATTGCATAGTAGGCTGACCTTAGTATACAGCAATTTGTAATTTCAAAGCAAGTAGAAGAAAGATTTTGAATCTTCTTCCACTTCAAAAAAAATGACATGTATTTCAGGTGACTGATGTTCTGTGACTCATTCACACTACTCTCGCACATGAGAACAATTATTATATAGTAATTAAAAAGTATAATCAACCTTAAAATGACAGATTCGGAAACCCTCTATTGGGTACGCTGAAATAGAATTTGTGCAACTTGGGACCAGTCTTATTTAAAAAAGGGTGTGTTTGCAAAGATTTACTAGAAAGGGCTAGTGGAAACTTTTGCTTACAGAACACAGCTTAATTCTGTTAGAACATAGATGAAATGCTCATGCATTTTGGAATAAATGGTTCTAATATACCTGATTTGTTACAACCTTAATCATAAATTTGTATTTATAAAATAGTTTTTCAGAGAAATACAAATGCAGCAATGACTAATAACAACATTTCCTCTAAGGCTTTTTAAATTCTACAGTCAATAAGAGCATGAGCCCAGGTAAAGCAAGTGTCACACACAAGCACACAGAATGAATATGTCTTATATATTGTATTAGTCTTTTCTTTTGTTATGGTAAGACATTGACCAAAGCAACTTACAGAAGAAAGACTTTTTTTGAGCTTACGGTGCTAGATGGACTAGAGTCTGTCATGATGGGGAGGCATGGGGACAGGAGGTGAAAGCCAAGCAGACCTTCAAGCAGACACAGGGAGGAGAGAGACAAGAAGCCTGGAAAGGCTTAAGAACTCTCAAAGCCCACCCCCAGTGACACGCTTTTTCCATCAAGGCCACACCTCCTATAACCTCCCAAAACAGTGCCACCAACTGGGCACAAAATATCCAGATACTTGGAACCTATGGGAAATATTTTCATTCAAACCACCGTGTGTGTGTGTGTGTGTGTGTGTGTGTGTGTGTGTGTGTGTGTGTAATTATAAGTAGAGTGGTCCTAGTTCCAGGTGATACTATGTTTGTCTGTGGCATTGGACCATTTGCACACATGATCACATCTTCACATCCTCCTTCACCTTCATGAGTAAATTCAGTTGAATAAAATCACAGCCAGATATTATGCTTCTTTCTCAAGCCTATGAAAGTTTGTGTAGCTCAAATTTTTTTGCTTTGAAGATTTTCAGGGGGGGTTTGGAGAAATGGCTCAGCAGTTAAAAGCACTGGATGATCTTGCAGAGTACCTGGGTTCCAATCACAGCACCCACATGACAGCTAACAACCATGTGTAGCTCCAGTTGCAGGGGATACAATTCCCTCTGCTTACTTCTGCAGACATTGCAGGACACGGGTGCACTTACATGCATGTAGGCAATACATTCACACACATAAAATAAAATGAATAAAAAATTTTTGAAGTAAAATAAATAAAATATTTTTAAAAAATTTTCAGGATTTCCCTTCAATCAGGACTGGGACTTCAGTGATAACTGGGTGCTGTCATTTACACACAGATGGCTCAAACCTCCACCCTGCCCTTGTTCGAGTACTAAAGCAAGACCAGAAATGCCAGTACTCAGTTTCCAAACTACATTTTCTTTCAAATTTCTCCTTAGAAAGCAAAGGTCAAAGACATAGAGAAAAATCAGACAGAGCACTAGTCTTATTTTAGTAAATTTAGCCCAGAAACAGATTTTATAATTGCCTCCAATTACAAGCGCCAATGGCAAAGGCTTATAATTCCTTTATACATAGCACATACCTTTTCATACAACTTGTCATAACTTAATACACAGTATTTATTTTAGCCATGATAATATTTTCATTTGTGTGTGTGTGTATGTGTTCTATATCTGCTACATTTTTAATCTGTGTGTACTCTTAGGTGTGGAGGCCAGAGATCAAGACTAGGTGTAATTGCTCTCCACAGTTTTTTGAGACAGGGTTTTTCCCTTGAACCTGGAGCTCACCAATTCAGTTGGACTAGCTAGATAGTAATATCGGGCATCTCTCTAATCCCCATTCCCTTAGGTTATAGACGTTTAACAAAGCACCTGATCATTTTTTAAAGAGGGTGCTAAGGATCTGAACCCTGGACCATACTTGCATGGCAAACAGTCTCCCCAGACTCTAAGCCTTAATGTTTCAAAATATAATCCAACATAAAAAGCAGGCTCAGCTTTGAAAAACAGTATATGAGGTGGTAGAAGTCCTTGCATGTGGCAGTGCAGGCAGTCACAATAGAGGACTTGGTATTTCATACGATAGTGGGCGGAATGTCTCCTCATCACTGTATCCAGGGAAGATTCAAACACTATAAAATTGTATGTGTATGATTATTGTTTTAAAAATCACCCAACATTTGCCACGTCTGATTCAAACCGTGCCACCATTACGAGCCCTGTGCGCCCAAGTGTTCGCTGAACTTCAGAAGAATGTGTAAAGATAATAAGAGACATTGATTGAGTAGTCATTCAAATATCTAAGAGGATTTGAGCACTCAATAACTGACAGGAAATAAACTACCTTTATTACTATTATTCTATTATTACAATGATGGAACAGTCTGGTAACTGGAGGGGTTGCCAGGTGTGGGTATCCGCCATGCTCCCTGAGTAGTGGTTCAAGAGCTTATTGAATCTGATCATCCAAAGAAACTTCTGAGAAGCCTCCTAAAGAGTGTTAATCCCATAATGTGTAACCTATAGGAATCCATTTAAAATCTTTGCACCCAGTGTTCCCTAATATATTTCACAGAGGAGTTTTTCCCTAAGTGACTTTTATCAATGGCACAAATGATTAGTGTAGTTGTTACAACGCACTTTGAAAACATTCTTGATTATTCTGATTTTTTAAGCATGTGTATTTGTATGCATTAATGAATTTAGTGTGCTTGCTATTAAAATACAAACATACGGCATACAAAATTTACATTTTACAATTTCCTTTAATCCCCTTTCCAATCCCACCCCCCCTTTTTTTTTTTCTTTTTGAGACAGGGTCTCCCTGGCCTTAGCTCCCTGGAACTCTCCATGTAGACTGGACTGGCCACTGTCTCACAGAGATTCACAGGCCTCTGCTTCTTGAGTGCTGGGATCAAAGGCTTGAAGCACCAGCTGCATTCTCCTTTTAAACCTTTTGTTCACAGTATTTTGAATTCAAGTTGACGCTTTGAAAAAAATAATGGACTGTAGAGAGATGGCTGAGTGGTTGAGAGTGGGTACTGCTGTTGCAGATCTGGGTTGGATTCCTAGCACCTGAGGCAGGTGGTTCACAACTGCCTGTAGTTCCAGCTCCAGGGAATCTGAAGAGCTCTTTTGGTATCTTTGAACACCCACAGTCATATGCACATAGCCACACAGAGACACAAATACATATATAATTTAAAAACTTAAGATAATAAATAAATAAATAATAAAATAAATAAATAATAAAATAACACCCACACAAGGCTTATTTCACTTAGTATGATGCCTCCAGTCCCATCTATTTTTGACAATAACAGTATTTCATTATTCTTTATGACTAGATATTTCATTGTATATATTTGCCACATTTTTTTATCCATTCTTGTGGGATTGTTACCGAGACTGATTCTATATCTTATTTATTTTAAATAACAGAATGAACACGGGTGTACTGGTGCCCTTTTGGTACCAGATTTCATTTATTTTAAAATATATATTCTTGAATAGACAGTACAATTTTAACAATCTTTTGATATTTAATATAAAAAATGATTATTTAAATACAGGAAAAAAACCAAACTTTTTCAAATTTTTAACTTAAAAACATTATTGTTAGTGTGATGTTGGATAGTTTGTGCAGTGCTAAACATTGAATTCTTAATATTTAGATAATATTCAGATTGAGTCACCTCCCAGCACACACACATACACAGAATAGTTGCTGGACTGGGGGTAGAGAGGACTTCTGGTCCTGAGCCACTAGGTGACCCAGGCCAAGGAGAAGTCAATCTTATTTATCATCTTTGTATAATGATGGGACTAAAGTTTCACATGATTCAAAACTTCCCAAAAATTTAATCAGTTAAAATAAAAGCACATATACTAGGTTAACATACATATTGAAATCCATAGTCTATTAATGGAAAGATTTTATTTTCAATTTCCTTGAAATTGTTGTAGGATGGAATAATATTGAAGATTTTCCAAGTACAGAATTTATTGCTATATCCAGGCACCACTATTTAATCTAATTACCCTGATTATGTAATAGTTTAGCGTATTTATATAAGAATGTATACAATCACACATTTCCTATATACCAGTGAATGTGTGCATACATATATGGAGTGTGTGTATATATACATGGAATACAGTATGTTACTGTATTCCTGAATCTCACCATCATTCAGTGTCTTGCCAAATAGCATTACAGGCATAATGCCAGATCTTTTCACTTCCCCACTGAAGTCATTTGGAATATATCTGAGTGTGGCAAAGTACATTTGCCAAGCTATGAGCATAAAAACATCCTTTGATCTTTTAGAGTCATAAATATGTAATAAACGACATGATTGCCCTACTGATCTATCCAACATCAATCTTACCTTCCCTTTTATGGGTTAATCAAAATAATATAAGATCAAGGCACAAAAGAGTTTAAAAAAGCTATTTATTTTAATGTTTCCTTGGAGAGTACGTGTGTTATTGTGAGTAAAAATTATGTATATATTATATTTCGTGAATGATCTTGAAGTGTTAAAAATCACCTCTGCTCTTGAAGTTAACACCAATCTCAGGCCTTCTGCCAGAACTCCCTCTGTTCCCTTATGGCCTACTACAAGACTCAGTGTCATTTTTCAGAATAATAATGAAGCGTATGTCCGATTTCCATTTATATGTAATAGGTATGTTCTATGGTGAGGTGTGGCTGTGGGGGGAAGTCTAAATTTGATTAATATCTGTTATATGAAAGGCACAAAAACTCAATAAAATATTTAAAAATTAAAAATAATAAAATTAAACAAATAAAATGTTTATAGGAAAAACATAATCTATCCTTGTAGTGTACACTGAAAAACCCATTTGTTCTTATCTAAAATGTGTTAAACAAAATGAGAGATTATCCAAACTTTAACAAACCTCAAAATCAGGTTTATGGAGAGAAGAATAAGAGTGATAATGATTAGAGGACAGGGTAAGTGAAGGGTGAGCCATTTCGTTGGTGCTGCTGTTTTAACTTGAAGAAGTGTGTGTTACTGGATTCTTTACCCATTTGTGGTTTATTGAGTGTTTTTAACAATGAGCTTCATATGTGAGCTCTACTGAGCGGTGAGATCTTTAACAATATATGAAATTTGTAGAAAAACAGAAAAATTATGCAAGTCATAATTTGAGAGAGTGATGTTGTAGGCAGTAAAAATCTGCAAGTTTTCCCTACAGGAGACAAATAAGATTAAACCAAATGGTTTTTCTGTTAAGCATCCCCAAGTTTTACCTTCTAGTATAGAAAAATAATTACCTGAGATCATTCTGCTTTATTTGGGGCAGTATAAAAAATACCGTGTGTCTACGGACATGTTTTCACAAGATTGAGTTATATAATGTCTTCACAGCAGCATAAACTAGACTGGGCATTTGTACATGCTTAGTGACAAGCCAAGGAATGTTTTCTAATGTATAGACTTATCCTTTGAGGCAAGACTGAAAAGGCCTTTAGAACGTATACAAAGTTCAAAGGAATTTGATAAAATGGAAACATGCTACAACATATTAGTCTCAATATTCGATGTGTTACTGAGTCATGATATGAATTTGTGAGCAGGAGGGGGTCAGTCTTACTGAGTCTTTTCAGGTCTTTTTTAAAAAAAATTTTTTTACACCCACTTCCCAGATAGCCCCCTCCCATAGCCTCCCTCCCGCCACTAGAGCTCTTATACTCTGATATCCCTGCTACTGTCTGTTGTGCTTTCAGCAGCCCCCAAGCCATTCCCCACTACTTGCCCTTCTGGTGAATCCAGATACTAACCCAGCATAGAACTGGGAAAATGAACAGCAGACCCCAGTCTTATCCAAAGGAATATTGACAGCTGATTACCGCTAGATGAGGAACAGCTGACCTTCTCAGGTCTTTTTGATAACCTTGAACCTAAAAGATCATATAAGCAGTCATGGATTTTTATCACATGTATCTATGGCTTACAATGTTCTTACTTTGACTTCCTGTCTGAAGATAAAACAAAATCAGGTCTCTGTGTGGCTTGAGGATTTTTCAGTTGTGTTTGGTGAGGAGGAGAGGTTTTCTGTAATGCCCTATTCATGCTTCCCTTGGTTATGTCCATGTTGAAGGGGCGTGAGCTATCTTTCTGGAAAGCATTATTTGCCTCCTTAGAGACCACTGAAAAACCAAAGCTTTAACTCTTTTACACAGAGACAAAGGAAGCCAACACTTAGCTTTTTTGTCTCTAGTTTAATGAACTCCCATTTGGTTTGAGATTACTTTATGAGCTGCCCAGAAAACTGATTCAGGGAACTCCTACACAAGACATTTACATTCTTCTCTTGTTTTGCTCTCTTGTCTCTCATCCAAATGTGATTTCCCCAAAGTGCTCAGTCTTGAATGTTTCAAATACCATTGATCTTTGACCCAATCTCTCCCTTTTCATGTTCACTTAGACCTAGTTATATCAATGATTTTCATGCAGAAATAGACACCATAGGCATCTTGAATTTCTTTAAGACCTCTTTATTTTTCAACATTTCTCTTAGTTTATCTTATAAAATGATACTCAGTTGTTTTCTCTTAAAAATAGTTTCTCTTAAAGGCATTTTGTTTTAATTCTTTGTTTCATGGAACCCAAATTTAGTGAAGATCTTCCTGGTCAGAGTTCTAGCTAGACTAATTTAGGGAAAAGCTATGTGATTCATGGTCTCTGTCATAAAGGAGATAATTTGGGGAAATATGCCCTGTGTGGAAGTTATCAATAGTATAGGAGCCTCTAACAAGTAACAATGCAATATAATAGCTTTCCAGGATTCTAAGAAAACAATGATGGGAGAAAACAATGATCTGGGAGAAAAGGAAAAGTTTGAGTATTTCAAACACTCAAATCCAGACAAATAGTCAGACACAGTCTTTAAAGGCAGTTGTGAGTCAGAAATAGAACTCATAATTGGGCAGGACAGTCTACACTTTGCTTTGGAAGCAATGGAAAAATTTTCATCCCATAAAGTTTTAAAATCTTCATGCTTTACTGTATTTTAAGAGGAGTTGCTTTGAAGTAATAGTATCCATCAAGAGAGTATTTTTTTATGATAGAGAGAAAAATCAACAAATCTTTTTTTCCCCCTTAAAACAAAGATAAATGGAAAAGAGGAACAACGAACAAACAAACAAAAACAAAAGACAAAAAAAAATGCCTCACTGCAATTAGAATTTCAGAAAAGTTCATAGACCAGTGAACTGTAGTTCATGTAAATGACCAAACTTCTGTCAAGAAGCGAAGTAGTCAGAGTAACATACTTTCCGTTGGGGCCACTCTGGTTCCCCCAAACTTCCCAGTACTGTCAGGTCAGTGCCACACTTCTGTCCTCTGAGGCAGTTAGGAAAGAGTGAAGTATCCATCAGTGGCAAAGGCACCTCCCTCTTCCTAGAGTGTGTCAGGTAAGTAGTAAGCTAGGTGACAAGAAAACCACTAGGACCAAAGTTTCCATTGCCTGAAATACAGGTATATTTGAACATGACAACAGCATGGGGAACCATCAAGGAATTAATAGGGAGTTCTAGAAAGCAGCCAATTGGTGTTAGTAAGGAATCAATTCATGAATTTGGGGTTGGCTGGAGATTGATTTCTATAGACAGCAGGTGAAGTCATATGTGTTGGGCCAATGATGCCCAAAAAAGAAGAACATTACGTAGTATAACCTGAATACATGAAACAAAAAATGAAAGAAAGGAAGAAGGAAGGAAGGAAGGAAGAAAGGAAGGAAGGAAAGAACAAAGAAGGAAGGAAGGAAGAGAGAGAGACAGAAAGAAAGAAAGAAAGAAAGAAAGAAAGAAAGAAAGAAAGAAAGAAAGAAAGAAAGAAAGAAAACCAAAAAACCAGGGCTTTCAAGATGGATCCATAAGTAAACACTCGGGCTGACAAACCTGAGAACCTTAGTTCGATCCTTTGGACACACATGATGCAAAGAGAAAGCTGACTCTCTTGCAAGTTGTCTTCTGACCTCAACTTGTGACTGTCATGTGCCCACACATATACACACATAAATAATTAAATAAATTAATAAAAATTTAGAAGAACTGGCAAACATTATCACCGATTCTTTCCCTCATTACTTTTCATTGCTGTGATGAACACTATGACCAAAAGCAACTTTCAGAGTAAAGTATTCATTTGGCTTACGTCTCAGTTCATTGATGAGGAAATTCAAGGCATCAACTCAAGGCAGGAAATTGGATGCAGGCAAAGAAACAGAGGCTGTGTGAATCATTGCTTATTTGCTTTTATTCCTGGCTTGCTCAGCTATCTTACACAGCCCAAGACAGGCTATCTCTTATACCTGTCTGCAACCCCATCACCCACAGTGGGCTGCACCCTCTCGCATCAACTAGCAATTAATAAAATGCCTCATAGACATGACCACAGACCAATCTAATCTTGGCAGTTCTTAGACTGAGGTTCTGTTTTTCCAGATGACTCCAGTGCATAACAAGTGGACAAAAACTAACCAGCACAATTCTACAATAACTACCAGAAAAATCAATCATTCAATCTTAAGTAGAGATGTGACAAATACATAACAATTCTACACGTTTATAAAAGATTGACCCAGATTATGAAACAACCCCCCCTAATTTTTGTGCATAAACTGCTTCGCCCAAAATCTAAACCGTATATTCTTTGCAATGATGAAATATTGTTCATGGTTGACCCTGAACAGCAAAATTAAGTTTTAGTAAACCAAAGCAAAATTTAAAAAGATATGGGTATGGTGACACACACCTTTAATCCCAGCACTAGGGAGGTAAGGTAGGCAGATCTTCAAGGCCAGCCTGGTCTACATAGTAAGTTCCAGGACAACTGGAGCTACAGGGAGACCCTGTCTCAAAAAATAAAGACCAAAAGAAAAAAAAAAGATATTACTTCTTCTTGGAGAATTTCATATAATGTATTTTCATCACATTCAGTGCTTCTCCTCCATCTCCATGCACCTGACAACCTCCTGACCATTATTTTTTTCCAATATTATTATTTTTCTTTTCTTTTTAAAGTGCTATAAAGTGAGTCTTGGATGTGAGTTTATCCATTGGAGTCTGGTTAACTTACCAGGGGTCACCTCAGTAAAACAAAAACAAAAACAAAGTAAACAAAGTGACTCTACCTCTCCCATTACCTAGCAATTGCCAGTAGATCCGTCCTTCCATCTATATTGGGCATTGAATAGCTTGGGTTAGCAAAGGTTTTGTGCATGTTGTCATAAGTGCTGCGTTCATGTGTGCAACTGTGCTGTGGTATCCAGGCAATAGTCTCCTTGTATTCATCTACTACCTCTGGTGCTTCCAGTGTTTCTGCTCCCTTTTCCACAACGATCCCTGAGCCTTGGGAGGAGAGGGTGTGATATAGGGCTAAGCACTCCACAGCCTCTTATTCTGTGCACATTGACCATCTGTGAGTCTCTGTTTTAATCGTCAACTACTGGAAGAACTTTCTATGGTAAATGTTGAGAGATAATTGATGAACATAACAATAAGTAATTGTAAGTCAGGTTAGCATTATGTCTTAGAAGAATAATACTAGTAGCTTCTTCCTTATGGCCTGTGCCCTGTATAGCCACAGATTCTTGGTTCTGAGAGTCAGGTATGGACGCCCTAATTTGGAGCAGACCTTAAGTCTGATCAGAAGGTAGTTAGTTATTCCCATAATATTCATTCTACTATTGCAACAATGGGCGTATTTTGCCAGTCTAGTTTCACCTGCAACTCTATACAAAGTGAATGCACAACTAAACTGAAAATTAAGAAACAATTCCATCTGTAACATCATTAAATCAAAATAAATAGTAATAAATGTAAGGCAATGAGTTGTGCTTAGTGCTGCACACGTTTAATTCCAGCACTCAGGAGGTAGAGGCAGGCAGATCTTTGTGAGATGGAAACCAGCCCTGTACACATAGTGAGTTCCAAAGTCAACTGTGGCTGCAGGGGCACCCTGTGTCAAAAAGACAAAAAATACATAAATGAAAGAAAGAAAGAAAGAAAGAAAGAAAGAAAGAAAGAAAGAAAGAAGAAAGAAAAGAAGAAAGGAAGGAAGGAAATAAGGAAGGAAGGAAGGAAGGAAGGAAGGAAGGAAAGAAAGAATTAATGAGTAATTAAATGAAGGCAGCCAGGAGGCGATGAAAGAGGCCTGGCTTGCACTGTGAAACACTGGCCAAGACCCACATGCCCCCAGGCTCAGTTTCCCACTCTGTATAATGACTGGGTTGGATAAGGCTACCTGCCTCCAGCTGAACAACAATGAAGAAACAAAGTACAAAAATAGTGAGCTATTCCATGATCATGAACTGGAAATTAAGTATTATTAAAATGGGCATCTTACACAAAGACTATGATAAACTCCAAGTCCCACTAGAAATTTAAGAATGATTTTTGCTTAAGGGCAAAATTGATATGTTGATCCTCTAATAATGAAATGGAAAGATCTCAAGAGGAAGTTAATAAAATTACTCAAAAAGAATCCAGATTTTTAGAGAAAAAACAAAAGTTCCTTTACTTATTAATAAAATGTTCTATAATTCTCCATTTAGAGATTTTAGTTAATTCTGTAACTTCCTTAATACTAATATAAATTAATAGAGATAAAAATTAAGGGGCTGGAGAGGTGGCTCAGCAGTTAAGAGCACTGACTGCTCTTGCAGAGGACCCAGGTTTGATTCCCAGCACCCACATGGTGGCTATGAAGCATCCTTAACTCCAGTTCCAGGGGAATCCAAAACCCTCTTCTGACCTCCGCAGCATCGCACAACACAGGTGCACTCACATACATGCAGGCAATACACTCATACACATAAAAAATTAAGTTTAATAAGGAGAAAAGATAAGATACATTGATAAAAATTAATTTTTTTATATACACTGACAAGGAATATAAAGTCCTTAAAATGTTTTTGATGCAGTGTTCTGGATCTTCCGACTCATGCCTGTGGCACTGTGAAATTAATGAGTTTGCTGCAAAGCCATTATGCACCAAACAACAACAAATGAACCCTTAATTAACATGAAATGCAAGTCCATAATACCAATATAATAAAATATCAGAAAATTCTTAAAATAAATAATTTCATGTGGATAGGAACAAAATCCAGAATAAAAAATCATAGTATTATAGAAAAATGAATCAATGGTTACATTTAAAAATACAAACAAAAATACTAAGAAAGCATGAAAACATCTTGTTACAGTTCTAGTATACAGAAGGAATTAGCTATGGCTGGGAATCCACAAGCCATAAAATAAGATGGTTATCTCGGTTATGTTGAGGTTTTAATTTACTCTATGGCAAGATTCCCATTGTATACATTAGGCAAAAAAATAAAAAATAAAAAAATTTAAAAAAGTTCTTTTTTTTCCTCAATATATATTTTTATTGAACTTGTGTGCATTAAATATATCTTAATCATATTTGGACTGCCCCCTCATCCTCAGTCCCTCACTGGATTTCATGCATTCTGTCATACATAGTAAGGCCTATCAAGTCAGGTTGGTGTACTTAGATGTCCTACAGCACAAGTTCATCCACTGGGATCTAGTCAGCCTATCTACAGTCACTCCCTTAAAGAAGCTCAAATCAACTCTTCCTCACCTAGCAGAAATCAGCTGCCAATAGCTCCTCCACTAACGTTGCGTCTTGCTGCCCATTTCCCAAGCTTTATACTAGGTTTATTCCTGACAGAGTTTGCATGGGTCTTGTACATGTATTGATGAGCTCCAGGTTCAGTGAGAGTCTCAGAAAAAAAAATAACGAAATTAGAGAGTGATTAAGGAAAACAGCATACATCAACCTCTCACCTCTACACGTACACACATGCACACTTGCACACATATCCATATGTACATAGGCACACAACCACACCAACATACAGATATACATACACATATTATTAAAGAAAAGAAAAAAACTTTCTAAAAAAGAAATTTTATAATACATATGAAGATCATTGCAAATTTTATATTTTTTATTATAAATCATATTTCAAGGAATCTATTCTGAGAAACTTATCAGATTTATGTGCCTGAATATATGTGGCAGTGGTGTTTATTAGCAATGTGTCTGATTGCATTTGCCTTATAACCAGTGTCATATTTTAACCAAGAAGTAGCAAAAAATATGGTATGAGAATTCTGAGAAGCTAGAATATAAGGGAGGAGGGTTGTCTACTTTTCCAAGCCTGTTATTTTTCATGTTATATTCTTTACTTTAACATATTATTGTTGGTCTGGAGAGATGGCTCAGCATTTAAGAGTGCTTGCTGCTCCTCCAGACCACCTAGTTTCCGGTCCCAGTACCCACATGACTGCTAACAACTGTCTGAAACTTCAGTTTCCAGGGGACCTGATGACCTCTTCTGGCCTCTGCAGGCATTGCACACTCATGATGCACTTAGGTACATAAAGACAAAACTCATATACAAAAAATTTTTAATTAAAATTTTAAAAATATTTTCTTATTTTATTGTATGTGCAAGTGCCCACAGACATCAGAAGAAGGTGTTGGATTTCCTGGAAGTGGATTTACAGTAGATCCAAGCTGCCATGTTGATGCTCATAACCACACCTGGGTCCTCTGGAAGAGCAGAAAGTGCTTTTGCCTTCTAAGCCACGTTTCCTGCCCCCAGGCTTTATTTTAATGTCTATGGTATTTAGAGTACCTAGATAGTTTGTTAATTATCCTCCCCCCTCCCACACTGGAACTACTATCATCACTATTGTAAAGGTAATTAGCTATAAGTACACTGATGCTAGGTAATTCCTGCTGGATCACCTAGAAAATAATTACTAAAGTTGATACTGAAATGAGTCATTTTAAATTCAAAGTGATGCATTACATCAGTCTCCCAAAGACAATCCAAGTAATATTTCCAGAAGAAGGAACTAATTGACTTATGCAAAGCCCTTGTATCCACAAGCCTTTGTCCTAGAGTGCAGATACCCCTTGAATGACCCATGAGAGCCATGAGCTAGGCTGCTTACAATCCTTAGATTGCTACTTCATAGCTGCCCTGAACATATTTATCTGCTCTAATTGATCCTGCTCCATGACGTGCTCAATATTACTGAAAACGTCGTAAAAACTGTTGAACAGAATAAATGATAACAGAGGGGGAAATATTAAATTTACCCTCAAGCTAATATACACAAAATCTTTAAAGATACATACAAGTCTTTGAATAGAAATAGTTCAAACCATATTTAAACCTTCAACTATTTTGTCTTATTGACTTCTACCCATTCCATTGTAATTTTAATGATAGAACAACCAAAATAAAACTGAGAATGTATCTCACAGTATAACAATACAGACTAAGGAATTTTAATGCTGAAGGAATTTTAATGTTGAAGTTATTTTAAAAATTCTAAACAGTAAAAGTGCTATGTATATACTGATTAACCGTGGAAATTTGTTGATGCAACAAGCACCTATTAGAACATGATAAGAGCTAAACACTGTGCCACTTTCTATAATTTTGATCCCAGATGAAATCAGTTATATGTGGTGATACATTTTGGTTTTCTCATATAGTCAAACAGCTTGCAATGAGTTTCATGAAGAAAATTTTATGGCTTTTCATACATATAAATAAATTCAGTTAATTGTTTAGATGTCCCATGCCAATGTATATTTAACTTATATAGATGCTGTGGAGCCAGAGCTGCTTCTCATGCCACAGTCTGCCTCAGTTTCTTAAAACACAGGTGCAGTAAGGAAATAATTAGAGAGCTACATGCCAAATTTGATTCATGTTACTCAACAATTAGTGAGATTCTGACATCAAAACAAATACTTGTTTGAGCTCTCAGTAAATGAATTGATTTTATTTAGGGAATAAAATATATTTTGTGCAATCTTTGATTCATAAGATATGCAAAAATTGTGCAAACTTAGAAACTGGAAAAAGATATAGATGAAAGAAAGCATTGTGTATTGGTATAGGTTGAATTTTGTAACTTTTTCCAGATATATTGAAAATGTTCAAAACTTATTTAAAGTGTCATGATAGTTATTTTATATTTCTCAGTGGCACTAAGTGTCACTATCTTAATTATGCAAGAAACTGTCATCATGATTATTATAAATTTTGGGTTAATTTCTTGAAGTGTAATTTCTAGGACAGAGTATCACAATTTTGAGATCGTGGTTCATATTGTCAGACTGTTTTATCATCTTTTCACAGAACTTTTGCAAATTTCATACAAATTTTTTCATCACATTTAAATTCTTTCACTTATCTGTACCCCCACTTAATGCTCCTTTCCTTATTTCTTCATATACTCAATTATATATAAAGGGCTACAAAGTCAAAATTCTTGCCTCAAAAGTCCTTTGGTGTGAATCCATCCACTTGGGTACTGGAGCCAGGTCACCCTACAAAAATCTTACCCTTATTTGAGAATGACTTTCTCTGTCCCAACAACCATTGGTTGACAATAGTTACCATATGAGTAACAGCCCAGCTCTCTGGAAAACTACTTCCTTGTGATCATCAACCATCTCTGGCTCTTACAACCTTTCTGTTCCCAGTTTGGCACTGATTCTTGGGCTTTGGGAGGCAAAAGATTGATATAGCTGTCCTATTCTGGGATAAGCACTCTGAAGTCTCTTATTCTCTGCACACTGAACAGCTATGAAGCCTAATGAAAATCATCATCAGCTGCATGAGAACACTTCTCTGGAAGGAGTTAAGACATGCCTTAATCTATGACCACAACAATAAGTCAGCTGGAGTAGTTGAATATCATGTACATTTGTCACAACAATAGTAGAACGTTCTCCACTATGGCCTGTGACCTGACTAGCCAAAAATTCCTAGGCCTGAAATCAGTATCACATGTGGGATCCATCTTGTAAAATGGTCCTTAAAGCCAATCAAGAAAATATTGGTTATTCCCATAACATCCATGCCACTATTACATCAGTGGGCATATCTTGCTAAGCAAACTGTAGTTTGCAGGTAGATGCTGTTTGTAGATGTACAGCTACATAAGGCTTATGATTACATTTCTCTTCTAGTAGCAAGGATAGAACCTTCTAACACTCTGAAAGCTAGCTAGTAGAGATGACATTCTGAGGTCAGTACCAACTTGAATTATTATTTCTTCTTCAGTTTATGTAGTTTCTTGAGATAGGGACTTGCTGTGAACTTCTGGTGAATAACCAGGAGCAGAAGCAATGAATAGTACTGTTTGAGGGTCTATTGGAATTCTGGTCAACAGTTTCAAAAGAGGGAGTCCATTTCTGGCATTGGGCTTTTTGTTTGGCTGACCTATGGAGTCTGGTAGGAGCAATGTCCCCTTGTTATAAGGCAACTACTTTTGATCTCTTTTTACATCATATATATCCTCTTATATTATATATATAATATGTATATGTATTTATGTATGTATATAAAGAAGCTTCTATAGTGGTAGGCTTCCACATGACTTTCTACAGACAATTCATGTTCATTTTTCTCTCCACACCCCTCCTCTACCTTACCTTCCCATTCCCAGCCATTTAATATTTCCTGCTCCATTAATTTTCACTGTTGGTGGCACAGTAAAAAATGGTGCAGTCACTATAGAAACAAGTATAGATATTCCGCAAAAAGGTAGAAATAGCTCTACCACATGATCCAGCCATGTCACTCTTGGGCATTTATCCAAAGGACTCTATATCCTACAAAGAAGATACTTTGTCATTCATGCTCTATTTACAATAGCCAGGAAAAAGAAAGAACCTAGATGTTCATTGATTGATGAATGGATAATTGAAGTATGACACATTTACACAATGGAATATTATTGAACTGTTAAAGAAAATGAAATTCATAAGTAAATGGATGGAACTATAAACAATCATCCATCCATGGTGTGGCAACCCAGATCCATAAAGACAAATGACATATATTCTGTCTCATAAGTGAATGCTATCTTTGAATCCTTGGATATGCATGTTTCAATTGGAAAATCCATAAAGGTCAGGAAACTAGTAAACAGCCACGCAGGGGAGGTTTCATGGGAGAGGTGATGGAATGCCATAATATTAAGGGGGAAAGGGAGCTCATGTCAGAATGAATTTAAAGATTTCTGCTGCTTATAAATGTACATGAAGTGACTGAATTGTCTAATTTATAATAGTCTACTAATTTGTAGTAGGTTACTTTTAAAACATCATCAAGGTTAATTCTAGGAAAGAAAAGAGCAACTTTCTGTTTTTTAAAAATATTTTCTTTCATTTTTTTATGTGCATGAGTGATTTGCCTACATATATGCAAGTGTACAGTGTGTGTGCAAGCCTGTGAAGGCCAGAAAAGGGTGACAGGTCATCTGGCACTGGAATTACAGAGAGTTGTCAGCTGCCATATAGATACTGGGAATTGAACCCAGGGCCTTTGGAGAAACAAGTGTTCTTAACAGCTGAACCAACTCTTAAGTCCCAGCTTTCTGATCCAATTTGTGTACTCTCAAAATTATTTCTTGCAATATTTCTTTCATCTCTGCCCTGCCCTAGGAATTCTATTAGAACACATTCAGGTTAGAAATACTGACAAAGACTGTGATGTCTTGAAGAAAAATAGGAACATATGAAATCAGAAATCAGAGACCAGTTATAAAAGATTCACTGAGGGGCCAGCAAGATGTTTCATTAAATAAACGCACCTGAAGCCAAGCCTGCTTTATCCTCTGGGACCCACATGTTGGAATACCCAACTCTTGCAAATTGTCCTTTGACTTCCACATGAGCACTGTGGCATCCATTTGTGTGTGTGTGTGTGTGTGTGTGTGTGTGTGTGTGTGTGTGTGTGTGTGTATGTGCAGACAGACCAATCAATGAAATATAATAATTAAATACAGTTCACTGAATAAAATAGGAAAAAGGGTTGAAAATAATTTAAAAAATGATACTTAAGCACTAAATGTTCCAAATACAGTCATCAAGAAATGGAGTTATGAACAAAAACATTAATATGAAGGCTGTTTTATATTTTAAAAATTGCATTTTAAATATTTCCTAAATGAGTATATATCCTTCCTTACTTGAAATACCTTTTCATGGGGCTTGAGAGATTGCTCAGTGATCAAGAACACTGACTGCTCTTACAGAGGACCCAGGTTCAATTGCCAGCACCCACATGCCAGCTAATAGCTGTCTATAATTTCAGTTCCAGGGGATCCAACACCCTCATCTCATGTTTATGCACATTGTATGACACAAATGCATGTACCTACATGTAGGTAATACATTTATACACTTAACAAATAATAAATAAATAAAATATTGAAAAGAAATCTTTTTTATAGAAGTCACCTACCTAAACATCTTGCACATAATATTCTGCTATAGTTAATTTGCCATTCTTCATACTGAGCTTTATATTTTGAATGCAAGAATTGTGAAGAAAAGCTATGCTTTTCCACTTTAACCTTTGTGGTAGCTTCCTATGGTTGCTTTAAAAAATTATCATAAAGCCACAGACAGTGCTGCTTTATACTAGAAAGAATTGAACTGGTTTTTCTAAAGTCTTTGTCTATAGAACTGAGTTCCTTCTGGAGACTGTCTAGGAAAATGCATCGCTTGATTCCGCTAGCTTCTAGAAGTCACTTGTATTTTGTGTCTCACAGTAAAACCCTTCCTCTACCAAGTACGTACCTCTTCAAATCTGTTTTTGGTACAGCTTTTTATCATCTTACTAACTTTTTTTGGATTCCTTGTGATCACATTTGACTCAACCAGACATTCTCTGACAATCATCTGTGTCTTATCTTAGTCACATCTACAAGGCAACTTTTGCATAAATAAGGTAACATACAAACTCTCTGGACTGGGATCTGGGCATCTTCAGGGCTTTCCTTTTCTTCTTACTTCAACTGTCTTCAACAACAGCATAAGGTTTTATGACGATCATAGTAAATGTATTATAACTGTTCCCTGTGTTCACTTTGTAAGAATCCACTGAACTTTGCCAGGATTATGACATAATTGAAATACACTATGGTAAGTGACGAACTGAGGGAAAATAATGCTTTCACTTTCCTCAGTTACATGTTACATTGCTTTTCCAGTTTTGAACCAAGGATTACATTGTAGCAAACACATTCTTGTTTAGGCTAATGAGTACAACAAAACTAGGTATATTAACATTGCATTAGTGCTAGTGTATTTTTTCCATAGGACAAAAGAATCTTCACACATGACAATCCCAAGTATGACTACTCAATCCATGTTTAAGAACTTAGATGGCTAAGATTGGCTATGAGCAAGAAAATGTACATTTTAATTATTTCTTTTTCCTCCTGTTTTGTGACCTTGATTATAAGAACATGTCCTAATGGAAGCAGACTAAGTCTTTAAAATCAAATCAACAGGAGCTCAAATCTTGGCTGTCATATCCACCAGACATTTAGGCAATTTATTGAATGTTTCTGAGTCTCTGAAAGGTAGGTAATAGAATATAGAATACTGAGGTATTGTGTAAATCAAGCAAAATATAAAAGTGATTTAGTAGATAACATGTCCACAACTCTTAATTATCTTTGTTCTATAGTTTTTTTCTTTCAAAATTTTTATGTTCTATTTAATTTTATAGATTTGTCTTTATGCTAATAGAAGTAAGATTTCAAAATATTTTAGTCTATTTACCGAATAGAGAAAAGGCTGCTGGCTTTTTGTTTTAACTGTAAACTCAGTTTCTGCATGCTGGAAAATGAAGGTGGCACTGAAATTGTAGACAGGATGTAAACATTCTTTGCTTTCTAATATATGTCACCTATTTGTTCTCAGGTATTTCTGCATTAGAATATTTGTTTTATATTACATTCTAAGTAAATGAATAAATGTACAGATTCTCATTCCTCACTCATCAAATAAAACAAGAAATCATGAGAAAACAGCATATTTTTCATACAGTTTCGTGTTTATATAATGATGGAAAAATTGTCCCATTAAAAATCCAACCAGAAAATTTTGAAGTTAAACAAAAAAGGCACTTGGAAGAGAGAAATTTTCCTTGCAAAGAAAATAACTTAATTCAAATGAAGTTTCCTTAGATGCTTACGTTTACATCCAGAAAGTTCATCTCATGCTGAAAACATGACCCTCTAAGAACTTTAAGGCAGGTTATTGCACTCACTGAATTGTTGTGTGATCATTGAAAGTTTAAAGTACATGTTGGAAAGTATTTATTTTATGATATAATATAATTTTTTAGGAATATAACCCTGATTCATAATACCATATCTTTTGTACAAGATTTGTGAAACTAGGAATTGGAGAGATGGTTCAGCGGTTAAGAGCACCACATGGCAGCTAACAACTGTCTGTAATTCCAGTTCTAGGGGATCCAACACACTCTTCTAACCTCCAAGGGCACTGTAGGGCATGGATACACTTACTTACATGCAGGCAATACAGATAAAATAAAATAAAAATAATAAATAGTACATGTTAAAACCGTTTTAGAATAAATACTAAATATACAACTATCACCAAGTAACAAGCCAGTGAAAAGTCATAAATCCTCTATATTTAGTCATTTCATACGCTGTGTTGTACTGTACTGCCTGGAGAATGATCTATGATAGCAACTTTTTCAGTTTTGAACGATTAAGTTTACTAAGTATAAGCAAGGCAAATTAAAAGAATAGATGGCAAGTGATTAACAGATGATTGCAATATAACATCAAATCCAGTGCTCAGAACATCTCAAAGAAATTAACTGTGGAAACCCAATTGAGACAATCAGCTAGAGGTCATGATACAGAATCCAGGCAGAAGAGAGTGATGATATCACTAAATCATGAGCTTACAAACATCCAGTAGAGGTCAACTGGGAAAGCTGAGGCTGTCAACTAGCTGATTGAGCTTTGTCTCTATGGATAAGCTTCTTATGACTGAATATTCATCTTCCCTATCCAACTGTAGGCATAAGATAAACAATAGTAACCTCTGTTGGGAATTGGTTACCTTTAGTTGATGTCAAGGACAGAGTGTTTTTACTCTTGGACTGTTTAGCTGTTTTTTCCTCCCTGTCACAGAGTTAGCAGGGCGAGCTCATCCCCAGACAATGGGGTTTACAGGACACTTTCAGGCAAAACATGCTTAGGTCTGAAATGAGGGGACTGGCAATACTATTCCAGAGTAACTCACATGTTGAGTTCAAACAATACATGAAATTTACCAATGTCCATTACTCAGATAATTAATGGTAGTCTATGAAAAGGAAAAGGCACCAGGATATTTCAATAAAAAGTTAGCTAGCTATATAATCATAAATTCTGAAGTTTTAACAATTCAATGGAGCAAGTTAATACTAATCATTGATAATTATGTATGTTGCAAAGTGAGACAGCTAATTATAAACAGAAGTATCCTTTCATTATTATAACATAAGCAATAAAGGAATATAAAAAATATGGCCTGGGAACTGGCTCAGAGAATAATGTATGTGCTGTATGAGCATGCGGACCCAAGTTTGAATTCCCAGCACTCATATAAATCCACATATGGCAGTGCTCACCTGTAATCTCAATTTTGCGAGGCAGTGACAGGAGTATCCTAGGGGCTTTCTGACCAGCCAGTATGGTAGTCATTTGGTGATCTCTATATCCACTGAGAATCCCTGTCTCAAAACTAAGGTAGAGAGCAATTAAAGAGGATACTTCCGGCATTCACAAGAGCACAGGAGTATACATACACACAGAAATACAAATGAAAAACAACATATGACAAATAAATACATAGGTAAATTATTCAGATTAAAATATGACTGTACAGATAAAGCTTTCTTTGATATTAGAGAAATGTTGCTCCATACACTTTAATTCATATGTACACATTCAATTATAAGCATAAATATAAATATTAAACACAAAGAGAAGAAAAATGATTATTTGGATGAAATATGGAGTATGTGTAAAAAATGGATATAAGTAATATTATAAATTGAGTTTGTGCAATTTTCAGCTTGAGAAATTAATTTTAATGATGTTTATTAAATAAATGGACATTGTTAAGTATTTTATTCACACAAACTTCTAATGCCTAAAAGATATTTAAAATTAATAGGTCACCACAGAAATCAAATATATGAGGACTAGTGAGATGGCTCTGTGTATAAAGGTGCTTGTTGCCAAGCCTGACAACCTAACTTCAATCCCTACAAACCACATGGTGGAAGGAGAGTACTGACTTCAACAAGATGTTGTTGACCTTTACACTAGTAACATGGCATGTGTGTTGCTACCCACAGTACTAATAAACATTACCAAAATGTAATTTAAAACTTATATGAACCTAAATATATAATTGCAGTAAATCTATATTTTCTCAAAACTATGAAACATTAGTAATCAATACCAGGAATTCACTTTTATATCTATCTCTTTTTCATTTTCAAGGCTGGTAATATTTCTTAATATGGTTTCTTTTAATACTTATTTTATTATTTTTATGTGTACATGTGGGAGTATATGTGCACATGCATACATATATAAGTACCTTGCCATGCACAGATGCCAGTAAAGGGAACTGGGTCCTTCTGCACAGGAGTTCTACAGGTTTTCACTGCCTGCCAGTCTTACCTGTATGTGCTGAACTCTAAACTTGAGGCATCATGATTTTGCAGTGAGTGCTCTTGAATTATTTTTGTTTTGCAGTGAGTGCTCTTGAATTATTTTTTTTATGTTACAGCTTTAACATATTCAGTAACATATTCCAGAGCAAGGATACATCTCTCTCCAGCTTTTGACTTAGGCTTTTTGTTTTAATAATTTCTATAAGTCCCATAGCTAGTTATTTTGATTATTGTTAATCCATTTCTGAGTTAGGTATCTTAATTCCTGTCTCTGTTGGTTTTTGACTGGCTAAAGGTTTTTGTGATTACAGTTTTTTTTCTTTAGTTCCTTAATTGTGCATCCATTTTTATTTAGCTTTCTAGTCCAAGTAGTTCCTTTGTTTTTACATTCTTGCATGTTGGTGTCTGCAAGGCAGTGAGAAGCCATGTGTGACAGCAAGCCTTTATTATTAACATGAGTGGATTTAGAATGACATAAACAATTTGGATATATCTCTGCATATATCCATGACAGCAATTCTAGAAATGATTAACTGAGGGGAAATAACTCATACAAAAGAGAGGTCACACTATTACATGAGCTAGATGTTTAACAGAATGAAAGTGGAAAAAGATAAATGTAACATAGTACCAGCATCCCCTTCTCTGCTACCATTGTACCATAACTTGATCTGTTCTCTCTTCCAGGGCCTCTTCACAATGATATAATGAATTCTGAAACAATCAGTACGATAGCTTCTTAATTAATATGCTTTTTTCAGGTGTTGGAGTCACAACGACATGAGTAACTGACATAGGAAATTGGTACCATGTTGTCATGGTTGTGGTTCAACCTGAACACATTTCTTAAGACTTTCGAACTGGTTTGCAGAGAAAATAAGGAAAACTTTGGAGATGAGGTTTGGAGAAGCCTTAGAATGCTCTAAGCAGATTATGATTCTAGTGGGATCTCAAAAGTCAAAAGTGCTGGTAGAAATACAGACAAATAAATCAGTGTTAATAATGGTTGGTACTGGAACAAAGACTTGGACATGAGGTCATTCATATTAAATTCTGACAAAGTATGTCTACATTAGGTCTAGGTTCTGAAACTTTGTTTGAGGATGTTATATGGTGTTTTTTCCTCCTGGTGTAACAAGATGCCATCTTGGCCTTTTCTGCAGTAGACATAACAACTAGAGCAGAATGGTAGAATGATAGCCAGGAATATAGCGACAACAGCAGAGCTATTGAGTCTCCCCTGGGAATCTGACTATTACTTCCTCAAACAGATTCAAATAATCTTGGGAGGTACTGGAGTATATAAGAGGTGGAAGGAAGGTAAAATAAAAGAGAAACTTCAGATTGAAGATTTCATGAGGTTACTGTCCATGATGGATGTGACTTTGTGGTAGTCCAGCTATTTGGGGGATCATACACACTCCTGTAATCCTTCACCTGTGCTCTGTAAGAAAGTCCAATAAACTCAATATTGTCAATGTTGTCAATATTCCTTTAGATAAGATTGGGGTCTGCTGTTCATTTTCTCAGTTCTATGCTAGGTTACTATCTGGGAGTCCCTGGGACCACTGTGGCCATCAACTCAAAAGAAGGTATCGCCTGGCTGGCATTGTAGCTTGTTATGTAGCCTTTAGCTATGCATATGGACTCTTAAGAAATTATATTGGCCCCTTTAATCTTTGGTTATACTTTCCTTTTGGGTGTTTAAGGCCATAGAGTTGGCCCAAATAAACCAATTTATTTTCACTCTTAAGGTCATTTGAGGATCTGTTCCTCAGGGGTCACATGGCCTTGGGAGGAGTCCCTGGCTCCTTTCTTTTACCAGTTCCGCCTATGTGAAGATAAGTCAAAGGTCCTGCTCAACCATGGTTGGCTTCGCTTGGAAGCATGGAGGGAATGATTCCTCTGTGTTGACCCTCCTCTTTGTAAACTGGACATCTTGTGGGGTCTCCTCAGCCTCCTTGATCAAGAGGGGAGTTGACCCACCACGATTATAGGACATTTTGAAAGATGCTCATAGTCCCCTGGAACTAGTTGACCTAGGAGGACAAGGAGCAAAAAGTATCTTTTATGTCCCTCTGACCAAATTATTATAGGCCTCAAAGTATGTCTGTTAAACATCCAAGAAGGTTAGTTCCACCAGTCTGGTATTTTTAATTACTGTGTGTCATGTAGATAAATCTTGGGCAAAGACTAGTTGTTCTCAGATCAACTTTACCTAGACATATATTTCTTGATCTGCTATGTATATTTTGTCAATAGGTTGTAGGAGTAATATGGTTCCCTCTGGTTTTCAAAACGAAGTAGGCATTGTTTATCTCTTGCACTGTCTCATCATGATTTTCCCACTTAAAGTGCCCCCATTTCCCCCTTTTCTCCCTTACTAATACCCTTCTCCTATGGTGCTACCTCTCTTGAGCTCCTTCTTTCCCTTTATCCCCTAGGTTCCTTGTATACCCTCCCCCCCTCCCTTAAACTGCCCCAATTTTTGTCTCTATCTCCCTTATTAAGGCCTGTTTCCTTCTTTTCTTCTCTTTCAGGTTCTTTTTTTTTTTAATTTACCTCCCTGTTTCATTTCCATTATCCTGGTCACTGTAGTTATGTCTGGTTAAATCCTTATTTATCAGGGTCTGTTCTAGGATCCACATATGAGGGAGAACATGTGTCAATTTTTTTTTTCTGAGACTGTGTTACTTCACTTAGTATAACAGTTTCTAGTTCCATCCATTTACCTGCAAATTACATGATTTCATCTTTCTTTACTGCTAAGTAAAACTCCATCAGATAAATGAACTACATTTTCATTATCCACTCATTAATTGAGGCTCTTGTGGCTTTCATAGTTTGCACTGAAAAGTAAGCTGTAATCCCAATGGGTTTTCCTTTATATGTGACTTGTTGTTTCTCTTTTCCAGGTTTCAGGATTGTCTCTTGGTTTTGTACATTTAGTGTTTTTACTATGAGGTGCCGTGGAGTTTCTTCTCTGGTCCCGTCTGTTTGGTGTTCTATATGCTTCTTGTATTTGTATGGGCATGTCTTTCTTTAATTTTGGAAAATTTTCTTCCACGATTCTGTTGAAGATCTGTTCCATACCATTATCCTATGCCATCCTTCTCCTTCCTGTTTTCCTATGATTCGTAAGTTTGGTCTTTTTTTGGTGTCACACAATTCCTGCATATTCCCTTCTCGCGATTTGATAAATTTTTCATAATCTTTGCTTGAGTGGTCTACTTTGTCCACTTTATCTTTCAATCTTGATACTCTGTTTTCCATTTCATTCTTCCTATTGGTGAGGCTTTCTCCTGTTGTTTCTAATTGGCTTACTGAGTGTTTCACTTCCTTCAGCCTGAGTATTCTTCAATATTTCTCTTTTCTGAATTCATTCAGAAGTTTATCCCTATCTTCCTACAGTTCTTTGATTTCTTTGTGTGTTGTTTAAATCACTGAATTCTTTTTTTATGTTTATAATTGTTCTTTTGAGTTCCATGTCCTGCAGTATCTCTAGGGGCTTCTCATTGTACTCCTCTAGAGGACTATTGGTATTTGGTGGGTATATGTTATTTTGGTTTTTCATGTTATTATTTTTTCTCTGTGATTTTCACATGTGGATTTCTTTTGTAGTTTCTGATTCTTGTGTGAGACTCAAGCCTTCAAGTTTAGGTCTGCTTTTTTTGTGAACTTTATACATCTTTATGGTTTACTTTTTGGATATGAAAAGCTGGTTTGTCTAAGCTTCAGGTTCTCTCTTTTGATTTTATATTGGAGTGGCCAGATTGCTTTTGTCTTCAGGAGTTCCCACAGAGGCCCAAGTCAGATGAGGATCAGGTGCTCTCAGGCTTTCTCCTAAGTCTGGATTCCTCCAGGAAAGATTTTGGCCTAGGAATTTGGAGGTTGAACTGTCCTGTAAGCCAGGCCCAGGAAAGATGCTGATCTAGGGCAGCTGGTGGCCTTGCCACCAGAAATGCAAAGGAAGATGGGGGTGGAAAGCAGCCTCAATGGCTCCTGAGGACCTGGGTTGGCCTGGATGAAAAGGATCAGGAAGAGGAAGTCAGCCCCCATGACCCAGAAAAAGGCTGGTGGGTGGTGCAGGCCCAGGAAAGTAGAGGGAGGTGAGGGTGGGGCCAGTCCCAGAGTGCTCCTGTTGACCCAAGAAGGCACTGAGTTGGTCTGGATGCAAAGGATCAGGAAGAAGCAGTGGTGGTTCCGCAGGTGCCTGGGGCACCAAGACAAGGAATGAGACAGACCCAGGCTAGGAGGAGACACCGGTGGGGGAGATAGGAGAGTGAATGAGGCTGGGGGAGTGAAGGTACGGAGGCCTAGATGGACTTACTGTGGAGAGAGGCCTGCGTGTCAGAGCTGATTGAATTTTTTAACCATGCATATTTTCCCTATTTGTTTTTGTTCACTAAGGAGAACAATAATTACGAGGTGTATTTTGTTATCTTTTCCATTGTATCTTCAACTATTCCCTTACCTCTCATATTCATACTCATCTTATTAGATGGGTTTATAGCATTTTATCTTTTAAATCTTTCATTAACTTATACTCTGTTTAGAACTGTTTTTCCTGTTTGCTTTTGACAGTGTCAATCATGTATATAATGATTTGCGGTCATATGCACCCCCCCCTGCACCTGCTGATCCCCTTTCCATCTGGTCTCCATCCTACCTCCAAGTCCAGTCTACATAGGTCTTTACCCGTAGTCACAGTTCCTTTGTGTTCATGACTTCAAGGGCCACATCATATCCAGAGGGCAGTGTTTGCTAGCACTCTCGTCGTCACCCTCCAGCTCTTAAGACCAATTTCCTTTTTTTTTTGGTTTATGATTGCTTCCTTGCATAGACACCATGATATTTTTCTCTCATCACATACACATGTAGTGAAAAGTTTGTATTTGGCATGTTTGTGCTTTCTTTACATTCTGTAATACAATTGGTACCATTTCCCTGTTACCAGCCTTCTTGTCTAAGAGTGATATTTTCTGTGAATACTTAATAAATATTTATGTTTGATGACATTCTAATATTGGTAGCATTCATTCAGTTCTCTTCCTACAGCACAGAAACAGCCACGGAAGGTACACAAAGAAATGAGCAGAAATGTATCAGTCCATATGCCAAAGTTTAGATGACCTCATTAACTAAAAAATGGCTTAACATTTTCATCAAATTTCTCTTCTCCTGTTGGGGTTATTACTTATTAATTGGAATAAGGCTTATAAAATATAAATAAAGATCTTCATTTACCTCAGATTCCAAGAATGCAGTGATTCTCTTCTGCTTCCACAAAAATCTTATGGGAGCAAATGAACTTCTGCTCTAATGAGAATCACACCTTCTCAAAATTAAGTGCAAATGAATTTGGTGGACCCTGGATTGTAAGGTATGACTAAGAGTTCCCAGTATTTTGGTGTGCCACTTCCCTTCCTTGTCAAATCTTTCATAGTAGTGTAAAACTAAGAGTTATACAAACCTTTCATTAAAAATGTATTCATAATTATTTCATGTGTATGAATGTTTTGCCTTTATGTATGTAGGTACACCCATGTCATGTTATGCCCAGGAGGCCAGAAGAGAGCATCTGATCCCCTGGAACTGGAGTTACAGATGGTTACTATCTGCTATGTGGGTGCTGGGATTCAAACTCCGGTCTTCCGCAAGAGCAGTCAGTGGTCTTAACCACCAAACCATCTCTCTAGGCCATAACCTTTTCAATGTTTCTTGGATATATCTTTTCAAAAGTTTGTAATAGAGGCATTATCTTTTGTCTTATTTTGTTTTTCTGGCAAAATTCTTGTTATTTGCTCTATTAATTTCTATGATTTTTTTTTCCAGAAAGAGAAATTTAGTGTATTTAATTTTTCTTTTTAATTTTAAGTTGAGAGTTTTCATTTTGTAAAATACTTTCTTTTTCTTCCAATGTGTATCCAACGTTTGTGACAGTCCTGTAGAGGATATTCAAATATATGATGCCTGGATCCCTTTTGTCTCAGCTCATTGATGTGTAGTCAAGTGTACGTCAGAACAATGATGCACAACTCTGTTCTCCAAATTTATATCTAGACCAGAATAAGGTTGTGAAAAGACTGAAGTATAAAAATATTCTGAGTGCATTGTTAGAACAAGTCTAGATGTCTTGTTAAAAGGGCTTGGGTTATTCTCCACCAAGTAGTGGGCTCTACAGGTCTCAGTGTCTCAGAGCACAACCACAACTCTCAATATTCTGAAACAGAAGAGAAATATTTTCATTAATAATAAATTCTATATACCAACACCCAAATAAATATTGGTCTTTTTATCCCAACTTTCATACAAAATTCTACCTACCACAGGATGGTTCTTTCTATAGTAACTACATAGTAGTTCATCTAGGAAACACTGAAATAACATCAGTAAAAATACAGTGTCATCGTGAACTCACATTAGTCAATTTTAACTTTGCTATCACCAAATATCTAAGAAAACAACTTGAAGGCATAACTTGTTTTGGTTCCTGGTTTCAGAGAGTTCAATCAATAGTCCTAAGAATCTCATCTCCAAAGAAGTGTATCAGAGTAGCAGAAATATGTAGCATGTCACTCATGAGAGACAGGAAGCAAATAGCAGGGATAGATGGAGAGACAAGGCAGCATATAGTGCACCAAATTGTCCCCTTTGTAATCCCCTTCCCGCAATGAGGCCTCCCCTCCTACATTTTACCACCTTCCAGAATACCATTATACAATGAATACATGTAGGAATTAATCCATACATTACTTCAGAACATTCTTGATCTCATCCTTTCTGGAAGTGTTATCACAAGCATGTCCTAAATTGTGCCTCACTAACCAACCTCCTGAGTGTCTCTGAATCTAGTCAAGTTGACAACCACAATTATCCATCACCATAATCAGTTTCCAGCCTAGCTATTTTTGTCTTTCTACTATAACATCTTTCTTTAAACTTATGCCCACATCCATTCAAACAGCAATACAATTTTCAACATATGTTTATTAGTTAATTCTCAATGACAAGTGCAGAGTACAATTGAAAACATTCTTTGTTATCATTCTTTCAGCAGAAATAGTCTACAGGAACTCATGTCTCTTTAAAAGAGGACCTCAATTTATTGATTTTTTTCCCTTTTAAAGAATTACCTTTCCTTCCAGGCACAAGGCATCTGATTTTTCTGTTTTCATATCTTCTATGGGCTATATATGGATTTCTTCTATGTAGTCTAAGGTAAAAATATGAGTTTTTCTCCACCTCAACCTCTGTTGGTTCTTCTTTCCTCCTGTATATAAAAATTAAAAGTCAGAAAATTCTTGTGACAGGCTTAACAGATTTAATTGTCTCATGGAATAAGTTGTTAAGTATATGCCATACATCTTGTTGAATAGAGTTCTTCAGCAATATCCTTATTGAAGTCCATGAATGCAGGTAGCAAGCACTATTAGCCAGATCATTAACATGTGTTTCATCAAGAAACAGAAATTTCCTGTGACTCTATCACTTCGTATTTTGGGAAAAATTTGCAAGCATTACAGAAAAACATTTTCACTCAGCCTTGGCACTCACTTGTGGCACTAATCTTAAGGGTATTAAAATCATCTTCTACTACTACTTTTATTTCTATAGAGTCGATTTTATAATTTATTTTCCTCATTTTAAAATAAAAGATGACTCTGCAATAAATTTGTCCTTTCCATGAGAAAAATTATTTTAATATACTTCATCTCATTCCTTAGGTACTTCTGATTAAATATGCAAAAATCTATTACTTGGACTATCTGAGGTTTTACCTATGTCTCATTTCTGCAATGCATTGAATCCACACATCCTTGAGTAATTAGCCTTTATGTTGTTTTCATAGAGTTTAACCTCCACTAATTAGAGTGGAATAAATAAGAACCATTACTGCTTAGTAAGCAAAAAGGCTAAATATATATACCAGAACAAGGTAAATACAATTTTTTTTATATCTTTCAAGTCTGGTAGCAGGGTAACAAAGTCCTATATAAAAAGCTTTCCCCCACTGAATCGAGACTGTTGGAAAATGGTGCCGAAATAGCTAATGCTGCTATTAAGAGGGTCAGAGCCTCAAGAGCTGGGCAGAGGGGACTTCAAAAGCTGGAGCAGCTGTGGACCCAGCTCCAGGTCTCATTTTCTCTCTTTTGAAGAGTTATAATTGGGGAAGAAAAAAATCAAGCATTTTTGACAAGACCTCTACCAAAGAAAATTATGGGAGGCAAAGATGAAAAGGAATGTATCTTGATTGGGCTGTTATTTAAAATCTCTCAGCAGTAAGAGAATCATTGTGATCAATGATACTGAAAAGGTCCATCAGGAAAGACTCTAGGGTGATCAGCTGAACCTGGAGGTATGGAGCAAGCGTGTCTTCTTCCTGAAAGATTATAGGCAAGGTATGTATGGAAATTGCATTCCAAATTTAGAAAAACTCAAAGGCAGCTGAAAACAAGTTTGTTGTCAAACAAGCTTAGTGGTTATATTTGGTACTGAGAAATTACTGTAGTAATACAAAAGTGTATAAAATATTTTATCCTTGAAATTTATCTGACAAGATTTAGGAATTGAGATGTATGTTTTCATTTGTTTCCCTGAACTAATTTTTCTCCATCAAATTCTAGTTGGTAGATCAATCTAGATGTAAATAAATTAGGTGCCAAACGGAAAACAATAAATAAAGGGAAGCAAAATCACAACTAATCTCTAAGCCTGCACCTACAAAGTAGTCAAAAAGTACAACGTATTTTGAAAGTCTTTTTACATGATTATGTAGATCATTCTTATGTACAAATACCTCTCATAATATTCATTCTTATTGCTAATTCATATCTTCTAGGAAACCCAATATCTTTATGTGGGAGCCTGTACAAACATAGATTGATCTGACAGATGTTTGGCAAAAATATCAAGAATAATAGGTTAAAAATACGATTAAATTTGACAATTTCCTCCTATTTTTCAATGAATAGCTATAAAAGTACAACAAATTGGAATGCAAATCTTTCCCACATTTCTCAGTCCTTCGTATTTCAGTTATTAGATAAAGCATATAGGATGGGCCTGGAGAGACCTCAGCAGAAGACCCGGGTTCAATTCCCATTATACACATGGCAATTAACAACCATCCATAACTCCAGTTCAAGGGAATCCAGTGCCCTTTCCTGACCTCAGCAGGCATTGCACAATACAGGTGTACTTATACTCATGCAGGTAATACACTCTTATACATAAAATAAAAATAATAAATAAAATATTTTTAAAAGAGTGTTTGAGACATTCTTAAGATATATCTGAAAACTATCAAAGGAAAACAGTTTAAAGACAAGTAAAAACAATCAACTTGAACAAATATTCTCAGAAGTTCATCTTGATTGAAAGAAAACTCTTCTACTAGATCATGACACATTGATAAACATATTTTACTTGATTAATTTTCAAAAATTCCATTTTAAAAAGCTAATTATAGTAGTTTATTAAAAAGCCTAAGTTTGGGGTATAACAGCTGTGGTAGTTGTGGTAGTTTGACAGACAGCCCCTCACAGACTCAAACATTTGAACAGTCAGTCTGTTGGTGGTGCTGTTTGGAGAAGGTTATGGAAACTTTAAGGTTTATGACTTTATTGGAGGAAGCATATCTTTGGGGGTTGGGCTTCTAGGGCTGATAGCTTTGCCTCACTTTGAGCTTGCACCCTCTCCTTCCTGTGACTCCTAGATGGGAATGCTTGGCTTTCTGCTCCAGCTACCTCCTGCCAAGCCTCCCCAGCATAATGATTTTTCCCCTGTGGTATAGTAAGCTAAATAAACTCTTCCTTGTACAAATTTCCTTGGTCATAACGTTTTATCACAGTAACAGAAAAGAAGTAACAAGACAGTGGCAAACACCTATAATCCCAGATCTAGGGAGGCTGAGGCAGGAGGGCTGGGAACTGGAGTTGGAGGACTGTCTGTGCTTCACAGAGAAACCTTGTCTCAAAGTGGGTAAAAACAAAGAAAGGAGCAAATGAAGTAGGGTGGAAGAAAGGAAGGAAGGAAAGGAGAGAGGAAGCAATGGTGGAAAGGAGGGATGAAGGGAGGGAAGAGGGAGGGAGGGAGGAAAAAGCTCTCAGAAATATTTTTCTTTCAGGAAAAACCCTTCACTATTGGCTGCCTTCATTATGCCTGGGATACTCAGGGGCCACATCCCATTTGCTTCTTTTAGGTAAGATAAAACACCATCCGGTGGGTCAGGGTTGATAACAGAAAAAAATATTTTGCTCATTTGGGAAATAGTATAGCATAATCCGCTCCTAGATTTTCCCCAATTTACATCATTTTGGCCACGTGGATTTTGGTTAGCAACTAGGGACTCATAAATTTTCAAAGACTACTATATCCTTTAGCTCAGGCCACTGGTAAAATTCAAAATAGCCAAATTCTTAAAGCTGTAAGGAAACTTACTTTAATAGTCTCATCCTCCTCCAATGCATCAAAGCTTTTGTTGAATTCACTACAAGGCTCTATGTTTTCATACCCAATGGACATTTTTTTATCCTATTATATGTTGCCTCTCAAACTAGTCAAGGTTACAAAATCATGGATTATATCTTCCTTAGACTCTATGACCTCTTTCTCTCCTGTTTAACTCTACCCAAACTGTAGCTGCTCTGACATCTTTTTGAACAATCATAGAAAAACTGTAACATCTCCCAGGAGTCTTACACAATTCCTTCCATCACTTTGTATCATCTATCCAGATATTATCCCATCCTTGTAGCAAAAATTCATAAGTCTAAGGCCTGTTTTTGAATTTCACTCTCACTTATCTAAGAGCCACCAGAACCTCCCATGTTAGGTACCTACCTGTCCTTTATAGACTTGTTCAGATGAAAATGCACAGTGGTTCTGACAACATGGCACTTAGTAGTGCACTTTGTAAGATGCAATGGAAGGGACTGAACCTACTGAGATGTTTCCTTGTAGCTCCAAGAATTCATCACCTCTGTATTTAAAAGCTCTGATTGATCTCTGTCCCTATCGGAGGATTAGCCAAAGATGATATTGGTAGCCCAGACCTGCTAATCTGTCTACTGGCCCCCTCATTTCCACTGCCTCTATGTACCTTTCCCCTTTCTCCTTCACTCTGTGCTCTGGCTATGGTAGACTTTTATTGCTCCTTACTGTTTGTTGAGCTCATTGGTGCTCAGTGACTGTCACATGAGTGAGTGATGGAAGGAAACCCAAAAATTTGGAGACCTGTTATAGAGTATTTTAGTAGATCATAGAAAAAGCATAGAAAGAAATTAAAGATACAAGACATAAGATAGATGCATTATGATGATGAAACCTACAGTATTTGTATTAAAAGCCAGGAAACTGCAAGAAAAGGAAACATTGGGACTAGGTGTGGTGGCCCATGCCTTTAATCCAAGCACTTGGGAGGCAGAGGCAGGTGGATATCTATGGGATACAGGCCATTCTGCAGTCTGGTGTACATAGTGAATTCCAAGCCAGCTAGGACCACAGGGGGATCCTGTCTCAGGAAAAAAACTGGACTGAGAGATGGTTTGGAGTTTAAGAACACTCTGTTCTCTTACAGGATCAGGGTTCAGTTCCCAACACTCACATGGTAACAACCATATATAACCTCTATTCTGTATAACCTTAATTCTAGGGAATCCAATGCCCACTTTTGGCCTGTATGGACTTTGCAACATACAGGTGCACTTAAATATCTTCAGACAAAGCACTCATACACATAAAATGAAAATAAACTTCTTTAAATAATGAAAACTTGTGAACCTTCTCCAGACTTCTGATTTTAGTATATTCCTACATTTCATGATCGTGACAGACACAATAAAGATGTTAGGCTGTGCTAGAAAGATAGGATGAATGGCAAAGTTACTTTTACATACATGTTTATGGTTGGGCTTCTGAGACCTTCAGTTAGAACTGGTACGTTTGAGAACAGGAACTGTGTAAGAGGAATCGCACATAGGTGGGGAATGGAAAAGAATATTCTACTACATGGTTAATGTTTTATATTAGCAGTCTGAGTTTTCTTTAAGCAATCTAAATACTTCTGTCAGTTTTTAGAAAACTATGGAATGAGTCATCCCAGTTTTCTCTTAAAAAGTAATGGACATTTGTTATTACTAAAACTTACACTGAATCATTTTTCTCATCATGAGAGTTACGTGGAAAGAGACTTTAGTCAATAATAAAGTTGTTGTGGAATTAATATTGTAAAACTATTTTCTGACCATCATTTAAGGTGTTCTAAACCTTGCTAATAATTTTTTTTACATTATGGAAAAGGTTGAGCATTCCTAACTTGAAAATCACAAATTCCAAGTTTGTCAAAATCCAAAGTGAATTGAGCACTGAAATAGTGTCACAAGTAGATATTACACACCATGAGCCTTTTAGTTTCATCTGAAAATTATTAAAATATCATATAAAAACCACCTTTGTGCCACATGTATAATGTATATGAAATATAAATGAATTTCATGCCATATTTGGGGCCCACAGTCAAGATATACAATTATATATGTGATTATTTTAAAAGCTGAAAAAACTCTGAATCCAAAAATCTTCTGGTTTCAAACATTTTGAGGAAGGGGTACCCAATATGGAATAGCTGAAATTTTAAAAATATCAGAAATCATTTCTGCTAATCAAAGCTAGAAATCTATTATTAGGAAGAGATAAAGGCTGTTTCTGAACTGAAGAAGGAGCTTGAAAAACAGAGTGAACTAAGACTTAAAGAATCCAGTGATTCGTGCTCTCTGATGAGTGTGTTTGGTTTTAGTGATGTTTCATCCTGTTTTTCACCATTTTTTCCCTAAGTTTCCTTTTATTTTCCTTGGGGCAATTTGTTGCTAGAAAAGGCATCACCCCCCTTAGATTTGCCTTCTAATATCACTCCCTGTAGGATCTCTTTGACGGTTAAGCACTTAGTGGAAGGCCAGGTAGCTGATGGAGATAGCCACTAGAGAGGAAGACTATAGAAGACTGAAAAGGCCAAGAATACTTTAAAAACTCATAAAGTTGCTTTGCTTTAATGTGAATGCAAAAGACTGCGGGTTTCACTGTTTTTGATTATGTAGAATCAGAGGTGAAGATAGGGCCAGTATTGCAGGGGCTCTGCATTGCAATGAAGGTAATGTAAATGTGAGTGAATTCTACAGATGTGAAAGGCTTTGAATGAAGCAGGCAAAACATAAATGTATAGAACATACACACAAATAAAAATAAAGTCAAGAATATTTGATTTCAAAGACGGAATTGTGGAATCACTGCTATACAAATGCAATTCCTTAGTTTCCATTGACAAAACAGGCAGAGATTGTTTGAAACTTTGGTGCCTATTATTCCATAAACCAACCTTACCAGATCTAGGCTTTGAGATGCTTTTCTTTTTCCTATTCAATACATTAATTCTTTTATTTATTTTTTGTTCTTCTTGAAGCCTACCTGAGCTCCAGCTGACTGGGAACTCACTGTGAAAACTGGGCTGTCATTGATCTCACAGAGATCTACATGCCTTCACCTCTTGAGTACTGAGATTACAGGCATGAACCACCATGCCTGGCCAATTTGTTTTAGAAACCTATATATGGACTGGAGAGATGGCTCAGTGGTTAAGAGCACTGGCAGTTCTTGCAGAAGACTGGGGTTCAAATCCTAGCATCGACGTGACAGCTAACAATCTTCAGGAACTCCAGTTCCAGGGGACCTGATGTCCTCTTCTGTCATCAAGGGCATTGCCATGTGAGTGCATGCATGCACATAAAGGCATAACACACATACATATAAAATAAAAACACAATTAAAAAATCCCGTGTATGAGGATGAATTTACATCATTTCCACCCCTCCTTCTACCCCCTGCAATTCTTCCAAACCCCACTCCCTCTCAATTTTATGACCTATTCATTATTATTGTTACATATATGCGTATATGTGTATATAGATGTGTGTATGTGTACATGTATACCTATATATACATATATATCTGTAATCTGCTGAGTCCATTTAGTGTTTCTCACATGTACGTGTGTTTAGGGAATAATTTATTGGGATTGTATAACCTATCTGGAAGCTCATTCCTGGAGAAAACTGGTTCTACCTCTCAGAAGCCATTGATTGCCTGTAGTTCTTTGTGTAGAAGTGGAACCTTGTGCGATTTCTCTCACCCATACAGGCATGTCAGCTGGTGTTATTACGCAGGTCTTGATTAGGCGATGATATTGTTGAGACTTCTTGTTGCAGCTTCTCCGTCATGTCTAGAAGACATAATTTACCAGCTGGTGTCCTGGTACTCTGACTCTTATACTCTTTCCACACCCCCCTTCTATGAAGTTCACTGAACCTTAAGTATAAGGGTTGCATTGTAGACTATTAACTAGGGCTGAACACCCCATGATCACATATTCTTCGCATTTTATCAGTTGCGGACCTCTGCAATAGTCTCCATTGTTTCAAAAAGAATTTTCTTTGATAAAGGGTGATGGCTACACTCATTTGTGTGTATAAAGATAAGTATTCAGAAATCTGTTAGAAATTATATTGATTTAGAAAAATGGAATGAATAGGACTCAGCATTGGAAAAAATTGAATGAAATTTTAAAATCTCAATAAAAAATAAATTAAAAAAGAAAAGAAAGGAGCAGGGCATGGTGGTGCACTCCTGTAGTCCCAGCACTTGGGAGGCAGAAGCAGGCGGATCTCTGTGAGTTCAAGAACAGCCTGGTCTACATAATGAGTTCCAGGACAGCTGGGGATACAGGGAGACCCTGTCTCAAAAGGACAAAAAAAAAAAAAAAAAAGAAAAAGAAAAAGAAAAATGTCCTTAGTAGATTCTTCTCCAGGGTGGGTCTATGACCACACCATCCATTGGGTATTTGGATAGGTTTGCAGATCCAGGCATGGATTCTATCCTATTGAGAAGGACTTCAGTCCAATTAGACAGCAGTTGGATAGCCCCAAGATATAAATTCTACTATTGCACCATTAGGGATATCTTGATGGGCCAGTCATTGTTTTGGTTTATAGGTTTTACAGCTTGATAGGACTAGCATTATTTTACAAGCTTACTTAAAAATTATGCATTTTTTAAGTAAGCTTGTAAAATAATACACTTCTCTATAGTATATTATTTTTATAGTTGTTAGGCATCAACATAAACTTTAAACCCTTTGACGAAAATCATTGTTGCTAATGATATATTCTAACTACTAAAGATGTGTATCAAATATTGTGCAATGTGTTTCACAGTTATTGCCATTAATACTTGAGATTAGTCTGAAATAAAATTACTATTATCTCTCTTTGAGTTATGAGAAAAATTAGTCTGAAGGATAACTACCATATTATCCCTTGCTGAGTAAGCTGGGTTTATAGCAGTTCATTGTCATTCATCAAAGCTTGATTTTCCCTTATTGCCAGGGAGATGGGGATAGAACAAACAGCTTTCTCAAGAAGATGCTCCAAGGGAAAGTTAAAGTGATTCTTTCAAACGCTCTGTTCTTGCTAGCTAAGTTGTTCTCAGGGCTATGTAGAAGGCTCATTAATTTTGATTCCTCAGAATACCAATAATGCATGTGTGTCAGACATTTGTGCTGGCTATTTAGTATCTAGTTCAAATCTATCAAGTCTTAAAGTATTCTAAACATAGGAATGACCACCCCATTTATCTTTACTATACTTCATTCAGTGATTGACATGTGACACAGTTCTGGCCAACAGCATTTCAAACTTGCAAAGAGGCTGCTTTGTGGAAACACTTTTGCTTCATGATAAAAGCAGGTGCTAGTAAAAAAGATCATGATCTGGCTGCCTTGAATATGGGGAAAAAGTGATGCTCAGACTTGCATTCCTCATTCCTGAGGTTTTACAGAGCCAAGCATGAGGACTGACATAACAGAGTTTCCATAGTGGAATGACTGGGGAGCCTGGGACTCGAGCACATGAAGTGACTAATTAGCTCTCACCTTTGCCACTAGTTGTGTTAGGGACAAAGTTATCTCCTAAACTAGGATCCTTTTAAAAAATATTTTTTATTGAATTTTTGTGGGTTTCATACAAAACATTGTAACTGTATTTAGTACCCATTCCCTACATGCAACTTCCCCTGCATAGTCCATCTACAGGACTTCATGCGTTTTGTCATATTTGTTAAGGTCTATGGGGTCAAGTTTGTGCACCTACATATCCCTCTGAGTTCATCAATCCTGTTTAGACTGCTTAGCATCATCTCCTTAAAGAAGATCAACCAAGCAGTGATCAGCTGCCGATAGTTCCTGGTAAAAGCTGTGGATGCCTTCACATTTCTCAAGTTTTATGCTGGTTTTGTCTGAATGAGTTTGCATGGGCCTTATGCAAGCTGACACCATATGACATGTAGGTTCTTATGAGCAAGATCCCAGGAGCCTTATGACTCTTCTTTCCTTCTGGTCTTGCATTCCCTTCCATGACCCTTACACCTTTTTTTTTAAACCCCCTCTTCTGCAATGGTCCCTGTGTCCTGGGTGGATGAAGTTTTATATAAGAGTCCCGTCCAGGGGCCCACACTCTGAAGTTTCTTATTTTCTATATTTTGGCCACTTGTGGACTAAACTAAAATCTTAAAAAAAAATTTGTCTCTTTTTTTGAGACACCACTTAGAACAATGAAGCAGAAGGCAGAGACTCCCAAGTTCTTGTCCATTGCTGTAGAAATGCAAAAAAGGTGCAGCCCATTTGGAAGACAGTGGTTCCTTACAAAACATCAAACCTGGCTTTAAAAATATTTTTATTGAGTTTTTGTACATTTAATATAATAAATATTATACAAATTTAGATCCCCTCCTCCATCCATGCCCCCCTACATAGCTCCCCTGACTGGATCTCATGTATTCTGTCATGTATATTAAGTCCTATCTGGTCAAGAATTTGTACCTAGATATCCCTAGGTTCAAGTTCATTTACTGCAGTCTAGTCAACTTACATAGAATCACTCCCTTAAAGGATATCTACTCTCCCTCAAGTAAACAGTTGTCAATAGTTCTTTGACTAGGGTTGGGGCCTGCTGCCCATCTCTCTTCTATGTTGAGTTTTTGTCTGATTGAGATGGCATGGGTTTTGTGCATGGTGTCATCATTTTTGCAAGTTCATATGAGTAAGTTCCCAGTTGCCTAAAAGCCTCTCTTTCCTTATGAAGCAACCCTGACTCTTACAGTCTTTCTGCCTCCTCTTTCACAATGGTACCTGACTTGTGGGTGAGTGAGGTTTCATAAGCTAGGATATTTTTTAAGGACAAAATGAACATTGTAATGAATAGAACAGAAAGAAGGGAGTCAGTGGGGTTGGGAGAGTGATATGAAAGTGTACTGCAGATGGATATCTTTAAAATACATTGTATACACACACAAAATTGTCCAAAAGTAAAAAAATAAAAATAAAAATACCTACCTTCCTAGGCCTACCTTGGGTCTCACAACCCCATGCACCCACTAGTCTGGTGATTAAGCTAAGCCCAGCAATCCCTGTCCACTAACCCACTCTCCAGACCTGAATCAGGTTAAACACTTCAATGCATCTACCATACCTAGAAGTCCCCCAACCCAAACATTCCCCTGTCATCGATACCAGCTCCCCGACCAACATCAGGTCATGACATGAATCTGGTTGGGGTATTAAGAGAGGGATAGGAAATGGGGTTTGAATAGAATTTAAAAATCCAAGAAAATAATTCTCAATAAAGTTATTTTCAAACAAATGTAAAAATACCTCTAAAAGATTATTTGCCATTTCGTTATGGAGATACATGGATCATTCAACACATGTAATTCAATAAATGTAATATTCCACATAAGAGAATCTAGGACAGAAACCATATGACCATCTTATTAGATGCAGAAAAGTCCTTTGAAAAGTTCTACATCCCCTTATAATAAAAAACCGTGGAGAACTTTTGGGTACAGGGGACATTATTCAACATAATAAAGGAAATATATAGCAAGCCAATAACCAACATGCACTAAATAGAGAAAAAAATCAAAGTATTTCCACTAAATAGGAATGAGATAAGAATGTCTACTCTGTCCATTCCTCTTCCATATAGTGCTTGGAGTCTAGCCACATAAATAAGACAAGTGAAGGAGATAAAGGTGATACAAACTGTAAGAATGAAATCAAGTATCATTAATTGCCAATGATAAAATTGTAAACAAAATTTTCCTAAAGACTCCACTAGAAAACTACTAGGGCTGGTGAACACATTTAATAAAGTATTAGGATACAAAATTAACACACAAAAATCAGTAGCCTTCCTATATACCAAGAACAAACATATGAAGAAAGAAAACAGGGAATGATCCCTAGTGATATCTAAAAAATCTTGCAATAATTCTAACCAAAGAAACAAAGATTAGTATAAAAAACTTGAACAAACTTAATTAAGAAATTAAAGAAGATAGCTGAAGATGGAAAAACGTCCTGTGCTGATGGCTCATTAGGATTAATATTGTAAAAATGACCACCCTACTTCTAGAGATTCAATGTAACCCCTATTAAAATTCCAATGCAGTTCTTCACACAATTTGAACAAAAATAATCTCAAATTTCACATGGAAACACAAAAGGCCCAGAACGAAAAACAGTATTGAACTATAGAAGGGGAGCTGGAAGCATCACCATCCTAATTTAAAATTAAACTATAGTGAAAAAGAGCACAATACTGACATAAAAAAACAGATACACTGATCTATGTAATAGAATTGAGGACTCAGATTTAAATCCCCACATTACAGTCCTCTGGTTTTTTACATAGGTGACAAAATCACACATTGGAGAAAAGACATCATCTTCAACAAACAGTGCTGGTAAAACTGAACAACTAGATTCAAATCTGTCAACTTGCCAAATCTCAACTACAAGAAGAACAAGGATGTCAGTATAAGACTTGAGTCTGATGGAGGTCAAATAAGGAAAACATAACGGCTCATGGACGAACTTCACGCACGGCATATCTGATAGCAGAGATATTAAGCAGAGCTACTGACAAACGAGGCTTCTGAAACTGGAAAAAATTTGCTCAACAAAGGGCACTATCTTTCAAGTGTAGAGACATACACGGAATGGAAAAAAAAAACCTTTAGCAGCTATATATCTGACAGAAGGTAAATATCTAGAATACAGAAAGAACTAAAAAACTAAACATGATGAAAATAAAAGGCCCATTTAAGAATTTGGGCAAGGAACAAAACAGAGATAAAAGATGAAAGGCCCATGGCTGAAAAGTATTTTTTAAAATGTTCAACATATTTAGCCATCATCGAAATGCAAATTGGAGCTACTTTTTTATTTCACTTTACCCTAATCAGAATGGGTAGGATCCATAAAACAAGCTGTCCTTAGAGATTCTTCAAAAAGCTATAAATCTACCATATAATCTAGCCATAGGACTCCTGGGCATATACTCAAAAGACTCTATGTCCTATTTTAGAGAGAATTTCTCATCCATGTTCACTGCTACTCTAATCACAATAGCCAGGAGATAAAAACAATCTAGATCCTAGATGTCCATTAACTGATGAATATACAACGAAATGTGGCATATTTACAAAATAGAATATTATTAAGCTGTTAAGAAATTAAGATTATGAAATTTGCAGGTTCATGAATAGAGCTGGAAACAATAATCCTAAGTGAAGTAACTCAGACCCAGAAAGACAAACAGCACATAGTCTCTCCTAAGTGGATGTAGTGTTGAATATTTAGATAGGTGTGCTTCAACAGGAAAATCCAGAGGTCAGAAACCATTCAAGGGTTGTGAGGGGGAGCTTTGTGTAAGAGCAGAGAGAATGCTGTTTTATAAGAAGAGAAATGGGAATAAACTAATAGGAAGTGTTAACTTGGGTAGGGAATGTGAAAGTAGGGCAGAGAAATATAGTTAACCCTAAAGGCCTTTGGAAAACTCCCATGGAAGCTTACTACATATACAAGACAGGAGCTTTGAAAATATATATGTATATAATATAAAAAGTGTTTAAATGGAGTTACTCTATAATGGGTTCAATAGTCCCATAAAAGGCTGGCAAAGAAAAAGCCCAGTGCCAAGAATGGACTCCCTCTTGGAACAATTGACAAGGTGGTTCCCATAGACTCTCATATAATGGTGGCTATTGTGTATTACTCACTAGAACCTGGGAGTAAGATGTATTGTTAAAGACATTCTATACCTGAGTTCTAGAATAAACCTGGAAAGTCAAGTTGGTACTGACCTTAAGGCTTCATCTCTACTGGCTACCTGTAATAGTTCTGGAAAGTGTTATGCATGTCACTGGGACAGAAAAATAGTCATCAACCCCCCAACTGTGAGCACTGCAAGATACAGTAGTAACTTAGGCCCAATGGAAATAGTGGTATGATTGTTATGGGAGTAACTAACCACCTTCTGATTGGATTTAAGGCCCTTTTCAAAAGATTTACCCATAGCTTTGATCAGGGCCTAGAACTTGTGGCTAGTCAGGTCACAGGCTGTAGGGAAGAACCTACTACTCTTATTCTGCTAAATGGGCATAGCATTAAGCTGGGTTATAATCATAGATTAGTACATCTCATTACACTCACCATTGAAGGTATTTTTTTTTTTGCAGTAGATTCTGATTAACACAGAGGCTGACACCTGGTCCACATGCAGACTGTGCTGTGCTCAGCTCTAAATGAAACACATATCACCCTCTCCTCTAAAGGACCAAGGATCATTGTGGAAAGGGCAGAAAGATTATAAGAGAAAGAAATGCCTGATGAATACAAGGAAACTATTTTCTAGACACAACAGGGCAGTTTATGGCATGCATAAGGCCTCCGTAAGCCTAAGCCAGACAAAAACCCAGCATGGTGGAGGGAGGTGGGCAAAATGGCTGAGCCCTAGCAGAAGAGCTATTGGCAATTGATAGCTGCTGGGAGAGGGAGAGTCAGTTTGCTTTACATTTGTGATGCCAGGTAGGTTGACCAGGTTCCAGGTTACGAACTCACACCCAAGATCATTTGGGGACACAAATTACACTAGATGGGTTTTAAAAAGTGATATTAGAGGACATGAATTTGGGGGTAATAAGTTGGGGTGAAGAAGGGTATTTGAATATAATAAAGATCATTGGTGAAATTCTAAAGAACCAATATAAATGTAAAGAAAAACAAAAAATAATAAGTAAAAATTTTGATAAAATGAGACTTTTGATGGTACTTATGTTTGAGATCAGTATATATCATTATGAATCGAATCATTCTATCACTTGCAGACAAAGCCAGTTGTAGTTAAATATGTTAGTGGATACAAATGTTTATATATTAAAATACACTTATAACTATAAATATGTATATAATATGTATATGAGAAAGAAAAAAACAGTTTTTCTCACTTTGCTTTGTTTCCTAATTCATTTATCCCTTTTACATTCCCTCTTTTATCTTAAGTGTCATCTCATACACACAAACATGACTATACTGCTTCTCTTTGCATTGTAGAAGATGCATTGGTCAGATTTTTGAGTCCATCCTTCTTGTATTCACTCTTAAGTATACAGCTTTTCACCTCCCCAGTGACATAATTAATCCATCTTCAACCTAAGTTCCACCGGAGTCTTTTGCACAGTCCTTTTTCCCCTGTTCCATCAATTCTTCAAATTGTCAGTTCCACAATCTCTCTTTATGCTCAGTCTATAGGATTGGTTGATTATGCAGATTGTCTACATTTATGACAAAAAATGAAAGATAAACACTGAAGAGAAAAGAAAACATCATACTAAATTTATCTAAAAGTAGTGCTGCATGTATCTCAAATGCACAATACAACTCCTAAATGAAACAGAAACTCAGAAGAAGGTGAATACCTACAGTCGGTAGTGATTACAAATTTGGAAGCAGTTACTTGATGATGAGTGGAAGGATCCTCAAACCAGAGATACTAGACAAGTCTTCTCATGGAAGCAGAATACTCAGAAAGTAGAAAATATGGAGAATCAGGTTTGTTTGAAAGGTACCCAGAAGAAGAATGTGAACCTTTAAAACGTGACTGAAGATTTCTTTCATTCATTCAGTAGAGACTCAAGTACCTTAGTTATGTCAGATACGTTTGTAAGAATGAGATCACAGAAATGACAAAAGATGGAGAGCTGAGAGAACAAAAGCACACCTCTATTGTAGTGAGACAGACAAATTTAATAAATATTAAATTACATTTGACTAGTATGTGTAAAGCCTTGGGTTCAATGAATGAATGCATGAATGAATGGGTCCCAAAGTAGACACTTTAGCTAACCTGTTCCCACTGCAGTGAGTAGATCAATGATATGAAGAGAATAGGTGACGAAAACAGAAAGGGGAAGAATGAACCTTTTAAATTTGTTAAGGGATTTGATCTTTATTCTGAAATTATGTCAGTTATAGACAACAGGATGAAAGCAGAAAAGCGAATTAGTATTCAATTCCTACCATTTCTCTAAGCTGCATTAAGTCCTCCAGATCATAAATATAGTACACTAAATACACAAGATTCACGAAATTTGTTCAATATATAAGATATAGTCACATATGGCAATTAGTGAGATGTATATTCTATTTTTATCATTTTATTAACATAGCATCTATTTATGGGCTTCATATATGTTTCATATGTAAAATGCACTTTATATATAAAATTAATGTAAACAGAGTCTTTCTACTGTATAAGTGAGCTAAAATTAAACTATAAGTAAAGTTCCCATTGGCTTCTTCAGTAAAAGAGGATTATAATCAATAAGGTAATAGTAATTACAATAAATCTTGGTTTGGGAATGACATTAGATATTAAGATACCAATTATGCTCCATGTGAACTAATTAGAGAAGTGAATGACTAGACTGACTAGTGTCAAAAATAAGGACAATAAAAGACATGGGTTTTTCTACAGATCCTCTGAAGAAAATTTCTGCCTCGGTTATTGTCGGATTTACATCTCTCACTGTCATGACAAAATATCTGGCCAAAACAACTTAAGGAAAGTTCTAATTCACAGTTTAAAGGTGTAGTCCAGCAGGACAGGTCAGGTTGGAAGTAAGAATATATTTAGCTCTGCAGCAGGAGTTAGAGACAGCTGGCCACTTTGTGTTCACAGTCAGGAAACAGAGAGAAGAATGCTGGTACTCAGCTCGTCTTTCTCCCTTTGATCCAGACTGGGGCCTGAGCCCTTGAAATGGGGCTGCCAACATTCAAGGTAGGCTGCTTTCTTCAGTTAACCTCTCTGAAAATACCCTCAGAGATAAATCCAGAGGTTTGTTTCTTAGGAGATTCTAAAACCCATCAAGTCAAAAATCAAAATCAATGATTACAAATGGAATGTCAGGTAGCAAGATAGCCAAGTACATAGTTAAATGAGGTATTTCATTTTAAGCGCATGGGACAAATGGGAATAGGCTGTGTAGGACTTAGAGAGCAAGATGCTGGTAGAGTCATACAAACAGGAAAGTGTGGGATGAATTCTGTCCTGAAATTAGAGATAGATAGAAGAGGAATGGCTTGCTTTGGCAGTCAGGATGAACATGGTTAAAAATAATTAAAAGCAATAAGACTTAAGCAAAAATAACTTTTCTTTGACTCACATAACTAAGAATTTCTAAAGAACATGGGTATGACTGTTGTAAGGAGACCAAGAAAATGAGAGTTTTACCTTTAGTGTGAGAGTATGTTTTCTTTTACTAGCTTTATCCTAGGTCAAAGCATCACATACTGGGAAAAACCAATAGTATCAGCTGATGTTCTATAAATTTGTATCTCCATGAAAAAGGAGTCTTTCCTTTACTACCTGCCAAGTAAGTGTTAACCCAGAAATCTAAGGCTTAAGTTTAATTTGACGTATAGTGTATAGTGTTTCTGTCATGAAACATTAGACAGCCAAACAGGTCAAATCCTAACAGTCAAGTCAGATAAAATGTAATGCCCCAAATCTTACCCTCCTTCAGATCCACAGGTTTTGTTGAGATAATTTCCAATAAAGCTACGAAGTACACTTCCCTAGTACTGAAGAACACAGAAACCACTTTTCTGAACTTAAAATGGACATTGTATACCAGCCAAAGGAAATTATGCTTTGGACTTCTTAACATTCTTGGTAAATCAGTATGCCCATTCTTCTTTATATAGTTTTTCAAAAAGTAAAATTGTCATAGCATGAGAATATATTTCACTATAAGAAATGAATTTTAAATACGAATGACTTCAGCATCTATAGGGACACACCATCAAAGGGTAGAGGGAAATAATGTTTCATCTACTGAATTATTTAAAGGTAGACTTTATCAAGTGCCATGCTATTGTGTTTCATAATTATAACTTGATAAACCTGAACTATCTTTTGCAAGCTCATCAGTAAAGTTCTACTAAGATCCCTTGGCTCACCAAGTTCAAAGCTGCACTCAAGGTCGATATTATTTAAATTCTACTGACAGCATGTAATAGAGAGGAATTAGGTACCACTTAAATCTGTTACTGAAGATTTCATCAGGAATATACTGGAAGAATACTCTTCCTCTGAGTAATTGAGATCCATTGCAAACTCCCCTTTGGCCCTGTTTTCATATAGCGACCTAGCTGCAGCATCAAAAAAACCTCAAATTTTAGAAAAATGAACAGTAATTCAGTATTTAAACCAAAAGTCAACAGAACAGTCTATTAACTTGGTAATCCACAGAGTGAATAACTGACCCTTTCTCACACATTGTTCTGAAAGGTGAAGACACAACTCTAGCAATACCAAGAAAATTTATAGAACAGAATGCTATTGTAACAGGATATTAACTTCAAAGAGCTGACATTCGTTGTAAGTTCAGTTTAGGCAATAATGTGAATGCCTAAGTTTAGCTCTTCTAGGTATGGCACAAAATGCGTCAAGGATGACTGTTCCAAGTGGAAATTCCACCTCATCGGCAGATCTTCAGTATATTTGTTTTTCATAATAAGCACGGAGATACATTTGGTTTTGCCAAGTAGAAGTGGAGAGCAAACACTCAAGTAAGTCCTTTGTGACCTGCCATGGTTATGAACTTCAGTGATGTTCAAATAGGTGTCTGGAGTCAAATTCAAACTGAAACAGGAAACTTTCTCTGCTCTCTAATTCTCAATTTTCTGGTCAATAAAATGGAGGCAAGTTAATTCCAAGTATTGAATGAGAAAATGTAATCAGAGCATTCAGAAGAGGTTGAAGGTATTCAAGTCTTGAATAAATTAAAATGACAGCAAGGGAAAAGAGATTGAAGCTAATAAATTGGTTCCAAGATTCTTTACATGAAATCTTCACAGGTGGCCATTCTTTTGTAAGTAATGTGAAGTTCACTGTACATGGAGAATAGAAATTGTCACTTCAGGATGAGCACTAACTCAAACAAGGCTAAAGAATATCTCTTAAAAATTACTGAGCTTTTATACATTTCATAAAACAATTTTAGTTGAATTTAGACCCCCTACCCATCAATGTCCCCACCCCACCCCAACCAGACCTCATGTATTCTGCCATACATGTTAAGTCCTATCCAGTCAAGCATTTATATCGGGATATCCTTTGGCACAAATTCATCTACTGGAGTCTAGACAGCCTATCTAGAGACTGTTGGTAAGGCCTACTCTCCCTTAACCAGCAATGATCAGTCTTCAATAGTTCCCAGTCTAGGGCTGGCCTGTCACCCATTTCCCTACTTCCACTCTGTGTCATTGTATGATTGAGTCAGCATGGGTCCTGTGCTCAGTGCCACCGTTGCCACAAGTAACATGTGTAAGCTTCCAGTGGCCTGAAAGCCTCTGATTTCCTATGTTCATGGACCAACCCTGGCTCATACAATCATTCTGCCCCCTCTTCTTCAACGGACCCTGAGGTAGGAGTGGGAGAGATTTGATATAGGAGTCCTGTCTAGGGACACACGCCCGGCAGTCTCTTATTCTTTAAAAGTTTGCCAGTTGTGATCTTTTGAGAGTTGAGGGATGCATTAGTTGTCTCTCTACTTCCCTTTCCTTTATGTTCCATGAGTTTAGGTGTAGAGGTTCCACTGTAGATATATCACCTGGGACTGGAATATCTCAGGCATATATTCTCTGTATGTGATCAATTGTAGAACTCTGCAGTGGCCTCCATCTACTACAAAAGAAGGTTTTTGATGAATGGTATATAGTATACTTGTCTGTAAATATAAGAATCAATATTTAGCATAGGGCAAAAATTTTATTTGCCTAGATATGATAGAGATAGGACTTTCTCTAGGATCTATGAAATATCCAGCCATATGTATTAATTGTGTTCACAGTGCCACCTATGAGTTCATCCCATTGAGGAGACTTTAAGTTCAATCAAATAGCTGTTGTTTACCCCCAAGATAAGTGTCACTACTGCACCAAAAGAGTAGTTTGCTGTGCTGGTCATTAAGGTTATTAGGCTTTAGGACTAGGTTGGACCATTGGTTGATTTTCTCCCCTTGCAGCTTGCATAGCGCCCTTCAGAAAGCTAAACTTCATGTAGAAGACTTCCAGGTCAGTTCCTGCTCCACTACTCCAACTCCTGTGTCCAAAGTATGTCTTGTCTTCAATAGTAGGGCCTTATCTTCTAGTTCTGGGAGATAACCAAGAGCTCTGGTAACAGCCTGTACTATTTTGGGAGTCTCCTGAACCACTCTGACCAACCACTGAAATGGAGGTCTCTCCTGTTTGGCCCTGTGTTCCTGGCCATACAGCCCCCAGGTATACATATGAACTAAAGTTCAGGCGCAGTATGAATACTGATCAGGGAGTTTCAGAGGCAACATATTTCTCTCTGGCTTCCAAGCCCCACAAAATCCATTCATCTCTCTACTCTCTCCCTCATATCAGACCTCCATTTCCAATTCAAATGTACCCATTATCCCCTCCCTTCCCCCAGTAACACTCACCTCCCACCACACCACCTCTCCTGAGTCCCCTCCTCCCTCATCATGACCCCCTGCATGCCCCTTCCCTCCGCCCCTCCCAGTCATACATTCCTACTTTCCCCACCCCCCATAACAATTTTTCTCTACTCTCCCCCTCTTTTAGGTTTTCCTTTCCTTTACCTCTGTGTTTCCTTTCAATTTTCCTGGTTCCTGGTGTTACATCAGGATATATACATCCATATAAGGGATTGGTGCTAAGATCTGCAAATGAGGGGAAACAAACCTTGCTTGCTTTTCTGCCTTTGTGCTATTTCACTTACTATAAGTCTCTAGTTCCATCCGATTACATGCAGACTTCATCTTTTCTTACTGTTGCGTGGAACTCCATTGCATAAATGTACCACATTTTCATTATCCATTCGTCAGCTGAGGAACATTTAAGTTGTTTCCATTTCTTTGCTATTGCGAGGACAGAAGCAACAAACATGGATGTACAGATACCTCTACAGTACGAGGAGTCCTTTGGGTATATGCCAAGGAATGGTATCACTGTATTATATGCTAGATTCAGTTTTAGGGTTTTTCCAGTTAATTATTTATTTAATAACCACATACCTAGAAGAAGCATTTCATTACAAAAGCATAGATATAGTCAATAACAATTTTCTGAGCTAAAATGCATATTTTTTTCAAAATTTTTTCAAAATTTTTAGGTTTACAGTTGAATTGTTACAGTTATACAATATTTTACTCAGTATAAACACTATAAGACATAAAAGTAATGAGGTTTTAACCTTTAAAAAAGATCTCCATT